>NW_024962302.1:275345-792845 GCF_019238085.1 Lagopus leucura | reverse complement strand
GCCCACAATCTCAGTGACAAAAAGCAAAAGGAGGGAGAGGAACACTGCAGCCAAACCTAACCGCATTCAGCCGTCACCTAAACCCTCCAATTTAGGTTTAGAATCGGGAAGGCTTAGCATCCAATGTGCTGTGTGAGTTTCTGAGGCTGGTAGGGGAATGTCGAAACACTGAGCAGAGAACCGCTCCTGCTCATTTCCTCCCAAATTTGCCCATCCAGTCACACTCCTCTTGTAAAAGGCAGATTTCAGGGCCCTCCCTGGACAACGAGAGTCTGATCCTGTTCCCTGCATGGCAAGGATTTGCCATCGTTTTGCATTAGCCTCGCACGATCTCGGTATTTATTTTTGCTAATATGACACAATTAAAGGGTAATCGTATCTGTACCTTTCATATCATGTCAGGCAAAATGAACACAGTTAGAAGGATGATGCTAATGTGACACGATAGGACACAGTTAACGCGACGAACTGTTCCGATTGAGTTAATGCAGGGACGCAGTGGAGGGGGATGCTGGTGGTGCTGCTCCCTGCTGCTCCCCATTGGAGCCACTGCATCCTGACAGGCAGCTGGGAAGGGACCACTGTGGGGATGGAAGGAGAAAAACCCATGAACTGGCACTGTGAGATGGTTCACACCTTGTTGGCTGCTTCTCCTCGTGCTGCTCAGTCTCTACTTGCAGCATCCCCAACACTTCGCACGCTAAGGAGTCCTCTCCATCTACAGCTTTGAGGCATGGTGGCTAAACTTGGGGGAAATAATTAACAATTATTTCACAGGAGAAGGTTCCAGCTGGAGCAGTATCTGGTGGTTGAACATATATCTACCAAAGGATTGTTATTTAAGCAATAACCCTTGAGAAATTGGTCGTTACCAGCATTAAACGACTCAGCCCATTGCCAAGGATGGTTAACGCTCTAATAAACTGGTCATTAACTGCAGTAACAATGAATTTCGAGGGGATTATTGCTATTATAAACCTTAATCAATGGTTTATAACAGCAATAATGTGGTCCTTTCTTTTAATGGTAAGTAGTGCAGCATGAGCAGCCGGCTTGGAAATATTTTCGGCCGGGCTGATAAGACAAAAGCGGACGTTGGGAGCTCTCCAACTCTGAACACTTTTGGGGAGGAAGAAAAGGCTCAAGGAGGTCATGCAGAGAGGTGGGATGGGGTGGGGTGGGAGGGGGTAGGATGGGATAGGGATGAGACAGAATAGGATGGGGTTGCAATGGGATGGGGATGCAATGAGATGGGATGGGATGGTGTGGGGTAGCCATGGGCTTTTGTTAGCTGCTTATCTACAGTGTGAAACAGCTGAGGAACAGGAAGGCCTGATACTCAAGCTGAGGTAGGTGTGCCAAAGCCCCAGTTTCTGTGAGCAGGCAGGGAATAAGCCAGCAACAGAGACAGGAGAGCCCCTGCCCTGCCCTTGGAACCTGCCAACCCCAGTGCAGATGGACAGGGAGCAGCCCTGGCACACTCCCTTCTTGCTGTGCATCCCTTAGGAAACAACCCCTGGCGCCATAACAAGGGAGCAGCCTGGCATCAGCGTCCTTCCAGGAGGCTTAAAGAAGCATTCCTCATCCTGAGCAAGTGGAGCCAAAACAGAGTCTGTGGCTTGGAGGACTGCACGCTCTGTGCTCCCCGAAATCCCTGGCTGACTCAGGGCTCAGCTCTGCACCCAGCCAGGGAATTATCCCTTCTCCTGCTGCATGCAGCTGGCCTTCAAGCTGGGTCTCCCAGGGGAGCTCGAGCTGCACAGCCTGGCTGAGGAGTGAGTGGTAATCACACCCTGACTTTGGCAGAGATTTTCTCTCTCCTTTGCTTGAGGTTTTGATGGATCCTCAGAGCAGGTGCTCAATCCCTGCCCTTATCCCTGTGCTCCCGCTTGCCTTGTACTGCATGAGCCAGGGCAAAGCCATGGCAGCTTTGGGGCTCTGGTTATCTCGAGGCAGTCCCTGATGTCCTACATACCTTCTGCATGATGCTCTCCTCCCCCAAATGTCCACATCCCCTGCTGCTGGATGGTGACACTTCTCCCTCCACTTTTCTTTTTATTTTTTTGAAAGAGGGCTGCAATGGAATAAATTGGAAAGTTTACTTCATGTAGCATGGAAATAAAAAAGCTCATTCAGAAAGTTAATGATTTATTTTATAGTTTCATTATCAGGGTCACATTACTCAATAGCATTTCAAACATGTCATTTGTACAAACTATGGTAATTAAAATTTATAACGTACTTCATCAGCGGCATATGAATCTTTTAGCCAGCACTCTGCTGTCATATAAACAGTGTAATTTCAGCTGCAATTCACCCTTTATTGGCTCTCATTTGTGATTTAACAGCCATCAATGACTGTGCTATAAAGAATAAATTAACCATCCGTAAACCTTATGATGACAGGGACAGTCAAACAGACTTAAGCTGCCTCCACCAGCTCTGGTTAGCCAACAACCATCAGGCACAGGAGGTGCCATGCACGAGGTGCTGAGGGTGCTCGTGGCATCCCCAGTGCTCCCAGTGCTCCTGGTGGCTCTGGTGCAACCAGTGCTCCCATTGCTCTCGGTGTCCCCAGTGTTCCCAGTCCTCCAGTGCTCCCCACGGCCAGCCCCACACAGGCATCACCAACCCAAACCCCAGCAGCTCCAGCCCCAGGCTCCAGCTTCATGGATTTGAGAGCAAATCCACCACGAGCCATTTCTTAATCGAGGGCTCCTCGCAGCCGGCAATTATCCGGCGGCTTATTTGCGCCCATCTTCTGCAGAGGGAGCAATACGTTTTAATGGGATCCCTCCTATGCTTAGAGCTGACACTGTACAAAGCTAATAAATGATATGGATTGGATTTGTTACTGAGACATCTCCAAGGAGCCTGGGTCATACAGGCCAATAAAATTGGCCTCATAAATTTACCCTGACACACAGGATTACTCCAGCATTGCTGAGGTCACCTTCTCCCACTGATTTATGGCCGGCCCATGGGTTAATAATACTGTTTACGGGGCGGTTGTTTTCCCCTACACGTAGCAGATATTAATCAGTGCATGCCGGCCTTTTCGGCGCGCCGTGGGCGGGTGCAGCACTGGGGGACGCGGGATGAGGACGTGGTGGTGAGGGCGGGAGTGATTGATTTTCCTGGTGAGACTTTTCGTGGTCACAGAACCTCCCGAAAGCCCTCGGGGGGAGCGACAGCTCCCTGCAGCAGGAAGGGTTCGACATCGAGAGCTGCAGCTCCTGCCTGGACTGCATGGTGCCTCAGTGCCCATCCAGGTGTGCAGGACAGCGGTTTGGCTGAGGCTGAGATGCAGCCACGCAGCCGCTGGCAGCCATGCCAGCAGTCTTTTCCAGAGTGCACCACAGGCAGAGCAGTTTCACAGCCTTCATAGCTCTCAGGTGAAGCACTGCTCCACCAGCACAGGATCTCATACCTGGAGAAGCTCAGATTTCCCCCAGGTCAGCACAAGGGCAGTCCCTGCTGCAGCTGTAGCCCCATGTCTGCAGGTATCCAATGGCCTGAGCTCCTCTTCCGTGCCACTGAATCTCCCTTTGATAGCTTAAATAGTGCCAGGCACTAGGAAGCACTGGAAGGGGATGGCATCCCCAATGTGCCTCTGCTCAGGACAGCTAAAACTCCCCTTCTAGGCCCTGCTTTTCCATCTCCATAGCTGAACTTTATGCATCCAAATTCATTTAAAAGTGAAGAGGGGAGCAGAAGGCAAGCGGAGTGGCCCTGGACATCCTGCACAGCAGCAAGGGGCCTTATGACAGCATGTGTCCATCTGTCCATGTGTCTGCATGTCCGTCATCTGTCCAAGTGTCCAGGTGTCTGTGTGTCCTTGTGCCCATCTGTCTAGTGTCCATCTGTCTGCCTGTCATCTGTTCATCTGTCCACGAGTCTATGTGTCTGTCTGTCCATTTGTCCGTGTTTCTCTCTGTCCATGTGTCTGTCGATCTGCCCGTTTATCCACGTGTCCGTGTGTCTGTCTGTCCGTGTGTCCAAACATCCATTCCCATGCAATGACATCCCTGCAGAGCTCCTTCCCCATCCCCACGTGCTGTCCCTGCAGCCAGCCCTGCTCTTGCAGCTTCATGTTCTCCCTCCTGCTGCCCTAATCGGACGGGACAGGTGAGATGTGCTTCAAAACACTGTAATCATATTTTAAATGGAAATGAAACGTGCGAATTAAATGTAAATTACGGCAGAATGGGAGGACAATCACCATTAGTTAAGGTCTGACACCTATTTTTGCAGACCTTTCCTAAATGCCACAACTTGTTTCTCCGCACTCATGACAAGGATGTGTAATTATGTGGCAGCTGCTCCCCCAGCCAGGGCACTCCCAGCAGTGAGGGACTGCGTGCGGCTCTGCGGAATTACGGAGCGGCGGTGATATTTTTATTCGGGAGCCATGAAAATAAACCTCGGTGTTTTCTCCCTGAAAAGGTGAGGCGGTAATACAAAGGGACGTTTTTATAGAGTCAATTTATTTAAGGGTTCCCCCATTTGCTTTTATATTGGAAAAATATGTGCCCTGTCGATGAGCCAAATTTTCTTCTTTATCCTCCACCTCATCCCCACCCCTCTGAGCCACCGTGGCTCCCGTGCCGTGAGGCCACTGGCCGAGCCATCCAAGTTCTCCCCATGGAAGCACCCATGGCACATGTGGCACCCATGGAGCCTAAAATGGGCAGGGACAGCTCATGCTTTTGGGTGACACCTGGGAAAATTGAGAATCTCTGTCCTGAGGAAACTGAAAGCCAAGGGCTGATGTCACCTCTTGGTCACACCTGCAGCCTCTGGGCCATTTTTTGGTTCTCTGAGTACAGTAAATAGTCGAATGAAAATGATAGCTCTGACACCCTGAGCTCACTGACTAAGACATTTTGCTCAGATGTATGAGTTTAGGATCACAGAACCATTAAGGCTGGAAAAGACACTGGAGATCCCCAAGTCCAACCCCAATCCATCGCACAGTGTCCACTGACCATGTCCCTCCGTGCCACATCTCCATGCTTCGTGACACCACCGCTTCCCTGGGCAGTCTATTCCAGTGCCTCAGTGCTCTGAGAAGAAATTTTTACTGATATCCAACCTGAATGATGAGGAAACATCCATCTGAATGCGTTGCAAATGTCCTCTTTCACATCTGCAGACACTCATCCACGCTCCAGCAGCAGCAAGAACCACATTTTCTGCCTTTTTCCCTTCCCCTTTTCAAAGCAGAGGGATATTTGTGCTTAATTTCTTGAAATATTGAACTGCAGGAAATGGAAATACATCATCCCACGTTGGGATAATCACAGCATTTAATTCTGGTTTCAGTAGTTCTTACTGTTATATATATATATATATATATGGTACATTGAAACAAAATGTATTTTGAAATGGAAAAAAACTCTATGCCATTTAATTCCTAAAAGGTCAACAGAAATGCTTTGGCCTTATCGAAACGATTTTCTCCTTTGATTTTTCTTTCCAAATGCAATTTCATCAGAATCAGTGCATTTCCACAAATGTTTCACCTTTGGTGAAATGGCATCCTCTGCCTGGGAAGGGGCTCATGTGGGGCAGTCGGATGGGATGTGTGTCAATGGACCAGCTGACCTCACTGCTTGGCCCTGTGCTGCATCCTCCCCATGCGAGGGCACTGAGAGCATCCGGAGCCTTCCTGCCTGTTTGCACAAAGCTTGCAGCATTGTCAGAAAGGAAAGGGTACCATCTGGTTAGCCCTTGTTTACTGCACACCCTGCCAGTTTGAGCTTATTAATCATATTTACCCAAGTATCTTAATTACTCCCTGTCTAGCGACTTGCCTTGCACTCAGCTGTTGACCCGCTCCCCTCCCCTCTCCCTCACTCTTCTTTTTCCCCGCTGCTTTTTTAATTCTTTTCTGTCATTAATCACAGGAGCGGGGTGAGCAGAGGAATCCTCAGCTGGAGCTCACTGCCAGGCTCAGCACAGCAGGGGACACCTGCACCCATGGGGGACCATGGGGTTGGTGCATGGGGACGGGCGTGCGGGGCCAGGTGCATGGAGCTGTGTGCGTGGCAGTGCAAGGGGATGGATGGATGGTGGGACATGTGGGTGGATGGGTTTGGGTGCATGGTGGTGCACAGGGATGGGTGCATGGGAGGGCATGGGGTCAGGCTCTGTCCCCACCGTGCTGGGGATGGCGGCAGGCAGACACCATTACCGCCGGTAATTTGTTGATCCAGGCTCTCCTGGCGCTCCAGTGCGAGAGTGGCACCGTTTTCTTTACGACCTCATAAAGTCACAGCCGAGAGGCCGATTTGGAAAACAAACTGCCTCAGGTTGACAGATAATTAGATACAGGGGACATATTATACGCCTTTGCATATAAATGCGCACCGAAGCACATTGGTTCATCAGAAGTTGAGGCTGCGGGAGGAGTAGGGAGCCCGGCACATCAGGATCTACGCCCTGATGCCACTGGTTCTGTTTTATGGCTGATCCACCAAGCAGGGATGGAGGGTTGGCTTTGCTCTAGGCTTCGTTCCTGCAGCCACGCGAGCTCCTCGCATCCTGCGATTCCTCTGCCTACACCAGGGGTTTAGTGCAGCAGGGAGGAGCGGCTGAGTGGGGATTCATTGCCACCATCTCCATCTCGGTGTTCCTATATCATGGCCAAGCCTTACTCCTCCCGCCAGCAAGCCTGCTGAGAACAGCAGAGCAATTCGGAAATGCCACAGCCCCTGTATTTATATGGCAATTCAGCATCGCTCTCTGCCCGCCCCGAACCACGCGGTTCCAGGTATTAAAGCAAACCAAAACAGTTGGGGTTCCTTTTATGCTCTCCAAGATTTAAGGTGCTATTCAGATGCCTTGTCAGGCTCTCAGGGTTTTCTTTGCCAGTAGATCAGCCCTGCCCCACATCAGGGTGAGCCCTCTTTCCTGCTCCCCCCCATGTCTCCCTCTACTTTTGGGGGGAGGTAGGAAATGTCAAATGAATGGCCCTATTCCCAAGGAGAGCTTCATTATCAATCATTCTCCCCCAGAAAGGGAATATAAAAATGTGTGTGGGAAAGATAAAGCTGTCAGAAAAGGGAAAGGAATAAAAATCCAACCCTAAACCCCCAGCAGCCCCCATGGAAGGAGGTGATATAAATACAGCTGCTGTCACTTTGATGAATTAGATCTTTTGTTAATTAGGATACATGGATGTAAGACCTGTCTAAGCAGACAGAGCTCTCCTTTCCCTCCTCAGTCCAAGGTGCCGGTGGCCTTGCAATGCTGCGTTGGCATTTCTGCAAGCAACCACAGCCTGGGTGCATCCCAGGACTGGGCTGTGCCTTTGGTGGGGATGTGGCAGAGTGGCATCGCTGGCACAGCCACAGCTGCCCCCGCCCAATCGAACCCTGGTGCCCCCAGGGCACTGCAAAGGAGACTCAGCCCTGCTTGGCATCCCCTCCTCATGCCCATGGCAAACTGGGACCTCCTGTCCCAGCTCACTTGGTCACAGCTTTCAGCTCTCCATACCCCTCAGCGGCCCCTGGCTCTGCAGGTCTCCTCCACGCCGTCCCCCCTTCACCGGAGCACCAATGAATGCGAGGGAGGGAGGGGAGAAAAAGTGCTGTGCTGTGTGGATTATTGTGTGTTTGTCATCTGGAGTGGTATAAGCTGTAGGTACAGCATCTCCCAGCGGTGATTTATGGCCGCTGTCAGGCGGCACCAGCGCTTTGTCTGCTGTAGCGTGGAGGATGAATGCCGCGCTGTCAGCACGGGCAGGGTAGTCTTTCTCTCGCTCTGCTCCGTGTGCTCGCTCCCCATTTCACGCCGCTGAACATAAACAATCTTTTGTAAACCTGACAGTCACACTTTCTTCTTTGGAAACATAACGCAGGAATGGATGACTCGGCTTTCACTGCCCCATTTCCTGGGCTGTGCAGAAGGGAAGATGGCGAAGGGGAGACCTCAGTGAAATCCTCAAAAAGAAGAAATCCAGGAGCATCATTGCAATGGGATCACAGCCTGCTCCCTGAAGGATTCCCACATGCCTAGAGATGAAATTAGCCGTGGGGACACTGAGCAGTGTGGCAGCTGGATGGGGCTTGGCCAGGGCCAAGGAGACCTAAGACCATTCTCATGAGCAGATCATTGGGCTGAAGCTCCTCATCCAGCTGGAAGCAAGGCTGAAGTCAAAGAGAAGCCCTGATGGCTCCCATGGTCCTTCCCACCCCAGCCCTCCCCATGACTTTGGGAGCAGGACTGCCAGGTATAGGGCACAGCAGAGGAGGGGGATGGCTCACCAGGGCTTTGCTATTTCCTTTTCCAGATGGTTTGCTTTGGAAGTTCCTCCGTGTGAGTTCTGAACATCTGCTGGGGAGGAGCAGCTTAGTATAAATGCGGAGAGACTGCTGGAAGGGCTCATTTGGGGAGGTGCACAGCTCCCAGTGCCAGCAGCAGCCTAGTGGCAAAGTCCTCGCCCTGTCTCTTCCTTGTCCCTTTCCCTGTCCCTGTTCCTGCCCTTGTTCTTGTCCTTGTCCCACAGGCAGCCATGGGCTCCCCATGATTCTAGAAAACCCACAGCTGTACCTCGAGTGCATTTGTGATGGGCCATGGCTCTGCCAAGCACCCTGAGAGCTTACAAAATGCACTTTTAACTATATATATATATATATTTGTATAAATCTGAATGGCAAATAAGCTGCTGTCTCGCAGCCTGGCCTTTCCCATGTGTTTTAAAGCAATTATTTATACGTGTGAGCACAATCAGATGGGTGTTCCAGTGCCAGCACCACCTCTGTGCCGTTAGCTGAGAGCAGCCAGGGCTGTGGCATGCAGGAAGCGCAGAAAATGTGCGTAACCAGGTCATGGGGGTGGGGGGAGGAATCTTTCCTGGCAGTGTGGGGGATGCATTGCTGCCACGGCCCCATGTTGAGTTGCTGGGTGTGTGCTGGGAGCTCCTATGGCCACGGCTCTGTGCCAGCACTGACAGCCCATCACTCACTGCCAGGAGGGGGATTGCGACAGCAGATGAGGTGTAAGGAAAAAGGGGAAAAAAAGGCAGAAAGGCCAAAGGCTAGCGAAGGCTGAGGGATCTTCTGCTCCACGTCAACCTCCTCTTGGCCCACTGGTATCATGAAGAACGCTGGTTCTGGGGAGGTGTTGTGTTTAATTGGAAGTTCATTTGCAGCTTCCAGTGATTTGCATTACCGCCCCCTACAAACAAATCTCTCATAATTCGTGTAAGACAAAACCCGGAGATTTTACGGAAAGCAAAATGCATGCAGAGAAATGGAACTGAGTGATGGCTTTGAAAGCCACACTGCAGATCCAATACGCTGTTGTCTGATGGCTTTTTACAACATACCAATGGTTGGTGTACGGTAACTTCTGCCAAGCAAAGGGACCACTGATCTTTGGGGTGTGCAATGCGCTGCACTGCTGTTCCGAGGGAACTTCCAAGGAAAAACACACACACGAAAAAACTTGGAGAATGGTGTAGGCCTTTCCACCTCATTTGACCTCCTTTTTCTTTCCCAGAATGAAAACAGAAATCAGACAGGATTTGGGAAAGCTGAGGGAAGGGGAAAAAAACTACGTGTAAGAAAAGCATTTCTCTTAAATCCAACTTGATGTAAAATCCACTCAATGCAGGGCTCAGCTCAGTATAGAACCTAACTTAATGTAGAACCCAACTCAGTGTAGAACCCAACTCAGTGTAGAACCTGCCCAATGTAGAACCTGACTCAAGGTAAAATCCACACAGAGTAGAGCCCAACTTGATGTTGGGCCACTCTCAATGTAGAACATGCTCAGTGTAGAGCCCACAACCCTCCTCCACCCCTGGTAGGACTGGTAGAAGTGCCCTAAGCTCCATACAAATGCAGAGGGCTTTGGTACAGAAATGGCCCAAATACAACTGGCTGCTACCAGAACCACAAAGCAATCTCTGCATCCCACCAGCTTATTCACAGCACAGGACACTGACCTTGCCTGCAGCACATCCTGCGCCATTTCAACAGGAGCAGTGCTTGGCTTCCCCTTGCATTGTGAGTGCTGCATCCCAGCCTGGCAACTTCCCTTCTGCTTCTCATATTTCAGGTGCTGAGGTCTCCTTGGTTGGGGTGGAAAATGGACTCCATCTGGAAACCTGAATATTGGACACAGGAGAACTTCCTATTGCATTTGCACGGTTGAGGTTCAGGACCTTCCAACTGCACCAAGCGATGCCTTCAGCTCTCAGCTGAACCCTGCACTCCTAGCTGATGCCTCCTTCTAAGAAGCCTTAATGCTGTTTCCCTGTGCTAAACGACCCTCCTAAGCACCCATCCAGCTGCCACTGCCTCTCCCCATTCCACTGGGCTGAGCACTCTTCCTTCCATGGGAAACATTGATTATTTCCTCCTGCAGCTGCACTTGCTGCACACAGAAGTTATGGGTCTGTCCACACCTGCGAGAGAAACATTATCCTCAGCCTTCAAGGGTGAAGCATCCTATATTTAGTTGGACTAAATAATGATTCTTCTCTATCTTTCATATCAGGATTTAAGAGCACCCTGGAGCTACAAAGTTTATTAGAACCCATAAGAAGAACTGTACCATAAACGGGACAACTGCAGCCATAAAGCTGCACCTTGAAGATGTAACAAATCCTGGGGTGCTGAAGTAGGACGCGGTCTTGTCTCAGTCAGCAGAAAGGGAAAGAAAAAAAAGGAAAGAGAAAAAAGAAGAAATGCCAACTTAAGCAGAAAAGAGGCCTGGAAATATAGAGGAGAAGAAAGGAAAAATAATAATAATAATAATAAAGAAAAGCACGCGGCTTGCATAGCCCACTCATGGCAGGAGCCCTGGGATGGGCACCCACACAGTAAAACTTGGCTAGGGTTAAGGGGGAGAAAGGGAGAAAGTGGGAGAGGAGAAGGAGAGAGGAGGAAAGGAGGAGGAGGGTGTTATGGGTGGAGAGAGTAAGGGAGGAGTGGGGCATTCCGTGATGCCTTTCCCTTATTGGCATTCGTTTCTTTAACTTGTCTGCTTTACCTCATCAGCATTTCTTTACCTACTGCTCCTCTCCAAACCTATGGGCTCTGAGCGAGTGCTCCTGTGGGCTGTGCAGCTCATGGCTGCCCTTGGGCACCAAGGAGAGCCCCGTCCTGCCCTGCAGCCCTGCTGTCACACTGCTTTACTGCACTGCTGTCAGATGGACTCCCTGACAGAGGGCTCTTTTATAACTAATGGAGTTTTATTTTGGAGAGGGAAAAAATGGAGAGCTAAGTGGGAAAGGGGAGAGAGAGAGGAACAAACCACACATCTTTCTACATAGGATCCACAGTTAATTCTTAATTAGAACTGACAGATGCTTCTCCCATAATCCTATTCCCAACATGTTCTGTTTGCTTTGTTTGGCGCTGCGTGATCCATGGTGGCACCGTAATGACCTTTCGCAGCTCGTCCTGGAAGTGTTATTGGCACTCCAATGATTTATTGCATGTTCCAGTTGATTACTGGGCCATTTGTCAACTTTTTTTTTCTTTTTTTTTTTTTTTTTTTGCTCTCCATAAACTTGTCTCCTGTGTCACTGACATTCGTGAGCATGAAAATTTAAACAAATAGTGGCCAGTCCTGCTGCTGCTGCAGCTTCGGCAGTGGGACATCTGCATCCAATGAACCCTGCTCCTGCTCAGTCCATTATTGGCATTTTGGTGCCACTTTTGGGAATCAGGGAAAATCTATGCTGGAATGAACCACCAAAATAATGATCTTTGCAACTGCTGCCTGAGGACAGGCTTTACAATTAGCACCACGGCTTTCACGAGGGTGGATAGAGATAGAACAAGGGGGAATGGTTTTAAATTAAGACAGGGGAGGTTTAGGTTAGATATTAGGTGGAAGTTTTTCACCCAGAGGGTGGTGATGCACTGGAACAAGTTGCCCAAGGAGGTTGTGGATTCTCCATCCCTGGAGGCATTCAAGGCCAGGCTGGATGTGGCTCTGGGCAGCCTGGTCTGCTGGTTGGTGACCCTGCACATAACAGAGGGTTTGGAATGAGGTGATCATTGTGGTCTTTTTCAACCCAGGCCATTCTATGATTCTATGATTCGGTTTACATAGCAGAGGAAGGAGGAGGAATGGGGGATCTGTGTGATAGTAGCCATCAGTGCTACTCAGATTGGTACTGGGGTGGGCTGTTAGATGCATGGATCAAACTCCCAAAGACAAATCCCCATCCTGAGCAGGGCCAGCTGCTCCCTACCAACAAATCCCCATCCCCCAGAATGGTGTGATAATGGGGAGCACCCGGATGGGAACGCAGTGGCTGCTGCAGTGGCCTGGAGAATCTGCACTGCATTTCGAGGAAGCATTTCCAGGCGCCTGTATAAATCACCGCTCCTCACTGCAGTAAAGGCAAAGCATTGTTTCACTGCGGTGACATCAATGCAGGCCACATAAATTATTTTTTATTAAGTGTGCAGTGCCCTGTAAAAATACACACGCAATCTGAGGGTACTGCAGAGCGAATGCAGGAGCACAGCCAGCTCTGGGCAAGGAATGGGATGGGAGAGGAAACGCTGGGGTGGGAGTGGGGTGGTTGGGTCTTTTTCCAATTCCAGTTTGGATCGGCATGTAATGTATGGCTTAATTTCCTCTCAAATTAGACACTTGATAAAAAAAGTTATTATATCTGTCAAGTTGCCAGTGCTTTTTATGAGTGTGATAAACTAAGAACCACTGCTTTACAAACCTTGATAGGATGTTTCAGTACCTGGAAAACAATTTTATTGCAGCCTGGACTACTAACAAATTGCAAATACTGATTAAGCCATAAAGTTACAACAACATTAAAAAATAATGAGAGGTTATTGCACGGGGGGAAGGCTCTCAGCAGTGGATGCAGCCGCCTGTTCTGGGCCGCAGCTGAACTGCATGGTGCGTTCCCACCATGGGAGTGAGTGTGAGGATGAGGGATCTGGATGGCGATGGTTCCCCGTCTGTAACACTGAGATCAGAGCACAGTTCAGCATCAGGCTGCTCAGGGGCTGCTTAGACCCCCAGATCTATGCTGGGAGGCACATCTGCCTTTGCCAACCAGAACTGGAAGATCAGGACATGGTGCAACTTTTGGGCACCTTTTCTGTTGTACTCTGAACCAAATGTTCTCAAGAAGCAGCACTGCTCACCAGCATCAGGTGAAGGGGGAGACCCATATTTCAGACCGAGTATGAGCCACATGGAACTGATTTCCACCTCTCATTAATAACTGGGCCATTTGGAGACCAGTGACAGTAGGAACTACAAAAGGGACATCACAAGGACAACACAATTGCCTCCCAGCTCTCCTGCTTGGTCCACCCTCACATAGCAGAATCGCTCAAAGTGGGGCATTCAGCACACCTGCATGTCACATCTGACCCTGGCTCCATCCACCTGCACCCCGTAAGGATGGATGATGTGCTTCACAAACACCTGAAGAAGAGCAGCAGAGGGCAGTTGTATCAGGAAACCTCTCCAAATCCAAGGTGATATTCTCCCTTCTTTTCCTCCCTGCTGTCTGCTGAGCTCTGCTCATCACAATCACAGAATCACAGAATGGCCAGGGTTGGAAGGGATCTCAAGGATCATGAAGCTCCAACCCCATGCTGCATGCAGGGCCACCAACCTCCCCACTTCATACCAGACCAGGCTGCCCAGGGCCCCATCCAACCTGGCCTTGAACACCTCTAGGGATGGGGCATCTACAACCTCTATGGGAAAACTGTTCCAGCACCTCACTACTCTCATAGTAAAGAACTTTCCCCTCTCATCCAACCTAAATCTCCCCCTGCCCAACTTAAAACCATTTCCCCTTGTCCTGCTCAACTGGACACACACCTGCCCTATCCTCCTACTCTGTTCCACGCCTCTTCTGCTCCTGAAGGGCAAACTTGCCTTGCAGCCCTTCCTCCCCATGCTATGCTCAGGGCTGTGCTCAATCACTGCATGGCTGACCTAATGGCGCTGCAATTAAAGCCACGTAGGGTTACTGCTACGCCAGAGCTGCTGCGGAGGCCGCGCACATCGCCGCCAGCCTCCGTGTCCCTGCACATCCCTTTCCTCACCACTCACCCACACGGTGCTTTGCAGCCCCTGTGTGCACTGCCTGCAGTCAGCCCTCGGGTTGTTCTGCCCCACATTCTGTCTCACACCATCCCAGAGGTGAGCGCAGCTCTGAGTGGTGCCCGATGGAAACAGCGCTGCTTGCGAGCGTGATCTAACGGCGTTTCCTTATGCACACACAGAACTGGCATTTTGCTAGATTTAGGGAAGTAAGCAAGACGTATTTGTCTGCGGAGGCTTTGCACCTTCGGCAATTATGTCTGCAGTCTGGAAAACAACAGCAGCGGGGTTGCAGCGGGGAGGGAAAAAAAATTCTATCATGTCAGAATAATGAGATCTGTGATTTCAGCACTTACTGGGTCAGAGACGCACGCAGTGTGTTATCTGTAATGCTTTCCTCTGACATTCAGGTAAATTGCATTTATGGAGAGGACACCAGGCAGTGGTGCGGGGACGTGGCTGGCCCCTGTCGGATGCTCTGGGGGGTGCTGGGGCAGCCCCCATCCATCTGCAGCAGCAGGGGTGCAGGGATGCAGCTGCACAGAGTGCATCACTGAGCGCTGAGCCCCACAGTGCTGCTCCTCCTATGAAGATAAGGGTGGTGGGAGTTCACCGTGGCCAAGCTCACTGAGCAATGTGCCATGCACCTGCAGCTGCTTCCCAAGCAGACAGGATGGTGCCTTCTCCTAATCTTCACTTTGCTTCTTCCCCACATTCCCTCATTGCCCAGGGTTTCCTTACAGCTTTTGCTTTTTCTCTTTTATTTTTTTTTTTCCATCACTCCTTTCACTCTTTCCAGCAGAGGAAGAAAACTGTGCATGGACCACAGAGCCCTTCTTTTCCAGCTGTTAGATAGAAATACTGCCTGCGCCCATCCCAGGACCAAACCTCCCACTGCGGGAGCGGCTGCTGCAGCCCTGGGCCAGCCCTGCTCTCTGCCAGCAGCTCCTATGTTTACAGCTTTCCTTCAGGGCTTGCATTACAGGATCTGGAGTTTGTCTTGGAGCTGCTCTGCCCCAGGCAGTGCTGGGGGGGAACCCAGAACCAGCACTGCCCACCGTGGCCCATTCCCATGGCTACTTTGTGCCTTGACGGGATCGACCCACAGCGATACAAAGCTCTCTCCTCCCATCCGACTGCTGATCTTTTGGGCAATTATTTGGAAGTAATGAAAGTGAATGCATGACATTTAAAAAAAGAAACTCCGCTGTCAGCAGGAAAGCTGCCACATTCCTCCTGCACCTTGGAGAATACGCTTAGCTTGAAATAATGTTCATTTTAGCAGAGTTGTAAATTACAAGTGTGCTGGGGTCTTGTGGGATTTATTACCATTTGGAAGGAGGTTATAGGCCTCGCGCTGTTGCTGCTGCATCTGGTGCACGGTACAGAGCAGCCACAGAGCAAAATTTGGAGGCAAAAGAAAGCACCTTTTATAGCCCCTCTCGGGTGGCTTGTATCGCTCGCATTACACATGCACACACACCACCTCCAGCACTACGCAGGAAGGATTTCACAATCCCTTTTCCCGGTTGCCTGCTGTAATTGATCCGCTGTTATTAATGCCGACCAGGAGAACTCGCCGGGCACGGCGGCACGGAGCGTGGCACAGAGCCCCCAACCGCGGCGCAGGGCCGCGTCCTCAGGGATGGCCCCACGGGTCTGTGCTCGTGTTTTCCATCGCAGGTGTTTCATAAAACGTAGCCCCAGCCCTGGCAGGAAACAATAAGCTCGAGCTTCCTCTGCATGGACTGAAGGGATTTCTCCCTCCCTTTTGGCAGGGCTGGGGCTCTGCTAATGGAATGTGAATGTTCCTCGATCCTGACCCTCCTGTCTTCAGTCTGTGAATGGTAAAGGCTCACCTTTAGTCTGTGCCATTAGTGATTAATTAATCTCAGTGTTTATTTAACCCATCCCTCCGGGTGAGGGTTTCTGCACTGAGGATGGTGTGGTTCCCTCCTCTCCACCACCAGCCTTGTGGGTGCTGACCCCCAGCCATGGGATGCTGCAGGGTTGTTCCTGGTGGCACATGGGCATTGTTCCCCAGAGGGTTTGGCACCAATGTGGCACCAACTGCTGGGAGAGCTTCAGCTCCTGGTGCTGCTCCAGTCCCAAACGAGGGCAGGGATTCTCTTACTCCGCGATCTGTTTATCTCCGTGAATGCCATTAATCACATTCAGTGCCCAGATGGCTTATAACACCACATCCATCCTCTAAGAGCTGTTATCACGCACCCCGAAGATCTGTCAGATGAATAGCCAGGTCAGATGCAGCTGCTCCAATATCCCAAAGAAATCCTATTTATCATCTCAGATGAAACCAAAGCAGTTGCCCCCCCCGTCCCTCATTGGGCTGGCTGCACTGCAGCCCTCCAGCCCCCAGCGGGTTGGCTGCAGAGCTGTGTTTCTTGGCCCTTCGCATCCCGCTGCTGCTGCCTTCCATCTGCAGTCCCGTGATAAATGGCCGTGGGGTGCCAGGTACAGTTCAACGCTAAAAAATCCCGATGTGTGACTTCGGCATCTCATGGCAAGTCATTAATCTGGAGGAAGGCCGGTGCCAGGAAGGGGCTCTCCATTGCTGGACCCGCTCCGTGCAGCCGATGCCAGCGGCGGGGAGGAGGGAGGAAAGGCTCCATCCATTTTCCACGAGGAGAGCTCTGGGGCCGTTAACCCTCTCTGCAGCCCATATCCATACAGGGGAACCTGGGGCAGGTGGCACGTAGCCCCCCCAGGAGACTATGCTGCAGTGGGAAATGCAAAGCCCAACTGGTGCTCTGTGCCTGGAGCAGAGAACAGGAACCACTGGCACCGGGTGATGCCCCAGCCCTGGGCATGGCTCCTCTTGCCCTGAGGATCCCCCCTCTCTTCTCAGCACACACACCCCGAGCCACGTGCCTGGTGCCAAATTGAGTTGTAGCTGTGAATTATTTAGAAGCATCAGTGGAATATTGTTGTATCAGTAACGCAGACTATCAGTTTGTGGCCTTGGGGCTGCCTCAGTTACACACTCCATCACTATTTTCTCTCATGAATAATGTAGGAGCGGAATTACTCTGCATGTAGAGAATTCATACCCTGAGAAAACAAGGTTGCTCCAAAATTAATTTTCCGTACTAAAAGAGCGACAGAAAATCAATTAATCGCATATTATTCTATACGGAGACAGAGTAAGGGAAACAGCGAAAATGGCTGTAGCTATACATCAGCAAATGCTGTATTGGCAGAGTGCTTTGCAGGGCTGTGAGTTACTGCCTGCTCTGAGCGAGGGGAATATATTCTGCCCCGGAGAGCCCTCCAGTGCTGGAATGGGCTGATGGCAGCCCTATATGGCCCTGCTCCCATGGGCCAGGGTGAGCCCACCTGGTTCTGCTCCTCCTGCAGACCCTACAAGCACCATGGGGATGCTGTAACCACACTGCGACCCACGTCCATCGCACTGTCTCCTCAACAGTCACAGGCTTAAAAAATGGCATCGTAATGAAGGGACAAGAAATGATGAGGCCAACCTCAAAAGAGAGCGGAGCATCGACAGCATCTTCAGGAGTAGGACTCAGAGCCAATGTAATGAAGACTCAGGCTGTTTTTCTCACGGCAAATTGTTTTCCCCGAGCACCCAGCTCCTCTGTTATCTCTCAGCACTGTTACGTTTCGAGGGTCATCACACAGTGCAGATCATTATTCCAGCAAAGAAAGCAGCGGCTTTCAAAGTGTTCACAACAACAACAGCTGCAGCTGCGATGGCATTTACAAGTTCCAGCCTCGGCGTTATTAGCCAGGATGGTTTCTGAGCTGAATTTATGGTTGATTTTTTTTTATTTATTTTATTTTTTTTTTTTTAAAGTGCTGTTAACAGGAACATTTGAAGAAGCAATGACTGTTCCCTGAGCTGTGTTCAGTGAGCACCAAGCCGTCCCTGCGCTCTTGCCGTGCTTGGGCAAAGAGCAGCCATTGCTTTGGACCCAATGCCACTTTGTCACCGCTCCTCCAGCGCTAATGCAGACACTTTGAACGCGGGATTATTCTGTCCACCCCCTTTAGACTAAATCTGCCTTGGAAAACAAATGACCCTGTTGGGCTCAAAACGCTCCCGCAGCTGACTCCATAATGAGCTGTTTATTATAGTTCCCATAAGTGAAATCCATTAAGGCTGACAGAAACGCAGCTAAAGTTTACATCCAGCATCCGTTTGAGGGGAGTTCTGGGCCTGAATTAAATTTGCCCCTTCCCTCCTCCACCCCGGCAAAGCCATACACGACTCTTAAATGAATTTTCCATCGTTATTTTCCAGAATAACGCAGAGCTTTGCTGGGCCCTGGCTGATCTGGCAAGCCGTCCAACCTGCCTGCTATGAGTCAGAGTTCTCCCCCTCCCAGTGTCAGCTTTCAGTCCTGAAAACTTGAAAGGAAGAAAGGTAGTTTAAGAATGACATTGTTCTTTAGATCTTAGTGAGTAATCCGAGTTTTTTTAAACGTCCTTTCAAGACTAATAGTGGTGCAATGGCGTTACGATTGTGGCTGGCTGAAAAATGGAGTTTCCATTGTGTGAGAAGTTCTGAGGTTCCTCATGAGAATGATTGTCCCAAATTTAGACAGAAAGCCAACGTCTGTCTACGCGTTGCAACCCAAACAATTAATCTTCTTCTGCTGTGTCAATTATAATATGACCTTAATGCAGAACAGGACTGTCAAAATGAAAGATTTGGGGATTCTGAAAGCAGAATCTCTTTGTAGTTTTCAAGAAGAAGTTAAACAGACTGACATGTTTGTGAGGGGCAATAATAGGGGTGGGGGATAAGAAAAGATAAATGATGATCCCAAAGGTGACATAAACAGGAGTGCTGCTGTCCAGCCATCCCAAACCATATCCCTGCTATTATGTCTCCTTCCTCCCCCTCCTCCAAATGCAGCATCACTCCACAGCTCCAATGGCTCACCCAGAGCTGTACTTCACCACCACATCACAGCACCATCAGCACTGCAGGGTCGCAGTCAATGCACATGAATTGAAAAGAGGTTTGATGGCTACACCTTGTAAATCTAGCAGGAAAAGAGTAATTTCTATAGAGTTGTGTGTGGTACATGTGCAAGCAGGAGGGACTGTCTGCATTAGCATATAAATGCATTTAAAGTGAGACAAATACTGGTGGTTTTGGCAAGCAGGATACCTCTGGAATCAGAAATGTAAACTGTTTAGAAAAGGAAACGTTTTTGTTTAAATGTAAGGAGAAGGCGGCTTGGGAAGGTAAACATCCTCCCGGCGAGGCCATCGCTTTCGGAACTGGTGCTGCCCATCTGTGTGCTGAGAAGGTGAATGTCACCCAGGGAAACTTCGCCGCATTGGAAACCTGAAGGCAGAATTAGGTCCATTCTGTAGGGCACAGTACATCCTTGAGGCCATCTTGGCTTCATGACGTGGTTGTGCACGAAAATAACGTTTGTATGGAAGAATCCCATCGTACACCTCAGTCCTCCCATGAGCTCCCTGCACGTGCTTTGGGCCCATGGAGCTGAATGGGCACAGCCCCGGTACAACAACAGCGACTTTGTCCCAGCGGCCGTGATTCTGTCTGCTCATCACCAGCGTTTGTTTTGGAAACAGCTGTTAGCCTGTGCGGTAAAACATAAGATGGAAAGTGTCACAGGAATGTGGTTGTCATGTGAAACCTTTCCGAGGAATGGCAGGGAGATTTATAGTTTGCATTTGGTTTTAATTCGATGCATATGGCAGCAGATGCTGGAGATCGGGGAATGGCACTCGTGGCCAGAGTGCATTTTTCGGGGCTGGCGGTGGCCCTGCTTTTGGGATGGGAATGCATTTCACTGCAATGCACCCGCTCAGTGCCGGTCCTTCCTTCCTTGGCAGCTTCTTCCTAACTCTTTTCTCACTGTTCTGCGATCCGGGTACGTGGGATTAGAAATTAAATGCTTTTTCCCTCCCTCCCAGCTTTGCTGTTGGGAAAAAAAACAAGCCAAACAAGCACAAACAAACCCAAAGCAGATGTGGCCGTGCAGTGAAAGAGGAGAGCACTGTGCAGCCCTGTGGGAGCTTCCACGTGGCTGTGGGCTGCATGGGGCTGCGCTTATGGGAGTGGGCTGGCGGCAGTGGAGGGGGCAATCAGAGCACCTCATCCATGAGGAATTGGAAAAATGCGACGTGATTCCTTCAAAAGGAAGGAGAGAGAGCGAGCAATGCAGGGAATGCCACAAGAGTCATGCAGGCAAAAGTCTGCAGCTGGCCGAGCTGGAAAACAAATGATTTTAATCAGCTGCTATTCAACCACTGTCAGCTCTGATTTACTGTGTTCTGCCAATTAAGGTCTGGGGGTGTGGAGGGTAGGAGGTGAGAAACAAAAGCACAGTGCTGGGGGAGAGGATCAGCAGAACAGAGCAGGATGGGGCTCTCACACCCGGAACCCCCCGTGCACCCAGCAGGGTGCAGGGCTGGCAGACAGTGTGCAGAGCAGGGGGGGATCTCTGCAAGCCAAGGTGGTTCCCAAACACATCTTTCATCCCCGCCACTCTCACGCAAAGCAAATTGCTTCCATGAGCTGAGAATGACAGCATGACTCGAGGTCTCTTCTCCCCCTCCTGGATCATGACAAATGGATTCAGCACCGACAGTTCCAGTAGGGCTGCGATATGAGCTTTCCGCAATTAATTAGTGTGGCTAAGTAGCAAGCAATGAAGAAAATTAAAAAGAAACACCGTCTTCCCATGTAGAGCTATCTGGGTATTTGCACAGCTCCCAGCTCCAGTGGCAGTGAGCAGCCTGCAGCCTTTGATCCTGCAGCAACTGCAGAAGCATTGGCGTTGGCGATGCACTCCGGGACCCGTTTGCACCGCTGTGCTCCCGGCAGAGCCGTGTCACCACGCTTTGTTCCTCCTCTTTAGCACTTTGATTTGTGCTGCTCTGCTCAGAATCTCCCTTGCAGCTTGTTGACTTATCACTCATCCCCGCGAGTTCCCATTCTCTCTTCCCCTGACAGCTTTGCCTAATGTACTTATTCATTCAATTTAAATAAATCGAACACGGGCCTATGACAGCCGATAAGTGAGTCACACAAGAACAAACAGAAAGGAAGCACTGCAAATAGTCAAATGTCAAGTAGGAATGGAAAACTGTCCCTACAGCTTCAGCGAACCTTAGATGTCTAATATTTATGGCCAATTGATGTCATTAGAAAGTAAATAAGCCCTCTTATGCTGCATTACAAAAGATTAACTGCAAGCAATGGAGTTTAAATAGCACAGATAAGTGCAGATGGAAATAAACCTGTTTAAAGCTGGAAATATTTGCTGAACCTCCTTGCTGCTTTTAAGATAATTGATCTCTGTATATCTGCATTGAATCTCCCCATAAAAGCTTTGAAACGTCTTCTGGCAGCGCCCGGCTCCTGGTGACTCACCCTCTCCGTATTGCTGCGGGGCGTGCGGGGCTTTGGCATTTCTCAGCACTGGGGGTGGGAGTGCGGGGCCACCACCCATGGATGTGGACTCAGTGCCCACAGCAGAGCTCTCAGCTCCAAAACTGTCAGAGAAATAAATCGCCCTTCAGATATTGCACTGCGCCCCAGCTGAGGATCTTTGGAAACAGCCCCGCCTGACAGATATTAATGAGTTACATTGTGCTGATAAGGAAAGCGAGCGAGTGAGCAGAAGTGCTGTGCTTGGGAGCTGTGCTCTGCAGTGCCCGTATTGATCTCTGGAGCACGGCCCTCCTCGGGCAATGCTGGTGCTCAGGGTTATGCCCTGGCTGTGCTTTGCACAGCCCTGCAGTGCTCTGCCCCGTGGCCATCAGTGCTGGGGTCCCCGCCGTGGGTCCCCATAGCAGTCTGAGCACCGCTTCTCCTCTGCAGCGACGTTTATGTGATCCCACAGCACTGCTTTCAGGATGATTAATCTTTGCCCGGCTGTGTGTTTAGGCTCTCCATAAAGGCAGGTGCATGTGTTCATGCGCTGCTGCTGTCAGGGCTGTTAATGTAAGCGTCTGTTTTACAGCCCAATTGACAGCCGTATTGTTCTGGCAGGGTTACAGCTCTGACATGTGGAATCAATCTTTTTAACCTGTCAATTAATCAGAGGGCAGCTGTCAGCCCGGCTGAAAGGCCTGAAGGACAGTGCCCTTTCAATGGATTATACTGGATGCTCAGTGGAGTAAAATTGAACGCTTCAGTCTCGAGAAACTCTCACTGAATTCCGAGCGATGCTCAGTGTGTGCTGCAGGCCCTGAGCCCAGCACGGTGCTGCTCAGCCATCGGGGAAACCACCACTGCCCACCTCACAGCTCCCTCCTCTTAAATCAGGGTTCTCATCACCGCCTTCAGAGCAGACGCTGGGAAGTGGATGCAGATATCCCCTAGAATGGCTCAGCGTGGCCAAAGACCCAGCAGCCAGCAGTCCAGAGAGGAAACAAAAGCGTAACCTTGAGAATAGCTGTGTTCCCCCGTCCCTTCAGCCTAATGCATTGTGGTGCTAGCTGAGCGGCCACTAATTTGATTCATATGAGAAGTTTGACCTTATTCCACCAAGTGTTTTCCAGCCTGGGTTTCTCTAACTGCTTGTTTATAGAGAGTATATGGAGCATTTTATGTTTTTTCAGCTGTTTAGGAACTTGGGTTTTTAAGGCTGCCCCAAGAGAGTGGGGCACAAGGCACAGCCTCCCCTGGTGCCCAAGAACCCTCCCCTCCTCTGGGAAAGGAGAATTTGGTGGTGGTCATCATGAGGTGAGCCCCATTGCCACCACCTTTCTTCAGCACAAAGATGGAGCACTCAGCGCTTCCTGGGTCATCCGACAGTGATGGAGACACTGAGAAGCCCCTCTCAGACCTCTTAGAAACACCATTTTCTCAGCTGAGATGGGATTTGGGTGCCAATGTGTTTAGATGGTGGATTTTTTTTCCTTCTTTTTCCTCTCTTGCCACACAGCCCTGGATAGATGGCACATGCAGAGATCACCCTCATGTCTGATGGCTTACAATGGTTGGCAAATGGTGAGGTGGGAGGCAGGCACTGATCACTGTGTCAAATGCCACCGATAATTTGCTGTGGGGTCCTGGGAAAACCTGCACAGAGGTTGTCAGCACTTTGACAAAAGCACAGTGGCACTTTTGGAGGAATGCTGGATCCCAGTGAGTGGCACAGGGTGAGGAGATGTGCGATGGGAACAGGACAAACCTTGGGAAGGCATTGGCTCCTAGGCTGCTCCGAGCAGCCTTCTGTATTCACTTGATTTATTCTCACATTGCATGGCAGGAAATAGAGAAATATTATCTGCTGTTTACCGCCGCCAGCCAAAGATGGAGTGCCCTGCCCAAGGTCATGGCTGTGGCACCAGGTAACTGTGAGCCCCGATCCTGAGCAGGGGCTGTGCACAGGGGGCTCCAGGGACTGCACTAGAGAACGCACCAAAGGGCTGTAAATGGTAATGGAAATATTTTCATCTTGGGTCCTAATGGAAAAAGCAGGAAGTCTGAGCACACGAAACGTCTCCTAATTTGCACCTGAGTCTCTTAATCAAATGGAGCTTTCAGCCCCAATCCCAAACTGTGCTTTTTCAGAAAGGATTTCAGAAAGATCATTCATCAGGAGGAGCAGAAGCTCAGAGAAGCCATTAACACCCATTCTATTGATGGAGAGAAGGGAGGTGACTGATCTGCAGCTCAGCTCACACTGCTTCTCCCCATCCCATCCCTATTCCCATCTCCATCCTCATCCCATCCCTACCCACCCCATTTGCTGGGGCTGTCAACAATGCTGTGGGTGGGCAGGAGGGCTCCTGGGGTCTCAACCCCTGCAAAGAACCCAGGCTGCACACATGGTGTTTTCAGCTTTGCCTCTGCCCCATGTCACCACGAGGCCCTCACAGCCCAACTGCAGCTCCCCACTGCTGCCTGGCATGGAGCCTTACCCGAGGATAACTCAGACACCATTCATCCTCATTCCAGCCACAGGAACGGGAGGATTTTAAGGTGAAATTGTCTGATCAAAGTGAGTTTACGGAGCTCCTTTAAACAAATTTTTACAATAATAATTTCTCTGTGCAGTGTCTGCAATAAAAAGACAATAGATGAGATGGCCATAGAGCGAGCCCAGGGCCGTAAATCACCGCAGGGCCCCGCGCTGCTCTGCCAGCATCCTGCACTGCCTCGTGTGCTTTATGGTGTCATCTGCGTCCCAGCATCCCCAGAGTGAATTACAGCCTTGCAGGCAGCGGGTGGCCATCTATTATCCTACATGTAAACAGGTATTCAAATAGCAGCTTCAGAGCTCTCTCCTCGGCATTTAATCATGCCTGTAATCTAACCCCAGTCCTTGCCAAGGTCACAGCTCTGATTGCTCTTTCTCCAGCGCTGCAGGTTTCAGCCAGCAGCAGTGACAGCCTCAGACGAGCTGATTGTCCCCCAAATTAACTCTGATGCTCTTTGCAGAATAATGAAGCAACAACGCAGTCCGATCGTCAGCCTGGAGCCTGGCTGTGTGCCCTCAGCTGTTGGGAGGTGAGCAGTGCCCACGGGTGGGATGGGACAGCCCCAGGTGGGTTGTGATCGGGGCACATCCCATGGCCGTGGCCCCATCTTGCCTTCCCCATGCTCAGTTCTCGCCTCAGTGGACTCTGAGCTCCCAGGCACAGGCAGTGCAGTCCCCACAAAGCGCGATTCACGGCGTGGCGCAGACAAATGCATCCGGATCCCGCGCTGAGCTGAAGTCAATGAGAGCTGAAGGTGCTCAGCAAAGCTTTTAAGGGATCAGGTCCTTGAAGCATGATCAATAATCAGCTCATCATCCTCCCCGCTCCGCTTTCCCCCTTGCTGCCTTTCTAAAAGCGGCTGAGAAATTCCTCAGTCGCTGCCCAACTAGCAGGCAGTAAATCCACAGAATATAAAGATGATTTTCATTTCCATTGGGCTACTCTATTTTTCTCTCTAAATATTTCAGGGGAGCTCGATTCATGGATTCTCCTTTGGCGTTAAAAGAAAATAATAATAATTTTTTATTTAAAAGGTAGAGAGCAAAGCCCGGAGCACCGGGGCCCTCCGTATTGTGTTTCAAATGGTTCCCAGCTTCATTACTAGCTCTAAGCAAGTTCTGTATACATCACCTAGTTTAATTCAGCAATATCATCAGTGTCAATGGGCATCCAGCGACTGCCGGCTATTGGTCATCCGGACCTGACACAAACTCAATAAATACTCCATAACCCCTGACAGCCGCCAGCAGATTAGCCCGAAATGAACGATTGCCCAACCAACACCTGCTGAACCAAATCACCGTGCTGAGTGATGGGCCTGCGCCGAGCTCTGACCACAAGTGAGATCAGGGGAAGAATGATTTTGTACTTGAAGAAAAGAATTAGAGATGGTGGTGGGAGAGACTGGAGAGCCTTCGGGAGCCTCAGCTCCTCCTGCTACGCTGACCGCGCGGCTCCAACATCAGCAGCAGCTTTTATTATTCCATACGTTATTGATGTTACCGTCGGCGGCGTTATTTCACGTCCGATGTATTATGGCTATACATTATTATTTTAAGTTTTTTTTCGGTGAGACTTGAACCACGGTTTAAAAATAAGTGCTTATTCAAAGGGAGCATTTTGCAAATGGCTCTGAGGGCTGCAGGCAGGCTGGGCGTCGCAGCGCTGCCCCGGTCTGCACCCTCCAGAGGTGGTGCTGCTGGCATCTAGGGGGGTTTCATGGAGCCTAGGGCTTGGTGAGGCACCCAGCACAGCTCTGCACATCTGGAGGAGCTGTGCTTCCTGTATCTGTTGCATTTCTGCGTCTGTTGCACTCCAGTATTGCCTTGGGCAAGCACAACTGGATTCTTAAAGGGTTCAGCTCCCAGGAAAACCAAAGGTATTATCTGCATGCTGAAGTCTCATCAAAGCAGAGATGAGCCAGCAGGGCCACAGCCAGCTTTGGTCTGACCTTCCAAGTGCCTCAATTTCCCCATAAGCTCATCAAGAAACATTCCTGTCTGACTGTGATCTTTTGCTACAAAATTAAGACTCTTTTTGGCTCGATGTCTCTCCCCATGTCATCCCAGCAGTCACTTTGCAGCAGAAGAAACAATCTGCTGCAGAACCTGGAGTGGCTCAGCCTTCTGATGGCACAGACCAGACCCTCGCCCTGTTGTAGGCTGTGCTCTAGGGGTGGCTGCAGACCCCTGCCCACCCCTGCAGTGTGCCCCTGCCTGGCCCCAAGAACTGTGCTGCTGCAGGATGAGCCCCTCTCACTGCATTGCCTTCATTTCTCTGCTCAGAATCTGTCATCATTTTCACTACCCGGAATAGCTGTCACTCCACTTTTGGCTCTGGGATCCTGTTTTGATTCCAGCCCTTATCGAGTTTATCTAGAATCCTTCTGCTCATTTAAAAGAAGAAAGAAAAAAGAAAAAAAAACCACCCCAAAAAATCTCTCATTGGAAGCGGTTTTAGGAGTTTGTCTGTGGTGGATCCCATGGAGCCCTGCGTGGGTTTCAAGCACTGCAGCCCCATCACTGCCCCCAGTACAGAGGAGCTGTCTGGACCAGGGGCCCAACAGAGCCTTCAGAGTAATGTGATTTGTGGGAGAGCCGTGGTGTGGGCTCACAAACACTGCTGCTCCCACTGCCAGCTCCAATCAGATACCAGCCTGACCTCAGCAAGCAGTGTCTTTTCCTATAAATGTTGGCATCACATTGAGTTACATCATTCGTGCTCCATTATGTGCTGTTACAGGCAAGGAGTCACGCAAGTTAATGCGGCATCTGCCTGGAATTTAAAGGCGTGGGGCTGAGAGCCCCCAGCACCTGTGGCTGCGCTGTGAGGACGCATCGCGCTGCGGGCGGAGGTCCCCACACTTACGTGCATTCTTTGCACCCCCTCCTCAATTCCTTTTTTTGACAAGGAAGGCACAGAATTCCGCTTGCTTTGGAGGCAGAGCTTGCTGCCTAGAGCTCCATCTGGGGGCACCATCTGGGGATGCTGCCGAGCACACAGCACTGAGCAGGTGGGAGATGTGAGGACCACACTGTGGTCACCCCTGGGGCTCACGGCCAGCGCCAGGCAGTGATGGGACTTGCAGCCCCACGGTGCTTTCCCAGCAGCCCTCGAATCACAGCACAGCATTTCTCCCTTCTGCTTAATTTGCTCCTAGCTGCTTTACAGAGCCCCTCACCAATTAAGCAATTAGCAGCTAATTTAATTTGCTCTATCAGGACTGCAGCGCTCTGAGTGCCGTGGTGATGCACGAAGTGAGTGTTGTCTCAATGTGCAGCACTGATGCATCCCATGTGCAACATGAGACACCTCCAGGATGATGCAGCCAACCTGCAGCACTGCCACAGCCCTCCTCCCCCTGCAGGCTCTGACCCCCTCAGCCCCAAACCATGGCACTGTTGTCTCAAGGCAATTCAATTTTCGAAAGTCACATCTCCTGAGTTTTTCATTTCATTTTGAGCAATGGTAAAATACGTCGGGTAGGTCTGATAAAAGCTCGGAGCCACTTTCCTTCATTTAATTCCAGGCTTTAGGCCATGCTCAATTATTGATCCCGTCCTATTTTATAGAAGTTCTACTTGGTGTTCTTTTTAATATTGGGAAGAAGGAGCACTCCGGGTTTTTCTTTCCATACAATACAGTGAGATGGGAGGGGAACACAAGCACTGGGCAGAGGCTGCAGGATGGGATGAGTCCTCAGCACTGCCTGTGCTCTTTGTATCAATGGGAGAGAGCCCAGCTCGTCCCAGGAGATGTTGTCTGCCCAACGCCACTGCCCAGCACAGGAGTTGCCCCAGATCACACTGACCTGAGAGCACTGAGGTCATGAGGACATGCTTACATTGCAGTTCAAGGAGGAACCTGGGGAAGAACTGCCCCCGGATGGCTCTGTCTGCTGCCTATCAGGCTTGCCTTGAAGGAGTTTTTCACTCTAATTGTAATTGATGTTTTCCTTCGTCCTTGTAAAATGGTTTAGTGGTTCGGAAATGATTTAAAGGTGGAATAAATATGCAAAACCGGACTAGGTTTCCATCAGCCTGCAGCTCCTCTCCCTGCAGATAGGCCGTGAGGCATCTCATGCACATCAGTGCTTTGGGAACACACTGGTGTAACACTCCCCAACACCTCCGCTCTAACACAGACCCAGGAGGAGCAGATACAGTGCTGGGAGCTGAGCATTCATTGCTAGGCCTGCAGTGCAGAAAATGGACAGGGGAGGGCTGGGTTCTGCCTGCTGGCCTCAAGACTGAGGCTGTGCCATTCCTTTTCATTTAGCAGGCGCTTGTAAATAAGGCCATTTTCCATCTTTTAGGACCCAGGGTGACTGCAGTCCTCCATCCTCAGCTCCTCAGCTAAGAGCAGCGGCAGCCAATCCAGAGAGCCAAGGTGGCAAAGGTCCCATAGAACGGCTTGGCAGAAGCCTTAGGGTGGGTTTCACCTCTTCCCATGCCATCCCAGTGCATTGTGCCTGGACAGGTCACAGGAGGATCTCAGGAGCAGGGATCGGAGCCTGGTGGCTTCCAGCTACTCTGCAAGGGGTTGAAGTGTGTGCCCACGGGGTGCTGGCTGCCTGCATGGGGAATGGGGGTAGAAATGACACTGAATGTGTTGATTGTACAGTAAATTCCCTTCAGTGACAACTATAGAACCATAGGAACCATGTGTTGAAAGAGACTTTCAAAGGTCATCCAGCTCAACTGCCCTGCAACAAACAGGGCAAACCTCCAGCTCAGCCCCACAGTGACTGAGAACATCTCATATCAGTGCTAACCTCCTCTTAACATACATTGGTTTGAGTTGGAAGGGACCTTAAAGTCCATAAAGCTCCAGCCTCTAAATTGGGCACCAGATAAGGTTTCCCCATGCCCGTGCAACCTGACCTTGAAGACCCAATCCCTCGGATTTAAATCCTGTCTTAAATCCAAATAAATAACTCAGTTAATGCTTCCGCTACTAGTTGTTGTCTTGTGGCATAGCTGAGGCTGAAGCAATTGACCAAAAATGAGAGTGGTTCACTGAGCTCATGAGACATCTCCACGGGGCTGCACTTACAGAGGGGTATTGTGGATGTCACAGGGACTGGGGGGGGGGGGGCATGGACTGGGAGGACCACGTGGGGAGGGGCTGCCTGCAGATGCACCATTTCCTGCAGAAGGGACTGCTCAGAAAATCCCAGATTAGCCCCGAGATGGGGTTGTTATTGTTGTTATTATTATTGTTATTCTTTTAAAAAGTTACTTCTGAAGACTGCTGTGCTGGTGACATTCCCTTCAAGCTGCAATAACTAACCTGTCACAGCCTACAAACGCTGACAATACAGCGCCGTGTGGGGTTGACTTAATAAACCTCATTTACATTCATTTTGATTCGCTCAGGCATTGAAAAACATTTCACGGGGAAAAAGAAATAAGCAGGAACCTCTCCAAGCTGACACGATGTTAGCTGATATGATACGAACGGACTTAATAGCAGCACGAATGAGAACATGCATTCCTTACAGTATTTGCAAATGGGCTTCTTTCTATTTGCTTGCCATCTTTTCTCCCCCTCTCCTGCACCGGTGCCACTTGTGGTCACGGTGTTCCTCTCTGCAGCACATCTCCATACCACCAACATCCCATGGGAGCTCAGAACCAAGAGCATGTGCTGAGCCCTGAGCATGCTATGAAGTTTCCCCAAAGCTGCAGTGCTTTTGGGCTTTGCCTGTCCCTTTCCGAAGGCTCCTGGTGCTCTTTGCATCCCGCTCCCCCCTGCCCACACTTCCCATCCACACAGCAGACAGGCTGCTGGGAGCTGCACAACACAGGAGGAGCCCTCCAGGGAAAGTCAAGAGCATGAATCACCACGGAGCTCAAAGTTTATCTTACCTCGAAGAGTGATAAACACACAGGGTGCGGTGGGTTTGTTATTTCTGTGAGCTTTTTCCTGCTGACATTGGTTTAAAAGGAGTTCTTTGTGATTTACATCTGCCTAAGCTCAGAATGAAACAGAACAGGTTCAGCAGAATGGGATCCTGCAGATGGATGCATGGGGTTTGCATGGTTTCTCTTATCTGATTTGCATCACAGAGGGACAGTGCCATTTCAAGCACTGGATATAAGCAACTGAGAACAGGAAGAAAACAGAAAAAGCTCTAAAAACAGAACAGTGGGAGATGTGTGAGGAGCAAGAAACCATCCACAGGTGCTGGAAAGGAAAAAGCAATGCCGTGATTCAAAGGATACCACCAGGAGGTGAGGATTGCTGGGCAGCCCTATGGGACTTCAGGAGCAGCCATGGGGCGATGGGAGCGGTGCTGAGCAGCCGCTGCTCCCCTCCTCATTTTCACACACTTGGAAGTGTTGGTCCCTCTCCTTCCCCTCCAGACGTGGACAAATTGACAGAGCAACAGGATAGGGAAAATTGAGTTGTATCAGTGCTCCCCGGGGAGGCTCACGTTGCTGCCTGTGTCCGCGAGCGCTCATTTCCTACATCTACTGATGAGAGTTCCCATCGATCGGCGACCCCGAAATGCCTATGCTGATCAATGGCCCCACTGACACGTCCATCGACAGCGCTCCCACTACAGCGAGGGCTGGGATGGGGACGATTCCAGCACTGGCTCACATAGGGAAGTTGTCTCAGAGCACTGGAAGGCGCACCTGCTGAGGGCTGCAGATCTCCTGATGGTGTGCAGCCCATGTAAGGGGTCGGGGTTCCCATGCACAGAGGCAGCGTTGCCCCATAGGCACCGCATGGAGAGCATTTCCTTGCAGAGAACCCTCCTGGCACACACTGTGCGTCCCACCGCTCATCTGGGCGAGGAGCAGAGGGGAAAAAAATGAAAGAATATTGAACTTCTAATGCACTGTAATTACCAAATGATCCTATCTCAGAAGCAATGGGGCCCCATGGGATTTATTGCTGTATTAACAGTGGTTTTCCATTGCATTACTTAATGAATAATGTCTAAGCTAATAGCACACCAAAAAAAAAAAAAAAAAAAAAGAAGAAGAACACAACTCCAGTGTAATTATTATTTCTTCTAATGCAGCCACTTCTTACATAAATACCCATCTCTCTTTATTGGGCTGTTGTTTAAAAAATGTTTCCTATTAAATTGCCGTCGGTGCGAGGCATACATTATCATTATTATTTCTGCTTCTGCTCCACGAGGCCACCTCCCCCTCCCGGGTGCTGTGCACACCCCAGGGACTTGCTTGGGTGCCCCTCATTGCCACCCCTGCTCTGCTACCTGGGCTCCAAGGGAGCTGAAGAGACCTCAGCTGTGCAAACAGCCGAGCCTCTGTTTATTTTGGTAGCCTCACAAAATATTTATGGAGAGTTATTCGAGCAGAAAGGCTGAATGGAGATCATTGCAATGTGTCAAATTAAAGAGTGCTTAATGCCGCCTAATCTCCCGGTAATTACTGTTGTGGCAGCGGATGGCATTAGAGCTGGGTAAGAAAGCTAATGATAGTCAGATAGGAGCCCGGCTGGGTGTCAGCACGGCTCCGCCATCCGCAGCTCCAACAAGTGGCTCTTCCTCTGCACATACAGAAAATCCATCTCCACGGACCCCTCCGCAGCATCCTCACACATGAACGCGTGCTCTGCCAATACAACGCCCCCAGCACAGTGCTGGGTGCTGCTCACCCCTTTGGAGAAGCCGTGCCCCCCACATCCATTAAATGAAGGAGCAAACCAGGAAGCTTCACTGCCTGTGTTGTAGGGCAGAGGGCTGGAAGTACCCAAAGAGCACAGACCCACACATGGGTTATGCTGGAAAGGACCTTAAGGGTCGTCGAGCTGCATCCCATTGCTGCTCACAGTTGGGTATGTGGGGTTGGTTACCATTGCATGCAGGGGTGAGGAAGAGGAGGGGATGAAGGCAGCACCCCATGGGCCCCAGGGCTCCGGGAAATCAGTGCAGGGAGGGCCGAACCGGTCTGTTCCAGTTACAGAGCTCAGCAAGCGCGAGGTTCATCATTAACTGTCAAACAGCGGTTTTAATCAGCCCTGCTCCTTGGCGGAAGATAGATTTAATATCAAGGCACATTTTCAGAGCCATTAGTTTAATTATGACAGGTGTCTGCAAACTGGATGGCTCCGCTTTCAAGCTATGAATGACAGCACTTAATTCTCCAGGCCCACGGGGGCCACTCGGGTACTTTACCAAAATGAGCTTCCATTAAAGTGTAAGTGTTTCTTTCTCCCTTTTTTTTTTTTTTTTTTAATATATATTATATATAAATATATTTCTCTCCTTCCGTTCTCTTTCCTCTCTGCATACTTCAAACCAAGAGCTGATCAGAAAATTGCCCTTTAGTGGAAGGCAAAATAATGTTCCTCTCCCATTAGGGCTTTTATTACAGGTTAGGAAGGCTGTGCCCCACATCTCCTGGTCAGGCAAAAGCACTGCAATTTGCTGCTTAACCTTTCCATTATCCATCTGCCTTCAGTGTTTTCCCAGTAAATAGGTAAATAATAATAAATAACGGAGCTTTGGGTGCCCTAGGGATGCTGACAGTGAGGATGTGCACTGTGCACCTCCCAGCTCTGCTGGCTGCCCCATGACGGGGGGTACCTGCAGCAATCACCTCCAGAGCCCAACGTGTAGAGGGCCTTTGTATCACAGTACTTCACACTATTTTAGGCACCAAAAATCTTCCCCCTCCCCTGTAAATAAATTCAAATCAACAGCCTATTCCACAGGACTTGCTGCAGTTCTGGCATCCCTAGAAGTCACTCAGCTCCTCAGACATAAGGGACAGATGTTTCCAATGCCCTTCCTATGCCCTGTGTGCTCTCACCACCCCAAGCAGCTCCCCTGTACCAACAGCACATGCCATGAGCCCCACTCACCGTGGCAGAGCTGAGCACACCCTGCCAGAGGTGATGGGTGGATGCTGTCTCCCATGTCAGCTTCCTCTGCTCACCACACCACCAAAACAACACGCACGTGGGGACAGGAAGAACGGGGCCAGGGGGGCACAAGTTGCCCCAAGGCTCTCATATCCAACCTGGAGCCTCTCAGAGTGTTTCTGAAAGGAAATATCACTTCTGCTTCACCCCAGCCTGATTTTGAAATATTGAAGCCTGCAGCCAGCTCTAAATGCTGCTATATCTTACTCTTAACTCACGAGATCCCTTGTTACCCCCACGTATCCATGACCTTTCTGTCATGCATGCAGGAGCTGATCAATGGCAGCTAAGAGACGCCAAACTCATTCCACCTGTGAACACAGCGCCAACCCATCCTGGTCCCACACAGCATCAGGAATCCCCTCCTTACCCAACTCAGTGCTCCCCTCTGCAGTGCTACAGGGCAGGGATGGTGCAACGGCACCAACAGCATCCTCGTCTGCACAGAGATCTCAGTAAGTGATGCTGCCAAACTCATGCATGCAAAACAAATCCAGATTGACATTCAATACATAAAAAGGCTCATAGACATGTAGAGGGATTTTAAGAAAGCACCCAGGTGATGGAGGCACCCAGCAGGAGCTGTTTTTAGATGGAATCAGACAATGAGTTGGGTTCTGTGTAGCCATTCAGCACCTAAAGCCATTGGGACTTCATGGGAAAAAGACACATTCCTAAGACCCACGACCAAAGTTAACAGCAAAGTTGTTTCAGTTTCTGCATGACTTTCCAATTCCTTTAAAAAAAAGCCTTGAACAATATGTTTCTCCAGAGCACAGCCCCCTGTCCCCTTCCTTCTCATCCTGCTTGGAAGTGCCTTTGCCTTTGTTCCTTCCCAGGAGGGATCTGGCAGGTTCCAGCACAGGAGGAATCTTGGAGAAACAGCAGAAGTTATTTAAGTCCAAACACATAAAATTATACATATTCAAAACAAAGAGCATGGGAACTTGGCAGGAGAGGGTGTCTAAGTTACCAAAGCAGCCATAACTCAAGAGCTGACAAATGATGTGGGTTTGAAATGACTATTTATTCTGGTATTTAATAACACAAATCCAGAGCGTGGAAACTGCTCTACAGCTACATCACATTGTCTTTAGTGCCTCCAACTCACTGAGGGCTATAAGGACTGAACACTGTTGTGGTTTATATAATTTAATGCCTTTCTTACAGTGTTTTATAGCAGAAAAATACATGATCAGCAAGGAAAGGGATTCCCTGGCTGGTTTCTGAGCTAGCATTGTTTCTGAGACTTGGGAGCTTAGTGAGGCATTGAATAGCACAAGGGGACTCGTGTCAGAAGAAGCCTACCAGCTCCCCATCAATCTTCCTGCCTCCACACCAGAGAGCTGCATCTCCCAGCTTCTCAGCTTCAGAACAAGCCTGGCTCAGCCTGGGGCACCACGTAGGGCAGCTCACCATCCTCCCTGTGTTCACCTCTGTGAGTTCCTTACCCCATCCCACTAATGGAAAATGGAGCATCAAGGCATTCGGTGCATCTCAGCTGCTCCACAGAACACATGGGGTAAATACACGTTCTGGGTAGAGCTCCAGGTCAGCCTCGTGTAAATGTAAAACAGCAGCTGGGTTCATGTCCCATGGGCTGCTGTCTGCTCTGTGCATGTTCAGAAGGCTGCTTGTATTTTTGCTTTCAGTGCAACCCAAATTACGTAGCAGTGTGTTTCTGTTTTTCAAGTGAATATTGCTCCAGGAACTCACCTCCCTGCCTAATAAACCCAGCCCAAGCGGCTGCAGAAGGGAATCCATTGTTTTAGAATGTGTAACAGTGGGGAAAAGGATATTTATGAAGGAAGCTTAGAAAGCAGCTGGGCAAAGCCAACATGGAGGGACCCCAGGAAGGAGCAGTCTGCAGTGGGTGCTCCTCCTATAAGCACAGCATTCCCAGTCTCTGAGCCAGCACAGAAAAGCAGCCCAAGAACCTGCAGCCGTCCCTCCGCAGAGGGATAGCAGTGATTGCTGCCATTCACGGTGGCCCTGGAGACACTGAAGTCCCAAAACCACAAACTGGAGCCCTCAGATGTGGGAGGTACACAAGCGGTACCTGCAGAGCTCCGGGGCAGCACAGCACACTCTGCCTTCATGTCGATTCCTTTGTATTTCCTTTGACCTCCTATAAGCTGATGGGAGTCTCAACACACCGACCAACTCTTACTTCAGCTCACGTCCCACCTGAGCCCTTCAGAGCTTTGCTTTTGATACAAGATGGATTTCATCCACAGACCTCATGCTGATGGGCGGCCAGTTGGGTGCTTACTGACCCAGCCAAACTAAAGCAAATAACACAAAGCAAAACTGGTTGTCCCACTGCAAAACAGTACAAACAACCACTGGGGAAACCATCATGTGTTTGTGTGGAGAGCTGCTGGAACAGCAAGTCAATGGGGATTTGTTGTTTGCTTCACCCTAAAAGCTATGAAGAATCAAGTGGGAGAACTGTTGTTACCCAAACTTCAGATGCATCATGAAAAGAGAAGATCAGATCCACATCTGTGCCCTGTTATCACAGGGAAATAAACACCTCCACCCCCAGGACCTGAGAGAAGCTCTGAGCAATCATTTTCTGGCTGGGAGGACTACTTAAATCCATCAGAGATACATCGATGCCTTCAGCCCAAAGAGAGGACTATATCAGAACACTGTGAACTAGTAAGGCAGCAGCCCTTCTTCTCTTCATCTTCTCCATAGAGAAAACACAGAGTAGAACTCCATAAATTATTGGCTGTGCCACGAAAAATAATCTCCCAGGATTACATAAGGATTACAGCAAATACCAGGAAATGAAACAGAGAAAAACAACTGTATCAGAACCAAGAAGACGGGGAACCAGCACTGATGGGCTGTATGTCACACAGGGGGAGTTACTGTTGGAGACACACATCGCTCCGGGAGGAACGTGGGGGCTTTTATACTGCATCGGTGCAGCTGGAGATGGGGGGTGGGAGCAGTGGGAGCCCCACAAGCCCTCATTTGGCTCATAGGCACCTCACTGTGCCCAGGTGTAGGAGAACCATCGGCTGCCATAGAACAGCTGCTGGAACACAGCCCAAAAATCCCCGCAGGCTTCAGGCGAGCGGCCCCGCATTTACTGCTCCTGGATACCTCATTATTTAAGCCCCGACACGTGATGCTGAGGACAGCTGACTCAGGGCTCCCGGTGCTCAGGGTTGGTAACGCCGTCTGTGCACAAATGCTTTTCAGAGCTCTGATCACCTGCAACCCACCCCAAACGGCGAGCAAGCGAGCGCTGAAAACAGCAAGCCTGTAATTTTGCGTGCGGCTGCTCTTTTACTCCTTGCTTTCTCTCGCGACCTTGATATTTCCACGGTCCTGGATAGACGCAGCAAATGGAAAACAACATTTTGCTCTGGTGGATTCGTGCCTGGTGGATAGCACACAACCTGTGATCCTGTGTTAGAAGCAGCGGCACAGGGATGCACTCCCCATGGATGCTGGCAGGGATTTCCTTAAGGTCAGGCTCTGGTTCCAGCAGGACACAACCCAGATCCCACAGGCTGCCAACCGGGCTCCTCGCTGCTATTCTTCAGTGCAATCCCAGCCCCTTCATTTTCCTTTTACTGCAGTTAAAAAAAACTACAGAAAGAGACCTATTGACACCACTACAAAGATCAGCTCCCCAGAAAGAAAGCCACAATGCCTAGGTTATGGTTTCCTGCTAAAACAAACCCCCTCGCAGTATGATTTCATAGGCCATGCTAATTATTTTTAGGGCAAGCATAATAAAACCCAGGTGATTTGCCTTTAGCAATTTCTTCTTATCTTCACACAGCTCCGGATCGCTTACCCACATGCAATTACAATGAGCCCTGCAGTTCTTAACAGACATCTTTTGTCGAAACCCGGCAAGAGTACACAAAGGTTAATATGCTTTTGCACTACAAAAATCTGGGCATTGTCTTGCGTGTTGTAGGACGTGCCTGTGACATGCTGAATTCGGCTGATTTACAAGATCAGCAGAACAGGAGGTTTTCCCACTGGGAGCCCTTTGCTCACTGTTTTCTCATCGGGCGGCTGCGGGCAGGAGAGAGCTTGGCTGTGCTGTGTTTGGGAGAGGGGGTTGGATGGGGAAAGGAGCAGTTCCCCTATCCTGCAGCATAAGGTGCTTTGCCTGCTCTGTTGCATCGTCTCTCCGTTGGGTGCTGAATGGAACGTACACTGAAGCTGACTTTGGGGTGCCTAAGGGTGTTTACATCCAATGTTGTGTAGATGTAGCAGTGCCTGCTGGGCTACCAACAGAAAATCACTCTCAATGCAATAGAGCTCTTCAACTCTACAACACTACCCCAGCACTCTGCTCCAGGCTTCAGCCATCCCAGCTTGGTTGGAAGGGAAAATCTCCCTCTGCACCACGGGGATAGAGCTCAGCCCCCATGTGTCCCAGGAAGAGCCATGGACAGAAGGAGAACACTGTTGTGTGGCACAAAGAAATAATTAAAAAAAAAACCCTCAGAAGGGTTGGCAGCATAAAAATTTCTGGCTCTGTCGTCTCTCTGTTTCTGCGAGCAGCAAAAGATCCATAATTCTCACACTTAATGTAATTCCAAGGCATCTAAAGTGATTTACAGTCAGTTTACTCAATACTTTCAGCTTTATTTAATGTAACAGTTATGGCACATAAAAAGTTTATTGAAAATCCTTTGGGAGTATGATTGAGTAAGAAACAGTCATTGCTAATACCATTACAAGGGCTGAGGAGAAGGATCCCAGCATGTTCCCTCAGTGACCTTTGTGGCTCTGGGATCTGGGGTCACCTCAGGAAATCTCTGCTCTCCGGGGCACCGCGAGCTTCTGGGAAGCAGAGTGGGGTGTGATCCTCCTTCCTGCCAAATCCCATCCCTTCGGCCATGATTTATTTCCCTATTTGCCATTTGTGAGCAGGGCTGGAGAGCGTGACGTCGGGTGGGGTGGGGTTGGGATGGGAGTGGGGCAGCAGTGGGGCCGCGTGGGTCCCTCCCCATAGCATTAACACTTTCAGCATCACCGCTCCATCAAGGCTTCTCCTCAAAGACAGAATTGCAGAAGCCATTAATTCGCCTTAGCAATTAACCAACATTACTTTGACTATCATTAGAGCAGCAGCCATAATTTAATAATTGTCAACACCGTTGGCAATAACGCCCACAGCGGCGAACAAAACCTCAACATCAATTTCTGTCAGGTGCTCCCACTGCGTTGGCAGCCCACCAACATTGCATGAAATGAGGGAGGGTTCCCATCTCCCTTACAGCTCTCCAATGAGAACTGCCATCGTTGTGGCAGCGCCCGGCGCTCTGCAGCCCAACCATGACCTGCGTGCACAGAGCCCTGCAGCACTGGAGCTCCCTGCCCCACACTGGAGCTCCGTCGTCCCTCCTCTCAGCCCCACATCCACGCACAGCCGGGTTTGTTTGCAACTGAGCCTCTTTTCCAGGAACCAGAGGTGAGAGGTGAGGTAGGGGAAGGCAGGAGGAGCCAGCAAAACCAGTGCGAAATACAAAAACAAAAATGCTCTGAACTGTCTGGAATAAATAGACAGTAAAAGAAAAACATGTTCCACATGTGCGTGTTCCATAAACAGAAAAAGGTTACATTTTTTAGATAAGGCGACTGTGATGGATTGTTTAGCTGTATTTGTCAATCAAGTATTAAGACTTGCAGAATTAAAATCAGAGCGGTTCAGAGAAGGATTCCAAGCTCTCCAAAACATCAGGTTTGGCATTTAGAGAGCTATCAAGCTATCATCTCTAGACAGACAAACAGATAGATGGATGGATGATTTGGAGGAAAAGATGGAGACATTCTTTCAAGACTTTTTTTTTTTTCTTTTTTTTTTTTTTTTTGTTTTTTTTTTTTTTTGCAAGGGATTGTTTACTTTTGCCAAGAATTCAGCCTGGGGAAAAGTCCAAATGCAGCATTTCCTCCAGCTCAAACTGGGGCTCGGCCCAAACCAAACCTTGGCTCTGCAGCCCCGCTCTCAGCAGGGCTGTGGGGAGTGGGATCCGAAGCTGGGAGCCCACCCTGCTTCGGGGGAACCACAACGTGCGTGGCTATGGGGAGGGACACCTGCCTTTGCCCCCAGAAACACCATGTACAGGTGCCCAAATGTTAATGCCGAACAGATGGAGGAGGAGAAAAGCAGCATTTCATGCTGGAATGGGCAGAGCAGCCTCCAACAAACCCACTATTGTTAGACAGAAATTCCTAGAAACAGATGCAGCAAATTCAGCACTTCGGAGCCAGTTCTGGAGTTTGGGGTCTGCTGGGAGAAGGCTGTGTAGCTTATGGATTAATGTACTATTATTACATTACTCTTTAAGCTTCAAAGGTCTGCCAGGAAACCTAAGCCTACTATCTATTGAATGACATTTTAAGAACAAATAATACATTAATATATTTAATTTGAGAATAAACACATATATTATAGGAAGGGATTTTGTCTATGCTGATAAGTCAGCGCCTGACCTTTCCGCTGCGCTCCCCCGGTGCTGAGCCATGGGGGATCTCCTCTGCTGCTCCTGCAGCCAACGCTGCTGGAAGGTGGGAGTGCGGCCTCATAGGCCCTTCCACACTAATCTGCTGCTACACTAAATCTTGTTGCCTCAAATTAGTTAATCAATTAAGTGTCAAACCACAAAATGTTCGTGACTGCGGCTCGAATTTAATTGCCTCGGCACACGCTTTTGTTTGCTGCTTTTCTTCCTTTATGCGGGTTTCTCCAGTTGAAAAGTTTGGGACATCCCATCCCTGGCCTCGTTAAGGAAGGGCTGAGAGGGCAGGCTCCCCTCTGTCTCCAATGAATGCAAAAAAGGGCTGGAAATGCAACGTGCAGGGGAGGCACAGTGACCTCCAACCCATGGGGCTGAGCCCCATCTCCATGTGCTCCATCGCAGCTGTGATTGCCACGAACCAAAGTCCCACTATCTGCATGGGGTGGAAAATCCCAGAAGCTGGAAGTGTTTTCGGGTGGGGGTTTTTAGAAAGTCAACGAGAAGATAAAGCTGATAACAGCAATGTTTGGCTTTTTCAGAAGGCAGGTGAAAATATTCAGCTTTGGAAAACATTTCTGGTCAAAAAAGAAAAAGGCCTGTTTACTTGGAAACAGATTCAGAAATAAATGTCATGCTTTTGAGAGTATTCTTGAGGTAGAAAAGTTTAAAAAAAAGTTTTAGTTTTGATTGTTATTACTGAAAAACAAAGAAAAAAAAACCCATAAAAATGGCTTTTCAGTGGCCATTTCAGTTCTGAGTGAAAACATATTTTTCATTTAAATTCGGTTTAGAAGAAGAATATTCACCCATTCCCCATCCCCAGGGCTGATGTCTGTGAGAAGCTCATGGCCACGGCTCATCTTCACCCCATTTGGAATCCCCAGGCTGAGAAGAGAGGGAAGGAGATGAGCGTTCGATCCTTGGGGTCTACAGGTGGGGATGAGTGATGCCAACCGAGTTATTGCCATGCTGGGAGCAAATGAAAGCATCCTGCTGCTCAGCTCTGTCATTGCCCTGCTCCCGGTGATCAGTTGGAAATGTAAATACAACCACCAGACTTTGGGAAAGCCAGTGCAGGACGATGGGGGGAAAAAAATTGCAAAAGTGAGGTTTATTGATCCCCAGTCGAGATTGATGGCACAATAAGAGCAGGAGGCGAAGAGTGATTTTGCTTTTGAAAACGTTGATGAATAAGCACTCAGGGGCAACAAATAGCTGGACTCACCGGATGATGGACGGCGGCAGGCGAACAAGATGCATTTTTATAAATGGGTGAAAGGAGAGGAGGACTTATTAAAAAAAATGAATGACCACATGTGGCAGGGATATGCCACTGGGGAGAAGCCAGCCATTGATTTATGTGCACTACTGGCATTTGAAAATTCAATAATAACATTGACAAATGAGAGGCAAAGCTGGCCAGAGGACAGCAGAGAACTTGGAGTGGAGAAAGAAAATGCCAAGGTCAGGATGAAGGAACAGAAAAACATGCTTGTGTTGGAAAGGTTCTGAGTTAACTCATCTATATAAAGACATTAAGAAAAATCGCTCTGGGATCAGAGCTCACCATCCTGACTCTGTGGCACGAGTTGGGCAGAATCCAATGGAGGCACTGGGCAATGTGGTGCTGGGAGCAGGGATCATCTTGGCTCCTCTTGTTTTCACTATGCAGTGCCAGGTGCACCCTGGCACCTCTGAACTCACACAGCCTGCATCTCCCAGGAACAGCTGGCACAACACCCTGCACATGGGCTGAGGGCAGTGCATGGGGAGCTCTGCTGCAGGCACAGCACTGATTCCTGCAGCCCTGAGAAGGAGCAGAAATGGAGCTCATTACAGCCACCTTGGGTGACCGTCCCCAGCAGCCTGCAGGACGCACTGTGGCACATAATGTTACCTTAACATTTGATCTACTTAATGAGCCCCCAGTTTTTTTCCCCCCTGTGTGTCTTCTGGCTGTTACAATTGGCACTAAAAGAGCGCTGGCGGTGGGAGAGGCTGCGAGCGGAGCGTGGGGGAGTGCAGCAGGAATGCGCTTTGCCCTTTCTCACCGTCCCTGTGGGTGTGCATCCATCTCAGAAGATGTCTTTTCTAAATGCTGGGAGGTCAGAGGTGTGGATGGAGAGCAGCTCTGTGCCGCGGCGCGCTTGGTTGCTGCAGCACTTACTGGGTCTATTCTGAGCCACAGCAGCTCGCTGGGACCTGGGGCCTGAGCATGGAAATCCCCATCTTGCACAGCCCAAGCCCTCCAGATGGGACTTTTGACAATATATGTGGTTTTTGGTTTTTTTCCCCTGGCTTTTTTTGCACAGCTGTTGATTTCCACCTTCAGCTCAAGCTCCTGCTCATGGTGCCTTACTGCTCCGCTTTCCAACCTGGTAAATCTCACCACCAGAGCCGGCTTTAGCTTTAAATATCACCTAATATCACATCACTGAAGACCAGATGCACAGCACTGGGCTGTGTGATTTAGGATCTGCCCCAAAGCGAGTTCCCAGCCAAGTAATCGTTGGGTATCCAGGGAACTCACCCTCAGGACATGCTCTCCTCCACCCACTGCAAATGCCAGCCCCCTGGTTTGGGGAAATTCCTCAACCTGAGGCCCAAATGCTCGTTTACACTGAGATGGACAGAGAGCAAAACTCATTCCCTTGTGCTACCGTAGCGAAGGTGTCCATAGAAGGGTTATACAAACTCCCATAAAGATTTACATTGCTGAGAACGGAAAGCAAACCTTAAGGTTTCCTTAATCCCAGGATCCCAAAGCAGTTCATGTTGGCGAGGTACCTTGTGCAGGCAGGTAAAACGAAGTACAGGGAATTTACCAGCTTCACCTGTATTTTATGAGCAGTTTATGGATAAAAACAGACCAAAACTGCAGCACGGACAGCCAGTGCCCCTTCCAGCTCTCATGCAGCTGTACTTCACCCCTACACAAATGAAGGTTGGCAAGGAATCTTGCCTTGTTCTGCTTGCTGACAAAACCCCTCTGCTCCGCTTTGACACAGCTCAAATAATTAAAGAAGAGGAAAAGTTGAAGGGATGATAAAATCTCTGCAGCCCATCCCTGTGCCTGTCCCAGGCAGTACTCTGCAGACAGCTGCCTCCAATGGGGCTCTGCAAACAAATCCCAAACAGTGCAGCTGAGGACAGCGTTATTTAGAGTTTGGAGCCAGCACTGCAGGAGCCCTCCAGGCCCCGTCCCCAGCAGTGTAAACTGGGGAATTCTGCTGTTGTGAGGACTGCAAACAGTGACTGAGGTTCTGCTGGAGGATCTCACCCCCTCCTCCCCACATTGGTTGGAGCAGCTCCGGAGAATCACTCCAGAGCACATTAAAACAAAAGTAAGATACCTCCAATCACTGTTACTCATTTTTATGGCCACGTTGTTCACAAATGACTGAATTTAGCTGTCAAAGGTATAGAAAAGTAAAATAAAATCGAAGCATCAGCCATCTGAGCCCTAGAAAATGTTTATATTTCCATTGGTTGTTTATGGCGAGAAGGTCTCAGCTCCTCAGCTCCTTTGTTCCACACCGTATTAGTTATTGCATGGGAAATGGGTGTTTTTCACTTTGCCATTTATAAAGCTTTTGCATCCCCTCTCTCGTGTGTGCTCTCTCCCTCTATGTATTTTCAGCTCATATGTCTCAGATTGACGCATGGAATGGTATTTGTTTTACTGGTTCTGTCTCTCTAATAGTTTTTCATTGCAAAGGGGATCCAATGGTTGTTATTTACTCTGCTTCCTTCCAGTGTCATTAACGTGAGTGTTTGGTTCAACCAGTTGCCTGAGAACTGGGAGATTCCCTGATCTGAGTGAAAGAGGGGAGCAGGGGGGCCCTGAACCCATCCCCCAAAAAAGGGTAGGGGTTTGCATAGTGCTCTGTGGCCACGGGATGAATCCACTCCACCATCACTTGAAGCAGTTTTCCAGCACGATTTAATGGCATTGCTCACAAACTGGGGCCCTCTCTCAGACTGAGAGCCCCAAATCCAGAAGCCACTTAGGAAAACCTTGGCCAAAAGGCATCAAGAATGAGGCACAGTTGTTGCAAGTGAGAGTTCTGCTCCATCAGATCATGTAAACACATATTTAGCTCTAAGTGGATAAGTAATCCCTCTGAAAGCCACCCAGGTCGAATGTTTTCCAGCTCTGTGCTGTGCTCCAGCTGAGCATTGTATTTTTCCTCTTTCAATCCCCCTGCAGGAAAGCGCAAGCAGAAGTTAAAATCCTGGTACTGCCTCCACCTTCACCCCTGGACTGCGCTCACTTTCCCTCCCCTTCCCTGACAGCGCTGTGAGTGGTGGGAGCGTAAATGCGCTGAGGTTCCTTGGGCACCAAAGCATATGGGGCACCAGGGAGGCTCCTGTGAAGCACAGAGAGCTATCGTGGGCACTGTGCTGTCAGACAGATGCTGCAGGGGAAGGGAAGGGGAAATAAAGGGCATCCGAGGAGCAAGCAGCAGGCGGCAGAGCCAAGAGGGTGGCAGTGTCTTCCAGGCAGGAGTGCAGTGCCACTGCCAGGGAGTGATGTGAGGTTGGAGGTACCAGTAACATCAGTAAGGCACCAGTGGCTGTGCCCCATCACACTGAGCCATGAACCTTCCAACCTGTGAGGATGCTGAGTGAGAAACCCGAGGAAGCAGAGTGAGGAAATGAATTCCAGGCAGGGGGAGGACGGGTGGAACGTGCGTCTCTCTTCTCGAGGCAGCTGGGCTTATTTTAATGGGCAAGGTCAGTGAAGAAATGACCAGGAAGAGAAATCGCTGCCATTACAAATCAGTCGCGATCTTGTATCAATTATTCCCCGTGCAGTTCCCTTGCCTTGGGCTGAAGCAAACACGGCCTAATCAGTTTTACATCTACGTTTAATTTTATTGGAAAGAGGAGCCGGCAATGCATCATGGGGCTGCTGCGTGACATGAAAGGTGACCCCTGCCAACTTAATGACACAATACATAACCCTTAATGAAGTCACTATCTTGTCCTTTTTTTGCTGTCTCAGCCTGATGATTTATGATGGCATCATTTTGCTTTGCCCTCTTTTCATTTCAGCTTGACAAAGTGGATGAAACAATTATCTTCGTTATCGGCCAGAGCAGGAGAAATGTGATAGTTGAGGGATTCTGCAGGTGGAGGGCCATGGCTATGGATCAAACAAATGGAGAAATGCACTCAGGAATTGGGGAGTTCCCCCTTTCTCCTCTCTCTCTGACTGCAGAAGATGGATTGAGGGTCCCAAGCAGCCCTGTGAGCCCTCCATCACTGTGGCAAGGAGCAATTTCAAGGAAAAAGATCTCTGCAGCAGCAGGTAGAGGAAAGCTGGGAGGTTTCAATCCATTTCCTTTCTCAGTTTTTTTTTCTCTTCTCCCCATGCACTCATGCACTGATACGACGCAGACCCATGGCCATGCCTGCTGGCAGTTGTTAGCCATGTGTGCAGGTGCTGGGTGCTAATGGCCACATGTGCTCGTGCCTCTGCACAGCCAGATGTGTTCATGCACAGTTCCAACTGATTTTATGTATAATTAAAATCAGCACAAGCTTCTATGTAATTCTTCGAGGCTCAGCCTACCTCTCCATGGCCACGACACCTTCTGGCTGCTACCACCTGTACTCTGATGCTTTGAGCAAAGCCACTGCCTGGCCTTTCTACCAATTTTTGGAGAAAACGGAGTACCTTAGAGTACCTTTCTCCCTTGCTACCTACAGAGGTTGTATGATGGAAGCCTTCTTCCATTGACAGATGCAGATGGAAGCTGACGGAACAGTATTTCAGTCCTGCTAGGCAGAGATGACAAAGTGCCCTTGCTAGCCATATGCTTGATGGCACTTGGAACCGCCACGCAGCAATATTTTTGGCTGGTGCTGCTCAGGGTCTGATGTGGCTGTTGCTGTTTACTTGGTTTCTCCTTTACACTGAGATGATTCAGGATGACTGTGAGCAGACCTCGGCAGCAGTGTTTAGGCACACGAACAAATTGCTGCAATTCCTCACTGATTTTAAGAGATAAGGACAGACTCAACTGTTGCACTCCTGCCCTTTGCCCAAACAGGGGCTGCTCCTTGCAGCACCAAGACCCAAGCACGGCCATTCCTCAGCCCTCCACACATCACCATTCCAGGCCTTGAACAGCTCTCAGCCTCATCAATCACATCGCCCTGCTGTGGATTTACATGTTTGGAAGGCTACCAATTTTGAGCCACATTCTTGATGGTTTTGGAAATACTAAAGGGAAACCTATCAGGATTTTACCACTGCTTCTTCAGCCTTGTAGGATGCTTCATGCATCCTTTCAGGTCAAGATCTCTCTATAAGAACCAGTTAAAGTACCTCTAAATTATTCTTCCTCATTCCTGACTAAAATAGAACACACACCAACATCTACATTCGGTCTTTGATCAGCCCCAGCTCCATCCTCCTCCTCACAAGGAAGGCTTTCTCTCCATGCCACAACCTGAGCAGCTCAGGCAGGGTGGGGAAGGAATGAGAAGACAAATGTAGTTTGGCAGGACATTAAGGGAAACCACAATATTGCCTTGTAATGCAGCTCCTATCTGATCAGCAGAGTCAAATGTAGTGCTGGAGTTGTGTCTCAGAGGAAGCAGAACCAGCCGCTCCCGTCAAGCCGATTGCAGAGATCTTCCCTAAGATACTCCTTCTGCCTGTCAGGCACCAGCTGCCGAGGAATTCCCAGCATGTGATGCAGTGACCCCGTGGAGCAAAGGAAGACCTTCCCTCGTTCTCATCCCTATGGTTTTCCCTTCCCTCTTCCAAGAGCTGCGGCCACGATGCTGCAGGGATGGGTGCATGGCACTGCTGGGCTCTTGTGGCATGGGGGACCATGAAAACAGGGATATGGGAGTGGGACATGGCTCTTGAATTGCTCCTTTAGTTTCCTAAAGCCTTCTTTCTGCCCTCACAGGAAGTGTTCCCTGCTCCTCTTGTCAGTTTGGACAGCATCCTAGGAATTCATTCACACGAAAGGTGATGAATGTGGTGTGTTGGCAGACAACCAGGCAGCAGTAGCCTCTAGGAGCTTCAGAATAATCAGCAAAATCTTAACTAGTTAATTCTCAGAGCCATCCTGTAAACCAGACAGGTTTGAAAGCCGTCAGACAAGGGAAGGCACAAGTCACTGAGGTCCAGTGTCATCAAACAGGGGAAGGCAACACCAAGATCTGTGGCCTTTGGTTACCCAGACCTCATCTCAGGCGCTGGATGTGGCCAAGGCCAGCTTCAAACCCACTGAGGAGGAAGGCAGGGCTGTCTAAGGGACTCCTCCACCACTACAATAATTATGGCCAACATTGGAACGGGTTGGAGGAAAGGAGTGAACAAACTAACTGCAGGGTAGTTTAATCATAACTAATGGAAAACGGCCGCTCAATGAGTAGCTGCACGCAGACCTGGCAGCGGTTTGAGGAGCTGAGGGCGATGTATAAGAGGCTGTTTTCTGATCTTTCTTTATATGCCCATTCTTTCTCATGTCCTTGCTTTAAGAGCTTTTACAGCTTTTACATCGCAGTCTTTGCTGTGATGTCCAAGGGGATTTAATGGCAGCAGCCTGACACATGGCTCTGATCTGGGGAAACAACAGCAGCAGCCCCTTCCCAGGAAGGCTGTGACTTTCTGTCGGTCAGACTGAGATCTCCAAGGGTTAATGCATCCTTTTGCTTTGCCTCCATCCCACTGCCAAAACCCCTCTCTCTCGTCTGCTGCGCTTCCTCCACGTGTCAGCAAAGGAAATCCGTAATCTCCCAGCTACAGATTTGGGGAACTTTGACATCCCCTAATGAGGTAAACACATTACTGTCATGTACAAACAAACAGCAACAAATTAGCAGCTGACACTGAGGCAGGCACGGCGGAGCAGTGCAGCACTCTTACAGACAATTAACGCTGTGCCAGACGAGTCTATCCAGCCCTGCCCAGCCCTTCCTCACCATGGGGCTCCTCCTCCTCCTCCTCCTGTGCCACCAGCCAGCCCAGTGGGTGATGGATGCCATCACCAGCAGTGCCTGCAGGCACCTGAAGGGAACCCCCTGGCTCTTTGCTCCCAGCCCCTTCAGACACTGTCCCATTCTCACCCATGCAGGTGCTGAGGGCCAGGCAGGATGGGACCGTGGGCCACCTGATGTAGTGGTTGTCAGCCTCCCATGACAGGGGCAGGAAACTGATGGTATCTGAGGTCCCTTCCAACCCAGCCGTTCCATGAGTCTATGAAAAGAGGTCAGGGAATAAAGTCCAATGGGAAACCAAACTGGTAAAGAGAGAGATCTGACTTCTATTCCAGACAAAGCCATCCTTATTAAGCACGAGCCAATGCAATAGGCCCACGGTCAAAGGGCTTTATTATTACAATTGCTTTGCGAGGGTGAGAGCCTGCGGATGAGAACCCAAATCAGCCATCATTCAGAATAACAACCACGGAAAATAAAAAAAAAATAAATAAGGACGAGATCCAGCCAAAAAAAAAAAAAAAGAGCTCACATTATCAGCCAATAAACCAATAATCCATTAGTGACCAAGGTTGCTGAATAATATAGTACTTTCACAGCGCCCATAATTTATTCTGCAGACTGGAGAATAGACACGATTATTAGAGTGAGGGCTACTGGATGACACATGATGCATGACCGCGCGGCATTGATCTTCACACAACAGGAAGGTGTCTAGACGGGGAGATGTATGGCCGTGCGATCCAGAGCAGGGCATATTTCATGCGGGGCCTAATGGAGTAGTGGAGGCCGTGATGGATGACTTGCCTGGTTTCAGTAGCAGCGCAGTTATAGCAGTGCTAATGCGTGACCTCTCCCGCTCTCTGCGTCCTTCATTCAGTCAGGGTGACCTCATTTAAAGGGATGGAAAATGAGAGGCGCAGAGGACGAGGGGGAGGGAGGAAAGGGGAGGGAGAGGAGGGAAAGAAGAGAGAAATAAGAAAAATAAAAGATAGAGCACACGATGCAGGTGAACAGCTGCCTCTCAGGAGCTTCCACCCCGCTCCAGGTTTACCCCAGCACCGGGGTAGGACCTGACTTTCAGAAGCAATGATCATCAGTATTTTCAAATCATTATTTTTATTAAATTCTGGGACTTTCTTTAAGGAAAACAGAAAAACAGATATTTTTCCTGGATATTTTGCCCTATTTTTCCCATCTAACACCACCACCCTTCGATGGAAGCCGCTGAGGAATTTGCCCTCCTTCATGACACAGCCCCAGGAGCTCCCAGCCAACTTGTGTGCCAGGTTGGGCAGTGTTGTCCTGGGTGCATCACACACACACTCCAATGGCTGTGCAATGTTTGTGTCTCAGGCAGGTGGAGAAAGAGCTGGGTTATCCTCCCCACTCACATGCATGGAACTGAGGGATGCAGAGGACACATCACTGCTTGGAGTCACAAAGGACGGACCAGAGCCGAGCCAGGAGCTCTCCCCCAGACTCCTGGGGCTGTGCTCTGAGCACAGTAGCATCCCTCCCATTAACTTCTGTGACCCCAACCCATCGGACCCTACACACACCCTACAGCTGCTCTGCAACCCCAAACCCATCCACGGAGCCTGCAAACTGCTGCAAACATTCTTTTCCCTCCTTTAAGGGCTCCGGCTCCCTGAGCTGCCTGGAGAGAAACGGAGAGTGGACATTTACTGTGTTTCCTTTACCATCTGGGCTTATTAAAAACTGCGCAGCAAATTAAAAATAGGTGGGAACAAAGATGGGGGAATGACATCGAGGGCTGCAGAAAATTCTCTGTGTACTTTTAAAAGCTGGAATTGCCATATGGACTGGCAGAGAGACATGTTTTACATTTCCACTGGTACATGACTGACATCATTTAGCATTAACTTCTATTTGAATAAAATGGTAGTAGACATTTAGGTAATATTACAGGGCAATAAATGTTTTAAAGAGCCTTGGGGGGATGCTCTTGAAACACAGTCCAGACCAGAACTCTAAAAATATGTCTTAATATATATTAACCTCTTTTAGGACTTTTGGCTCTCAAGCAAATAATGGAGGATAGGGTGTTTTTTCTCCCCTCCCCTTTTTACTCACGAAATTAAGAGTCCCCAGCTATACTTTTTCCCTTTTTCCTCTTCAGCTGTGCTGGGAAGAACATGAGGGAATGTAGTTAAAATTCAAAAAGGTTCCCCTTTATCATTACCATGAATCAACACAATAAATGAGCCCCTTCAGAGCACGGTAATAAGAATTTGATAAATCATCAGCCAAAAATTAACTAGATGTCAAAACAATCTTTGGGAAGTGTGATGGATTAGGGGCGATAGTGGCAATTAATCTCCCAGCATGAGTTCACAGGAGAGACTGAGCGCTGGGAGATGGATCGGGGGGAGACCACGGCCTCACAAGGTCAGGACACTGCGAAAAGGAACGGGAGAGGGAGAGAGAGACGGAGGAAAGAAGAAAAAATTCCACTGAGTCGGCAATCCGCGGCCCCCAGCAGCCGAGGTAGAGGTCAGTCACATGCCTTTGAAAACCTTTCTGTCTCCAGCTGCTCTCTGTGATGAGGCAAGCACTTTTCTGCTCCGCTAATAAATGCCACAAGCCAGCTCATGGGGTACAACACATGGCTGGAGAGCAGGGGAGCAGGCAGGCCCTGTCCTGCTCCGTGAATGGAGGCAGCAGGATGCTGCACACAGATTCTCCTCTGCCATGAGAATTCAACATGCCAGGCAGGGAGAGTGCAGGGGCACTGGGACTGGGGATGGAAGGGGAGCAGCAAGGAGGAAAGTGTTCCAGCCCTGCTTTCCCAGCAGCTCCTCTGGAGCACAGAGCACCTCGAAATCCCTCAGTTTCCCCAGGTTTGCATTGGAGGTGATAATAGCACTGTGGCAGCTTTTAATCTGCTGAGACTGGGAGGCACCTTTGGTCTCCCAGAGGAGGAAGTGGGAGGATGATGTGCTGTGTTATCAAGGCACGCCTGGCGGGGATGTGTTGAGGATGCTTTCCCTCCTGCTCCCAGAGTTAATTCCTTAAAGTACTGTGCATCCCTCCCTTCCACTCTGAGAAATAGATGGCATTCCCTGTGCTGGTTACTTCTGCATCCCATATCCTAACAGCAGCATGGCTTCCAGATCAAGCAAAGTGCAGTACTGACTGGAGAATGTCTACGGAGAGGCAGTGGCTGCTGTGTTGCTGCCCTGGGCAATCACTCACTCTGCTGGTGCTGCACAACTCCCTGCTCTACTTCCCATTACATCCAGCCCCAGCTAATTGCACGTACACCAACAGCTCTGCATGCGGGGAGAGCTGGGCCACCCCAGGGTCGATGTGCATGATCTGCCTAATCCACACCCTCCTTTCTTTGCACAACCTCCACCACCCGGAATACATCGCAATCCAAAGGAGGGGGAAAAAAAGAGGTGATGAAAGAAAATCCAAAGTCAGGCAATCGCCTGGCAGGGCTCCTACTGACTCCTCACACTTCTTGCTGGGCCTCGGGGCATGGAGCTCCCGGTGACATCTCTCCCAGCACATACAGAGCTGCCATACACTGAGGGCTGGGAGCACAGGGCTGTGCCGGGGGCACGGACGTGTCCACAGCCACCTCTGTTTGCAGTAACAGAGACCGCAGGAAAATAAATAATTGGCCCGGATCCTCTGCAGCCACACTGCTGCGGTTCTCCACTTCATCACTCCGAGGCTCGCAATCCCTTCCTGAGCTGTTTAGCATCTCTCCTCACATTTTCACTGCTGGAGCATTGTTGGCTTTGATACACATTGTGTGCTCTTCCCCTCAAGCGACAAGGAACAAATGTTCAGTGCAACACAGGAAGCGCCCACGGGGTGAGGAAGGAGAGCCTCAGCCTCACTGGCAGTGGCTGCTTGCTTTCACCACTCTGAGTGCGGAGAGGGCAGAGGGCAGCAGCTGGGGACAGCAACTTGGATTGTCAGAGGTTCTCCATTGCAGCCTTGGGCTGGAGGACAGCAGTGCCTGCTGCTGACAGCACAGAACTTCCAAGGAAGGGAGGGATGCTGGCTCTGGGCAGAATGCCTGGCAGCAGAGAGCAGCCCTCACAGCTCACTGTGCACAGGAAGCCTCTCAGATGGGACAGCAGCATGTGGAGATGATGCTTAGAACATGAGTGGTGAAAGTGGGGCTTGGAAGCTGAAGTGGTTGTGGAATGAAACCACAAGTGGAGCACCGGTGAAATGGGGCTTGCTTGGCCACGGCAGTGAGATGGTAGCATTCCCTGCTCATCTACCTGCTTCTGAACCAAGAAGGTAAAGACTGGAGATGCACCTGAGCCAATACTGCTGTCAAATGTTGCTTGTGTGCTCTGGCACAGCACGCTATGATTTGGGTCTGCTGGAGATGTCACTACAGTTGACACAGTATTGATGCAACGCAAGATATGGACCTTTTCCTGGAGGAACCAAAGCCCACAGCAGCATGCAGACAGCAGCAATGGGGATTTTTGCCTCTTGGTGGGATGCCCCAGGGCCAACCACCACCGTGTGTGCTGAAGTATGTACCTCATTTTGCTGCTATACTGACTGACACTTGTTTATAGAACAAGACTCCCATTTGTGCAAGGCCCCCAACTTGTGTGCTCCCATGTGTTCACACTGTTGGCAACACCTTTCTTATATACTTGCATCCGTAAGAGAGAACTTTTGTTTTTCTTTTCCTCCATCTCATTGCATCTTTCATGACTTCCCTGGGTTGCTGCTACTGCTTTGTGCAAGAGACAAATGCCTGGCAAACATTTGGATACTGCTGGCTGTTGGCGCATTGCAATGTCAGGAAGATTTCTGGGCAAGGGGAAAAAAAAAAGAAGCAGCAAAAAATCGCACCCAGCTGGAACACTTTCCCAGAATGCCTGTCTCTTCTCAAGACAGACAGGGCTTGGACGGAACAGATGTTTCCACCCAAAAGCAGATGTGGAGATGTTACTTTCCCAGGGAGGAAATGTGGTGGGGTTTATTATTAACCAACAGCCCCCATCTGACAGCTTCCCTTGACCAGCAGTTGGAAAATCTGGAAGAAAAAAAAAAAAACAAAAAACACCGACCTTTAAGCCAAGTGGTGGCAGGAAGCAGCCAGCCCTGATGGACTCGCTTGATTTATTGTTATTAATTACAACCCGGAAATGACCAACAACATCTGGGAGAGCCAAACATGGAAGGGAAAGCAAGCTGAGCACGGGGGCCAAATTTGTCATCCTGTGATGGCCTTAGCACACTGCTGAGCTTTGGGAAAGGCAACGGCAGAGTGTGAGCAGCATCTGTAAGGCTGCACAGAGCAACAAACAGGGGAGGGGTGACACTGACCCCAATCCCAAACCAAATGCAGCGAACAGGAACAGAAATGCTTTGGAAAAGCCAAGTGTCTCAATGAAGGCAGGAGGCAGACTCCTCCCTAGGGGCAGCTGCTAATCTCAGGTGTTGCACCAAGCACCAGCTCCTGGATTCCAGCAAGGAAATGCTTCCTCGTGCTTCACCTGCTGTGAAAAAACTGCTGGTGTTAAACCTAACTGCAATCTCTTTGGGGTTTTAAAGTCCTTTTCAAAGGGGAGCAACTGATTCACCGTACCCTCTTCACCTCTGCAGATGTATGGGTAGAAATTGAACCTGAATGGGTTATTTCCACCCCCTGCTCTTTTCTTTAATTCGTTTCATAAGGCACACACTGCAAAAACCAACTGCGGGAAGGTGAGGAGAAGTGCCCCGTAATTGAGAACAATACCTCCAAGGGGCTTTTCCAATGAGGTACAGATTTCTCAGGCATGCATTTTCCGAGCTGAAGTCAGTATAATGAAGTCCAGAACTTTTAGGTTTTCCCTTTAATATATCCATCATGTCTAGATCCATTATTGACATGTTGACTTTCTTGTTTCTGATTTAAGCTGCCAGACTCAGTAAAATTGCCTTGACAGCTTTAACATTTGTGGCAGAACACTGACATGATGTTACTTACAGCTAATTAAAGTTGAGAGCATAATAAACAATCTCGGGATCCTAGCAACCTAATTTCCTCGGGTATTGAGTTTGCTGGATCTTGAGCGGAGTTGTTTGAAGCCCTGTGGAGTTCTGAGCCTGACCTCCCTGCTCTGCACATCGGGGTCCTTGAATCCAGCTGGGTGATACCAACACAACTGGGGAAATGGGGAGAGGTGGGAGGGATGGGGCTGGCAGCTGGCATGGGAATGGGAAACTGGGATGTGATGGGAGGGCCGTGTCAGTGTCAGGGAATGGGCCAATGAGTTCAAGCTAATGAGAAATGGGATGAAAGCAAGCAAAGGAAAATGGAGTGACTGCCATGGCGTCTTTCTTACTACGTTGCTCAAGATCCTCCCAAGTGTTGGCATGAAGCTGCGTGACACAGAGTGCTGGGAAAGGTGCTGGGGGGGGCAAAGGGAGCATAGCATGGGGATTTCATGATGAGGATTTGCCGTTGCCAGCCAGAAGGCCCAGGAAATTTTGTAGCTACATCAGTTCATTTTCCTTTCCCTCCCATTCCATCTCAAAGCCCAGCTTGTTTTACATAGAATTGCCTAGCACAGTGGGAAATTACATACAGAAATTTTCTCTGCCTCCCTAAAGACCAGGAGTTCAGTCGAGGGCAGCGTTTCACCTTTTCTTCTGATGAAGACGTTTTCATTGTTTATTTTAACAACAAAACAAAACTTGCCGTACCCAAATGAGATTCCTCGAGCTGACTCAGCCAGCAAATCAGCGTTTTTCTTGTCTGCAGTGAATCAAAAAATCACTTGTGCAGAATCAACTGAAATTTGAGGTGAATTAAATCCAAAATCTCCCTCTGTTCTCACCAGTGACTGACATGCCTCCCTTATTGCCAGTTTCTTGAGTGTTATTGGACCGATTTCCCCCACTTCCACTATCGCTCCTCGTTCTGCAAAGTAGGGCAACAGCAACATTTCATCTCTCTTTTGCACAGCCTTGAACGCAGAGCAACAACGCCATCGCTGCGAGCTGAGCCACTCTTTGCCATTGGAGAGAACAAAAGTCGGGATTAAGTTAAACCTCAATGAAAAACGTTCTACTTTGAGCATGCTGCATTTGTGCCTATGAAGAGGAGCAACTGGTGAAGTCACGGTAAGAGGATGGTGCAATGAGGTCAGGAGGTGATTTGTAACCAAGTGTTGACCTAGGGAAGTGAAGAGACTGGGGGTTAACGTGGCTCATGGCAAAGCATTGGAGACCAATGACTCCACCAGGAGGGATTTCTACTGCTCCTGTTGAATGATGTACAATTGCAGGCTCTCTGCCCTGCATTTTTTCCCCCAGGAGCCAGGGAAGGCTGCAGGGGTGGCCTTGGAGCCTGCAGATGTGGCACTGCTCGCAGCACTCGCTCCCATTCAGGTCTCCTTTCCTGTTTTAGTCCTCCCTCTTTCCTGGTGTTTCCTAAGCACAGGACCTGTTCTCAGTAGCAGAACGGATGGTGGAGGGAAGGAGAAGGAAAAGAAGCATTCACATCACCCAAAACCTACGCCAAAATAAAAACTTTCCCAAACCCCTGCAGGCTGCACCCATCCCCACCTCCACTTAACGCAGCTCCACTGAATTCACTGCGGGGGAAAAAAAACCCCACAGCTCTCGGATGAAGCTGCATTTCCTCCCTTTTGTTTTGGCTGCGGCTGTTTTTGGTTCCTGATTGTTCAGCCTCTTTATTCCTCACTTTCAGACTCTTGTTCACTTCCAGCTGGGCTGTATGTGTGCCTCAGAGATCCAGTGGGAAAGGTGGAGCGCGGTGACCCCCAGTCATTAATCAAGCTGCCTAAGCCGGGGCCTTTTCACAGCCAGAGCCTGATTAGCTCTTGGGAGCTGCGTAATAAAATGACAAGGGGAGTGAGTCTATTTCCTGCCGCCAAACTGCTGACATTAATTCACACCAGGGGGCTCGGGGAAGACAGCAGGAGGGGGAGTGGGGAAAGAATCTGTGCAAGCAAACCCTGCAGGACCCGCGTGCCGATATACGGCTGCTGCATGCACGTGTGCATTGTAATGCACTGCTGTGTAATGCACAGCCCTGCAATGCACAGCTGTAAAACACACTGTGATGCACCATTCTGTAATGCAAGGCCCTGTATTGCACAGCTGTGTAATGCCAATACCTGCCGTGCTTCTGGGATGGCATGAAACCATTGTAAACAGCCTGGAGAATAACAAACCCAAAATAAACACCAAAACCAACAGCAACAAACAAATGCAGAAATGCCACAGGATCAACACTGGAAGTATTTGTGAGTGAAGTCCTGGAGGAATAGTGTCTAGGAAAACGGGGCTATTGCATCCTTTCATTCCTGCTGCAGAGGAACAAATGGGATGGTAAATACAACTGGTAACAATTTTCTAAAATTGGAGAAATTCTTGTTCTTTTCTTTTTTTTCTGAGCTAATAGTTCTTTTGTCCTGACTCTAGACGTTTTGCTAATCAGCTCATATCATATGGGAGCTATCAGCAGAGACAGTCAAGCCTGGGGATATGTAAAGCCTTTCCACTGCCTGAAGAATCCAAGGAGACCTTTGACACCTGACAAATTCCCTTGCAAGGGAAGGGTAAGGGAAGAAAGTCAGAGCCAAAAGCTGTCAAGCCGTTTCTTCATTAGCCCTCAAATAGAATCCTAAAATGCTCCTTTGCCACAATACCTTGTTTTTATGGGGCAACATGGAAGGTCTGCTTTGCTCAGTGCTCTCCTTTCCATGCTGTTGGCTCAGCTCCCCTCTGCACACAGAGTCAACAGGGCCACCGGGGCCAGAGAAATGGGCCCAAAGGCAAATTCTGCACAGGTGTCAATGTCTGCACAAGGCACTGGGGAATCAGGTCTGTGTTCTCCCCAGAAACATCCCATGAGCAATCAGAAATGTAATTCCAATGCTGGCTGTGCCACCAAACACACAGCTTCTGGTTAAGCAGAACTTGGAGGAGCGCACTGCCTGGCTGTCCAAGCACCCAGAAATAACCTATAAGAAAGCACAGGAAGGGCTGACAGGAGGAGGTTCTGACAGGAGGTGCTACTGAAGCCTCTGCTTTGCAGCCCAGCCCTTCTTTTCCCTCTTCTATTGCAACAAATGAAACACGGAGATCAGGGAAACTCAGAACAAAGTCAATTGAAAGCGACAGAGCCGAACCCCAGCGCAGCGGATGGGCAGAGCTGATGGCTCTGATGGAGTCACACCGCTCTGCAGGGCCTCACTGGTTGTTAACCACATCCATCCTCAGCTAGGAGTTACGTGGGCCCACGAGCGAGCCCAGCAATGCAGCCGGGAGGAGGAGGGCTGTAAATACGGCTGTGTGATGGAACAGCATCGTCGGTTCCCACGTGTGCATCTGAGCAAGAAGTGCCCGATAAAAAAGACCCATTTGCCATTGCAACTATATCAAACCTTCTGCAAAAAGTCACTTTGAGGTCACTGTTTTTGTCCAGTATTTCAATACATTAAATGCAATTACTTCATTGTTGATTTACCTGTCATTAGAGGCATGTGTTTGAACATGATTTATTGAGTGAGTTTTGTGCCAGTTGACTTGCAATAGATTGCACAATATTCAAAAAGGCTCATTTGCTTGGCATTACATTAGAAGCAGGGTGATTGCAACACAAAGCAATGTAAATGAGTTCTGAGAGGCTCCATCATTCATGTTGTCATGTACTGAATCCTATTATTATTTATTACCATAATTGTACTGTGTTTCCTGGGGCGATAAATTAGGACTGATGGGTCCCGCTGACAGCCAAGGACTGGACTCGCTCTATATAATTTAATAGGGATACTGTTGGATCTCTGCTTGGAGGAGACTTAGGGAGGAATTTAGTAACTAAGCAAAATCTTTTCTTAAAAAAAAAAAATAAAAAATTAAAAATAAAAGCAGTGAAGGTTGTTTTTTTTTTTTTTTTTTTTTTTTTTTTTTCTTTTTCTTTTCCCTCCCTTGGCAGCAATTTAAGTCTTGATAAAAGCTGCAAAGGAAATGGGAGCACTCTGTCTTTCATAATAGGATTGTTAAAAAAATCACTGCCCTGTGTCACAATCTGTTTTATGCTCCCCACTGACAGGCAGCCTCACAGCGCTGGGAACGGAGGGACAGGGATGGCTTAAAGGGGCCGTGCCGACAGCTGCTGACCTCTGCATGAGCTGCCCATGGCCCAGGGAATGGAGGAGGCTACTCCCCCTTTTTCCCCCAGTGACAGAATGGTTTGGGATGGGAGGGACCTCACCGATCACCTACATGCTGAACAGATTGAGGAGAACTTTAGGAATGCTGCTGGTGGAGCCAGCTGGAGGATCCTGCGAGGACAGGGATCGCAGAGGGCACATCTCAGGCTTTACTGAACGGATTAAGATTCAGCAATAAACTCTTCTCCTTTCTGTGCTTTAACCACTACAGTGCTCAATATTTCCACCGCGCTCTTTGTGAGGAGACTCGGAGCTGCAGAACCCTGGAGCTGTTGGGTTAGAACAGGTTAATGGTCCCTGCAGCGCTGTGCGTTGTATTTGTGAGCAACTAAAAGTCCATAAATCCTCCTAGTGGACAATTTTATGGAATAATCAACACATCAGGGATATTTCCTTCTGGCCCACCCTGAGTTAGCGACTGCCTCATGCTGCGAGGCATGAGAGCTTATTGACTGGATCCATCTCCTGTTCAAGTCAATGGGTTTCTGTCAATTCAGGCCAATTCAAATCAGATTTGTATTGACAGGAGAAGCTACACAGAACATTGCTGAAGTGTGAGAAAGTGACAGCACATCCCTGCCTTCCATGAGCCGGCTGTCAGTGGGACACACACAACCTGCACTGTTTATACAGACTCACAGCTTCACTGAACAGAAATTGTCCTCCATCGAGCTTCATTGACTTCATTGAGCCAAATACGCTGCTGGGTATAAACAAGATGCACCCTGCTCCTCTGTGGGCACCAAGTTTCATTAGAAATAGGGCTGCACAGATACCCATCCCTCTGCCAAAATCACTGTGTAGCCTCTGCAAACAAGAACCCCCAGCAGAGCCCACAGCCACAGCTGTTGGACCATCCTCATCCCCGTCCCCCTCCTCCCCGAGGACTGTTGCTCCAGCTCACGTTCCCTCTGCCCCACGCAGACATATGAAACTTGTCACTCAGACTTCAAAGGCGCTTTTCGCTCTCCCCTCTGCAGCAGTGACACATTTTTGGCCAAGCACATCACATTAATAGAATTTGCTGTCAAACAAGAAGGCTTTCAAACAATGGAAGGATTGTACGCTGTGCGGCATGGCTGATGGGCAGATCACCAGGTAACCTGATGCAAGAGCTATAAAATGTCTCAAAGACGCATGCAAAAAGTGCAGAGCCTTGTTTTGCAAAGAGCTTTGTGGTTTGTAGGGGTTTGGGTTATTTTTGGTATATACTTTGGAACAAACCTTGACGTTGGACTTGATTGGGTTTCCAAAACAAGCTTGAGTCCAATGTGCGTATTTCCTTAAGCAGAGCAATGCTTCCTTGCTTTCTTCAGTGCTCCCTGCTTGGACCCACTGAGCACGGAGAGCCCTGTGCTGCCTCACTGGTTCCAAGCAAGGTTGGATAGTGCAGAATGACTGCAACCACCTTTGGCATCATCCATGCCACTGGACAGCCCTTAGATAGAAAGGGGTGACGGCCCAGGCTTCAGTCACCAGCCCCACATCCAAGGACAGCACAGCCCCCTCCTCCACCTGGGCTGCCCCCAGCACAGATGTTCTGAGCCCAAAACCTGAGCATCATCCTGCACATCTCCAGCAGCACAGTGTGGCACGGAGTGTGACTGACTGGAGAGATGAAGATATTAAGCATGCATCTCTGTCAGTTATGGCCATTATCATTAGCAGGCTAGCTACTATTCCCTATATATTCCTTTTAGAACCGTTTACAGCTGAAACATTTTTAATGGCTCGATGAATATGAATGCAACATTTATAACCATTTACACATATGAGACTTTGGGGCACATCCATCTTTCATTGCAGGCACACAACCTCCCATTACCGCGCTGTCACGCTGAAGAGGGAGCGGGGAGAAGAGGACCCCGCTTTGTAGTGAAAGATGAGGACATTATTTCTGCCTGTTTGGAGGAACACATGTTCAGAAATCTCCCTTATTGTCACCACAGACAACTCTCCCCGCCACGCACTTCTTTAGACTCTTTATCCTTTCATTAACAATGGGGAAATGCAGGCCGCTACATCTGTTAGCAGACATAATTTTAGACAAATACAACTTCTTATCAAATAAGCCTGCAATAAATGTTTCATGAACAGAACCCTTCAATAGAACTCCCAACACTAATTTAATGAGAAGTATCAAATGATTTTTTTTTTTCTTTATTCTGATATCTCCCCAGAGACAAATGATACTTTGCAGGCCTATTTTTAACAAATGAATTATTGACTTAAACTGGCACAATTAATCACAATATAATGGGATCAGGGGATGTTAGAGGCTCATTCAGCACGGCAGATGATGAGTACTGACTCTTCCAAGAAATGAGGCTCTTTAATCACTCCCAGATTAACAGCTACATGCTTTCAAATTTCAATCACAAGGACCTGGCAGAGGGGAATGAAAAGGGCTCCTCCAGGGGAAGGAGGGAAGAGGAGGGCTTCCCACATGAGCCCTGCTGTCTGCCATCCCAGAAACCCACATTTGACTTCTCCAGGGCAAGGGCAGCATCGAAACCAGGCTGTAATTCTAAGAATTCCACCTCCCAACCTTTACCAAGTCATGATTTCAGTTTTAGAGGGATAGAGCATTGCTTGTGGCTCATCAGGATGCTCAGCGCCTGCCCTTATGGGGAAATCTGCAGGACAGCAGAAAAAGCTTCCTAATTAATCTTTTCCTTAGAGTAAGAGCCGTTTTTCTACCTTCCTGCAAAAGGTGCTACCATGTTGCAGAACGTATACACAAAAATGCTTTTTTTTGTTGCTGTGGTTTGGTTTTGCTTTAAGTTTCCTTTGGTTAGCTCTACAGGGCTGTAGAGACATTGCTATGAGTTACAAGGCCTTTTTTCCATGCAGCTCCAGGACTGTGTTCCTCTCTTGTGAGTGCACAGACACAAACCACAGCAAGAGCAGGAGCATGATTGTATGATTCTATGGAGAGCATCCCCAGCAGCAGTGATCTGATGCAGTTGTCCTGCAGTGATCGGGGCTGGAATCTCCTTCAGCTCCCCAGACAACGTTTGACCCAATAGAAAAGGAATTCAGAGGCCTTTGTGACAAATGGCACCAAAATAATATGTGTGAAGTTTTAAAGCCAAAAAATGGCAGAGGAAATGAAACAAAGTGAACATGAAGGCAAAGGGAGCACACAGAACCACGTGGGAAGTTGGACACTGCGACTGCGTTACTTTGCTTGGCTCGAGCTGAGGGTTCTGTGTTTGCTCAGCAACAGTTTGTGACATCTCAGACACCTTGAGCAGAGCTTTCCCCCTCAGCCTGTGCTGCCCGAGGTGCTTGCAATGCCCTGGAATCTTGCAGGGAAAAACTCTCAATTTGGCAAGTGACAAATGGGTAAAGAGGTTCCCAGCGGCTGAGCTTCCAAACAAAAGTGCATTTTTATTATTATTATTATTATTATTTTTTTTTTTTTTTGTAATTTCCACTTATAAACACTTAAAAAAAAAGAAATATCTGCTCTCCGAAATAGAGAAATGACAGGATTTCCAGGATGCATCATCTGCCCCACATCCTGCCTGTGACAGCAACCTGCTTCACATGTCTCAGCAAAGCAATTCCAGAAGCTCCATGGAAGGATGTCAGAGCAATAAAAGAACATCCCCAAGCACAGAACCACTCATCCCTCGTGGCCATCCTTTCCTGACAGCTTAAAGTCATACACAAACTCCAGCCCTATGCTTGCGCAGTATGTTTGGTCCCTGTTCAGTGTTACACTTCTGGGTATGAACGTTATTTAGCAAGGTATACAACCTCCTTTGAAGCAGACAGATCTGCTGGTGTGGGGCTGAGGATTGGGCAGCTTTCAGCCCCCATCCAGCTGTGCATTTCACCACACCGTACTGCTGAGCATTGGGCTCCATCCAGGTAGACAGGCAACGTGAATACTGCCCCAAAATTTGGATCTGAGAGGCACCAGTAGTTGGGTTGAGGACCATCAGAGAGAAAATCTGTTGGTTATTTGTCAGACTAAGCTCCAGCACTGCAACTGGCTTGGGGAGCAGCTGCTGGTGATGGCTTTCCCTCTTTGCAGGAACCTTTTGCTCCTTCTACACCAAAAGGCACAGAATGCAATGCTGAGATCACCAAGAGCGTTACGATATTGCATTGCTGCTCCATAAGAAAATCTCACAGTAATCTTTGCCTGATCCACATTTCAGACTTCCAAACAAGAACAAAAACAACCCCATAGGACTTCCAGATGTTTTGCCAGGGAGAATGTCAGTGTCCTGTCCACTCCAGCCCTGATTCCTGATGGAGCTGATGGAGTTTTGCTGCTTTCCCTGTGTGATTTCAACAGCTGCATGTCCTCAAGCCAGGAGGAAACGCTGCAGCTCCCATTAGCCCTAAAACCCACACAGAAAGGGGATCAGCCACTCTGGAAAAGGAGTGGGAAAGAGGCTGGGAAGATGGCAGATGTCCTGGGCTGTGCCAGAATTTTTCCAACACGTGTCATTGCCTGCAAGGCAGAGCACAGAGATGGGAAATGGCAGACGAAGGCCATTTGTCTGCATCTCCTCAGAACCAGAGCTGCTCTTGAAAGCAGGGGCCAACTCCTGGGTCTCCAGTGGAGGTCTGGTAGCCAAAAACATTCTCTTCCTCATGTTAATTTATGGGCCTGTCTGAGGATTGGAATTGATTGGGAAAAGGGCTTGTTTTACCTACGGTGGGAGGAAATCGAGTGATGTTAGCAGCAATGCTGGGCACATTATCATCTGCTGGTTCCATTTAACAACTTCTCACAACATATGCAGTTTACATTATGGTATCCTGCACATGTAGTCTTTGGCTGAAAATATCCTCCAGAGCTCTGAATTTATGGTCATGCAAATACTCAGAGAAGCAAGAAACACGCATGCCAAAGAATGAAAAAGGAAAGCCTTCGTTTCTGCTTCTAGGTCACGTTAACTCTCCCCCTGCTGTGCCGCACAGAACAAGGGATGCTGGTGTTCACCAGGCACCCTCATCTCTGCAATGGCAATTCCTCAAATACTGACATCTCGCACAGACTTCCTTGGCTTCCATGGGCAGCTGGAGCTGGGCCTCTGAGAAAGATCTGCTCTCAGCCAAGCTGTCTGTTCTCTCTGCAGGCCTGGCACAACAACAGCCCTCACTCTGCCATTGCTCCCACTAATGCCACATCCGTGGGGCTGTCTTCTGAGTCCCAGCACAGAGCTCAGGGCAATGAGTGAATCCCTCAGGGTCAGGTTGGAGCACAATTTAATAAGCCTGTTTCATTCTAACACTGTTTTTTTTTTTCTCCTGTTTTGTTTTAGATGAAAGAAGAGGATGGAACTGAATCTCTTTGTCCTTTCTTTCAGAGCTAACTTCGCTCTCAGCAGCGGTGCCTGCGTGTCCCCGTGCAATGCCATGCAGACATCCAGGCTCCATCCCAGGAGCAGCAGAGATGCACGGGTTGAACCCTGAGCTCATCAGATCTTCCTGCCCAGTTAATGAGTGGGACATAATCCTGCTGGTCCTGGAGCTGTGGGCTCACCATGAGCACAGAGGATTCTGTGCAGCACCGACCGATGGCTGTAATTTTTGACATGGTGGAATTACAGGTTTAATAAAAGGAAAGAAAACCAAAAAGACATTGCTCCAAGACCTCCATTTCACGTTAGGGCAGAACCAATACGTGCACAACCAACGGAGCAATCTGTCACCTGTCAGCTGTTGGCCAAACCTCTGTGGGAAATTAATTTTCAAGTGTGATTTCAGTCGCCTGTTGATGTAACGCTGTGGCACAGTGGGGATGGATGACGTGGAATGCAGTGCTGGAGGAGGAGGCACAGCTCTGAGCATGCACTGCTACTCCCAGCCCTGGGCTGGATGGATCAGCGTTGCAAATGGGACCATTCCTTGTGTTGTACATCGAGCACCGTGCTGACACAGCACACACTGCATGCATGGCACAAATCTCACTGCCCAGCGCTGGCAGGACAGCAGTGCACCCCCAGCTGAGACATTTGTGAATACAAAGGGATGCTCAGCTTCAGAGGGCTGTGAGCTTTCAGCCAATACGAAGCAGCGTGAGAGGAAATGAAAGTGAGTTTGTGCTCCTCGGGAATGTTTATGATCGCAACAGTTCAAAAATGAAATCTCGTCTCTGTGAGACAAACGTGACTGAAGCTGTTCCTGCGTTGATAAAATTGACCCACATTCCTCCTTCCCTCTTAATTTTTTAATAAGTTCATTCATTCACTGCACGATATCACTCCGCGTTCACATCTTTATCAAAAGCATTAATAAAATATTCACTTGTGTTTTTGTTTACCAAACTGTCTTTCATGTGGATGAAATATTTCTCAAATCAGCTCGTTTATGTTTTCACTGAGCAATGTATTATGAAACCAGCAACAACATGGAATTTGTGTTGGTGAAGCTTAAAGCATTTTGACAGCAACTACCTGTTCTGTGAAGTGCTCCTTAAGGGGAACACAGCTTTCCAGTTCCACAATTTCCTTACTTTTTTCCACCATCTTCTTCTGGTTTTGCTCATTTCTGAGCACCGTGTGTCCTTGATACCATCTGAGAACCACTGAAATATAAAGGAACACACTGAGTGGTGACTGCAAAGCCCATCATCCTAAAACGGCCATTTAGGATAAATTCCTTCAAGCTCACGAATGCGATTCCTTTCCTTACAAAGGTCTCGTCTACTGGGTACATTGAGAAAAGTTGAGACAAATGGAGGCAAGGAATGAAGTTAATAAGGGTACATCAAAGCCTCGTGGTTAGATGAAACTGCAGCAAGCTGCAGACGTGTTATTGTGAAGCGGAGCAGCCACATGGGGCTTTAATAGTGCTGAGCTTCTGTTTGCAGCCTCATGCAATTAGCTGCTCCTCACGGCTCCCTGCAGAGACAGGCCCCCAGCACACTGAGGAGCTGTGGGCTGCACGTGCTGCTGCCATCCAGCCGAGATGCTGGGGTGTCAACATGGGGCTCTGCTCTACACCCACAGCCCCACACCTCAATTGCAGCACGACCTGGGCTGGATCAGCTCTGGTGACACAGCTACCACAGATGGATGATGATGCAAACGAGACCAGGGGGAGGTATAACAACTAATACTCTGGGCTTTCTACAAAGTGCATCTGTTCCATCCTGCACTGTTCTGATGGAAGGAAGAAGGGCTGGGAAAGTTTCGCTACAGAAATCGCAATTACTGATCTGTGAGGACTCCATGACAGCAGGATGGAGCAAACAAAGCCCCTTCCTCCACTCTGCTCCACACAGATAGCCCCAGTGAGTGCAGGTTAGCCCTTATGAGCCACCACCTCCTGAGAACTTGGGGGGAAATCCACCTTTTCTGACTGTGATCAACAAGGGTAAAGAAAACAATCCGGAACTGCTGTTTGAAATGTAGCTACAAGATTTTGGCAAACAAAGGAGAGCCTCAGACAAAGGTGTGCTGCTTCCACCCATAGGGGGATGCAGTGCAGAGGACATCGGTGCAGAACCAGGCGTGCAGGACCCGCATTCATCTGCAAGCAGGTGTGAAGTGAATCCTTCCAAAAGGACAGCATTCATGCCTCTGCCGACTTTGGGATGAATTAGCATGAATTCATAATCCATAAATCCTGGTGGCAGCGGAACAGCATCCCTCCTGTTGTTATTTATTTTGAGATTTTCGCTGGGGCAATAGCTTTACGTTTGACATTTATATAGGTCACAGTGAGCTAATAGCCATCTGCCATCTGGGGACTTTTATAATGAACATTGCAGAAGACTATGAAACAATCTCTGGCATTTCCGATTTGAACATAAGCTGAAATAGGGTTGATCTTTACAATATGCTCTGCTGTCTCTCTTCAGGTTTGCATTAGTCATTTGCCTGGCCTTGCTACACACGCACACACGCTTGCACATATGGGAAATGGTGGGCTTCAGCACTTAGTACTATCAGTTAATCACCACACACATGAGAAACCCAATACCTTGCATTGCTGGGAAGGGCCCCCGCTCACCTGAAAACCCTGAGCACATCTCAGAACTGTTAATGACCCCCCTGCAGTGACAGTACAGGAGCATCAGCCTTACAGTAGGTGCACGGACGTAAAATCACTCCTGCAACGTTGCATATTCATCTCCGAGCATCGCCTCTCTGCTCTGCTAATCCAAAATAGGCACCAACAGCACAGCCTCTGCCTGGAGAGGGGGTGCCCCCAGGAATGTGTTATTTCCTTATGGCACCTGAATGTGCTGTGCTGCTCTGACAGATGGGGAACTGAGAGAGGAGAAGACGAAGTGAGCTGCTGAGTGACAGAAGCACCTACAGGAGCTGCGAGAAGAGCTGGGTGCCCTGACTTTCAGGTCAGAACGGCCCTTCTCCCTGCACCTCTGTGCTGTTTGCTTTGTGACACCAATCTGTGAAAGGATGGAGCATGCTCGGATGGATGAGAACACCCCATCTCGATTAGTCACTCTCCAAAAGGCCTCCTTGGGGGCCAGGGCTCCTTAGCATTGCTTGTTCCTCCTGAGTTCCCCAAGCCTCAGCAGGACGCAGGGTAATAAATTACATTTGTCTCTGCTTTAGCAGCAGCAGCTCGGCCGAGCCCTCCTCTCCATGACTCAACTCATGATGAAATGCCCATTTCCTGGTGCTGAGATCTGTGAAAATTGGTCTTTCCAGGCTCCTTCCTGAGGGACGTGGCTCGGCGAGGCGGCTGGGGCATCTTTGATCAGATGAGCTCTGCTCCCCTCCTTCCCCACGCAGACGCCTGGTCCTGGGGTGCCAATTATTTGTATTATGTCTTTTAAAGACGACACACAGTGCGTTTGAAATCCAATCCCCTCTCGTGGGGCTGTGGGGATGGGATGCCAGAGAGATGCCTGAGCACTGACCAGGTTTTGACCTGGTCCTAGCAGGACTCAGGTTACACACAATGCTCTGCTGACTCCGATAATCATAAATGTTTTGGGCTGCAACTTCTGCAGAGTTCAGCAGGTGACAGCTTAAACAACTTAAATTCAGCTGCTGCTCTGAATGCTGATGCACAGTGGGGCAAAAGGGCCAGAGGGCCCTGGGAGGCACCTTCTCTGTTCCCAATGCTGCACTTTCCTTTCCCAGAAGTGCTCCATTCAGGCTCAGAGGACAGCCTGGCATCCCTGCTGGCTCCATCACAGTCCCATTCTCTTTCTCCTGGCCTCTGCCTCATGTAGCTACTCTGCACGGATGCAAACAGCCGTGGCATTGCCCGTGTCACTGCCTCTCTTTAAGTAGCATCGCTATGAACTCTGGTCCAAGTGAGAGCACAGCTTCATTCCAATGGAAGGCATGAAGAGATGAATGCTGTAACAATCCTACCTCTGCTTCTCCCTTCCCAACAGCATCACGTAGCCAAGGCTGTGCTTAAGCAGTTAAGCACTGCTCATTCTTCTCAGCACCACTGGCAGTACATACCACAGCTCAGCCCATGGAGCACTCCCCATATTGTTATTGATGTCCATGTCACAGCTGCTTCCATAGGACGTCCATCAAACCCAGGGATCACCGCGTGCCAAAGGTGCCAGGAGTTCAGCCTGGGTCCTGCAGGGGCTCAGACTCAGCTCCTCTTTGAATTATAAAGGGAGATGTGGAGAGGGAGGCAGAGCAGAGCTTCAGTTTCACTTAAGATAGGGGGAATCGCTCAAAGGGTACAAAAGAGAAATGAAAGCAAAGGGTGCTGGGAATATATACTTGCACTGGCCACACTGGTAAACTAACTTTTGTTTTAAGGCAAGCCACATTAAGTACACTTACTTTTAATGTGCAGCAGTGCCCTCCCACATTCCTGCCTGGCTCCACGCTGACCTGCAGCACCAAAGCAGCCCCTTTTCCCACTTTCTGTACCCCTTCCCACCCAGCAGCTCCCTGCAGCACCCGAGACATGCCAGCCCTGTGCTCTGCACTCCCTTCAGCACTGCCTCCTGCAATCTGATGTCAATCACAGCTGTTTTAATGCACTAAATTTCCAAATCCAGACTTGTGCTTACTTAACAATATGCTGCTTTGATCAGTGTAATACAAGCAAAACTGAGAAAAAGGAGCCCTTCTTCTCCCCTCCTCTCCTGAAAGCCTCACCAGGCCTCCAGCTTGTAAAACCAAAGCAATTGCAATCTTTAATTTTATTTCCTTCATTTTCAGGCTAATGGTTAGGTGCTGGTTTCGATTAGGGGCACTCTGAGTGGAGACAAAGTTATTTTAAATAAAAAACATGTTGAGCTTTAGGGAGAAACGACTTTTCAATGCAAGCCAGTGCCCCCAAATCCTTGTACTTACAGCCCTGTAAAGGCAAAAGTGAAGCACTGGGGCAGACCTACAGACAACCTCTCCACTGATGCTGGCACCACTATGCCAGCCTATGCCACTGAACCAAAAGAACATGCAGGCTGGTGTTTGCAGCAGAGATGCTCTGGACTGCTGCCACTGCAAATGGGATCAAATGTAGCCCAGTAGCTGGATTTACACTGATCTGACTAAAAATGTCACCGTGCCTTCAGAGTGTGGGCCCGGCCAACCCAATGCCAGTACAGCTCCTGTGCAGAGTGAGCATGCTTCACTAAAACAGCACCACTTTCAGATCTCCTACACAGGCTGTGTGTACTATAGGGACGTGGTAGCTCTGGGGAAAGCTCAGGGCCTCCATTGAATCCTATTTGGTTCAGATTGACCAAACACTATGATAAAAGCCAGGACTAAATGCTCAACGATGAGATAAAGACGAGAACGCCTTAAGGTGTTCTTTTTAGGATTGATTTCAGTAAAATGGTCTAGCACCAGATTTAGGGTGATGAGGACACTTACCCCAGCACAGGAATTGATCTCTGTGGTGGTATTATCTTCTTATTACAGCAGGGAGCAGCTCTTCCACCTCCTGTAAGGAATATTTTCAGCACTCGTTCAGCACAGGAAGGCTGGCAGCACCTCAGAAAAGCTTCATGGGATGGAGGTACACCAGTTGGTCCTCCTGGACCAGGACCTCATTACACCGAGTGCTGACCAAGCACTGGCAGCCTGCATTGCCCCAGAGTGCTGAGCTAAGAGTGCAGCAGACCAGTGCAGTTGCATGCACTTCAAAAGGCTAATTTATTTTCCCGATGTGTGAGTTAGTTTTATGATATCAGCATTTTAGAGCTGGAAAGCAATGGGTTTCTTTCCAGCTCAGGGAATGCCCCTCCAGGTCCCCAGCTCACCAAAGGCTTTGGGCAAAGCCATGGACCCTTTCCTGGGCTTCCATGTGGCCACCCCCAAAAAGCAAAAGGCATCTCAAGACAAATCCCTCAGAAGCTCTTTTACCAGGCCTGCCAAATGTCCTCTCATTCTGCCTTTGCACAGTCATCGTGTGCACATGGGGAGGCACTGCACTCTGCTTTGAGAGGGCACACGGCCCCGTGCTGCCACGAGTGCTATTGTACCTCTGCTGGCAGTTGCTGCATTACTATGACAGCTGCAAACCTCGATGAGTGAATAACCTAATCGAGCCATTAAAGGAAACAGAAGCCCTCTGCCCTGTTTGATTTCTCTCTGTAATGATGTAAAGTGCACTTTAATGGAGTCAAAGTGGTCCTGGGCCATTCTTGTTAAGGCCATTTGATGCAGTGCTATTGAGTCCCACTGCTAGCGTTCATTACCTCCCTTCAGCTCTCTCCCCTGCTGCATTGTAGTTCAGACTTCCCAGCACAGTTTCTCTGCTGCTACAGCCCCTTGCCTGCGTTTTGTCTACATAAATTAGACCTTGTGCAGCATATTGGCCTGTCAGGGGACTAGGAAGAAACTGTATATTGTTTCTGGCATTCCCGGGCCCTTCTGCCCCTGACATCTGCTGTGTTTGTGACAGGGAATACATTCCTGACTCATTATCCGGGCAAGCGGAATCCCTCCCTGACAGCACCATTAATCAGAATCAAGCAGTCCGGCAAATAAAAAAAAAAAAAGAGAAGAGAGAGAGAGAGAAGAAGAAAAAGAAAGAGAGCAAAGAAAAGAGACGGTTCCTAACTTTCACTTCTGTGTCATTCCAACGTCTGGACAAGCAGCAATCTATCTTTGTGAGTGACAGCTCTGATGGATGGCATTATTTATGCTTTTGTGTATTAAAAGACAGTTCTGGCACTGCCTTGTCACTCTGCCAGAGATCCAGAAGAAAAAAAAAACAAAAGTTGAAATTTAATTTGAAGGGAAAGAGGGCAAAGATCAGAGGATCCGGGATGGAGAGCACTGCCTGGGAGGGATGAGGAGCAGGGAGAGGGGACACGCAGTGCTCCAACAACTGATTGCTCCTACAGGTGCTGAGATTCTGGGCTTCACTGTGCATCTATATTAGTGCCTCCTTGGGTTGGGGGTCTGTCTGCTCACACAAATAAGCTGGACGTTCCTTGGAGGGATGCATTATTGAGGGAGTGCTGGGCATACGCTTAGTTGTCTGTGTGTAATTTGTGTGTGGTTGTGCATGCAAAAGTTATTCTATGCTCACATCTATGTACAACCAAACACGTGCACAGGGCACCTTTGCACAGTGGGTACTTGGACAAATTAATTCTAAACATTGGCTTTTTTTTGCTCTAGCATGCATATCTTCAGAGCTGCAGAACACATATCGAAACATGAAGACAGCCCCACAGATAAATCCCAAGGCAAACAATGTACCCACAGGTTTAATTCCTTACTGTGTCCTTACCACACTCTTTGTAAACAAACCGAGGTTGAAACAAAGGGCTGCATTCTTGAAATCTGATACAGTTTTGCTCATTTAAAGCTATGGGGAAAAAAAAAATGCTTTTCACTTCATCTGGAAAATGAAGTTTGAGTGCTAGCCCAGCCTCATAACTTTGCCTTTACATCCCCCACGCACAGACCAGTTGAGTGTGGAATGCAGCAATCCTGGTATGAAGATTTAGATGCCCACACTTCCATCCCTACCATCTCCTGCCTGTAGACATGACTGGTATTTGCATGTGAAGTGCCAGGCTGGGAGCTGGCTCACACTGATCCATTTATAACATCAGAATTGCAGGGAGTGTAAATCTGTGTCTTTGTTTAACTGCGCTGATTTATGTGCTGGCAATTGAACCCATGGATATTTATACAGCATATACCACACCGTACATAAATACTAGAACTTGGTCAAAGTATGTTTCTATGAGGATATTATATATGGTGGTACATGAGGAAACAAGCAGGCCGTGCTCTTTTCAAGAGCAAGCAGGTATATCTTTCTGAAAACCGTGCATTATGTGTCCTTGTGTCAGCAGTGAATTTGGCCCTACACATATTTATATTTCTGCAACCCTGACCGTAGGAAGAGCCTCCCAGGACCTGCTGCTTCACCTGCAGGCTGCACAGTGCAGAGCTGCCTGGTCTGAAGACCACAGTTAAGTTGTAAAAGCACATTACAGGAATAAGGCATCCCAAGTTTAGCTGACAGTGCTGAATTAGAAGCAGAAATCTTACCTGGAAAAGCTGGTTTGCATCACAGCTGGACGTTTCTTCATCTTTTGATGTATCCCAGGACAGAACAGAGCGAGCTGCCCGAATTCCTCTGTGCTGCTGCCAGAGAGGGATGGAGAGCCACAGAAGTGCCAATGCCATTCCAACATGCATCCACCTGAGCATAAACTTGCAGAGAGCCATTTGATGGAGCAGGAGTGATGTGAGGGCCTGCCCAGCACGCTGCCAGCTGTGCATGTAATGCTGCCACAGGTCCGTAGGCACACAGTGCTTTGAGCACATGGGTCACAAACACAGAGATGGCGGCATGGAGCTCCCTGCAGTGGAACAACACAATGTGTTTCACTCTGTGATACTTCCAGCCCTGACTGACACCTGGTTTTGACCTGAGAAAACATGAAATGACTAGAAACATCGTTCTCATTATTTATTACCTCTGCTTTCAGATGACCCATCTCCTGGCGATTTTGACAAACATCTGCTTTGGAACCTCTTAGTCAACAGATAGCATTTGCTTTTAATTAATGCTGATTTGTTTCATTCCCAAGTCTCAGCAGGTTTCATTCCCCTCTCCTTGACTATTGGCATCAGCAGCAGTGGCTGTACCACACCTTGCAAATCTGGGCAGCAGCCATTCCTGACACTGAGGATCCAGGGCAAAATCCCAAGCAACTCAAAAACTGCCAAAGTTCTCGGCTAAATCCGGGAATGGTGTTGACTTGCAGGTCCAGCTGGATCGTTGCTATCATCCTCTTGGACTCTTCTTCCTGAGGAGAGTGCATCCATCTCCTCTTCCTATCCGCAGGGATTATTCGGCTCAGCTGCATTACAACACTCAGAAGTAACTCAGCACACTGACGGAGCACTGTGGATGGACAGACAGGGAAACTGCTACGAGCCATTGAGAATCCAGCAGCCCAGGATCACACCAGTGGTGTTCTGATGGAGGTGGAGGTCACCTGCACTGACTTCACCCAAAAAGGTTCCCAAAAGGAATGACATCACAGCAACCCCAGGCACTGAGCCGTCCTTGCAGAGTGGAAGAACCCTATTACTTTTGAGATCCAAAACTTAAATTTCAATGTGAGATTCGTGCATCACTCCTGCAGCTCCCCTGCAGCATCAGCTGCTCTGAGGGAACCGCTCATCTTCCTCCTCTCAGCCTCAGTTTGGAGTTTGTGGGTTGGCTTTTTGCAGGGTTGGTACTGCTCCATTGAAACTGGGAGGGCAGGATGCAGTTAGGGGTGAATGTGCACAGGGCTTTCTCTCTACTGACTTCCAGAGGCATAAGTCAGGCTGCTCAGCTGCTCCAGATGGAAACACAACAGTCATCTTTCATAAGGGCTCTGCAGAGAAGACGACAAGAGTCAATCTTACTTTCAGTCTTACTGCATCTTCAAACGGCACTGCAAAATAAATAAATACATCTAAGATTGCACCTCAGTTGGGGTAAGTGGTGTAAATGTTCCTATCTCTGGTGAAGACAGTTTCTACCCACCGAAGATCTGCCCCTTGATCTCCAAAGCCAAAGGAGCACAAACTCCTGTGTTTTAAGCACAGTAGTGGCAGTGCTTAATTCTATTCCGTCGTCTGTCAGAACAGCAGAAGGAAGAAGGAATGTATTGGTGTCATATGGAAACCACGGCTTGATGACGGACAAAATTAAATCCTTGCATTTGGACATAAACCATAGTAACACAAAATATGCAGCAAGTCAGGCTTGGTTTTCAATACTGAAAACACAAGGCCCCACTTGGCAGGCTGGGAAGGGATATTAGTCAGATTCAGACATGGTTTTCTTTGTTGGCTTTTTTTTTGAAGGATAAATAATTATGTGTTGAGATATTCCAGACTCGTGTTAACACAGTTGTGTGTGAACCACAGCAGAGGATGCTGTGAGAATGGGAAGGACTGGAGGTCCTTTAAACAACAAAGCGCCTGGAGGAATCCTGGAGGAATTCTGGGGCTCACTTCTGGAAAACAGTCCCAAAGTTTCCTCAAAATATGCCTGACACACTGATCTCCATAAATTAAACCTTCCAAATGTTTGCTTACTGGATGTTCTTAGGAGGTGGAGGTGCAGGGTCAGTCTGTGCTGTGTCTCTGTGCATGTCCGTGCATTGCTGCTGCTGCAGCTGGGCTGTGCCACGCCATAGGCTGAGCCCCCATCCCTGCACACCCTCTGTGCTCTGCAGCTGCTCTCACTGCCCAAAGCTCAACTAAGCCTTTTATCAGTTGAAGCCTGGAGATGGCTTGCAAAAGTTTCTTTCGGTCTTGGTAGCGTTCCTTATTTGATTGGAATAAAGGTTTGTGCACAACAACAGATCAGCCAAACAACCATGGAATTAAGATTGGAAAAGGCCTCTGAGATCACCAAGTCCAACCATCAGCCTATCCCCACCGTGCCCACTAACCGTGCCACAGCACCATACCATCAAGTATTTTAACTTGTAGCAATGCTGTTCCAAGTGCAAGAATCCTAAAATGGATTTATTTGCTGAAACAGCTCAGCAAATGACTTCTGCCTCGTGGTTTATTCCACGGTCTTCCAGGCCGTGCTGCTACCTCGTGTTTTAGAAGAAACCCCAATGTAGCAAAAGGCCTTCCAGCCCTGTCCCACCACCACGCTGCTGTTTTTATCTACATTGCAATGCTCCGAAGGCAGACCCTATTTTTTGTAGTGTTTTGTACAGCGCTCTGCTCAGCAAAGACCTGACCCGGGCTCTTCTTGCTACCTGCACTGTCTGAGCTGATAAACATAACAGCTCACAGAGCTGCTTCAAGCAGGTGCTGTGATTTCTCCTAGAGGCGCTGTGCAGAGAACAGCACTCAGATGGCACAGCAGACACAGATCTCCTGCACAGACTGAGCCGTGTCCCTGTGGTGCTGCACTGCCTGCTCTGATTTGCACCCATCCCAGATCGCTGTGACTGCTGCTCTACATCTTGCACAATCCCACTGCCCTCACGAGTGTGAAATGGAACCTATAAATCAATTTGGATTTTATAAATACAATTTGGAAAGGGCAAAGGATGTAAATGTCAGCGCAGCAGAATGAGTTTACGTAGATGAAGTCAAGGCGAGTAGCACAGATATGGCATGGAGTTGGACTTCACATCTCGCTGATGCTCTTGGTCCAGAGCTTTGCTCATTAATGAGGCCATCATTCTGTTATTCAAACTCGTGGTAAGTGGTTCCTCAGGCAGAGATCCAGCAAAGCACTTAGGCAAATTCATAAATTTATGTCCCATTGACTTCTGTGCAACTATTTATATGCTCAAAGTCATGCATGTCTTAAATGCATTTCCAGATCAGGCCTTGTATTCAACAAATAGCCCTTCTGCAGCAGTGTAAACCCCAGACTTCCAAGATTCACGAGTTCACATTGTGATTTCTGAAGCTACCACAACTGCAACATAGAACACAGCATCAGAAAATGGTATAAAATAAGAAGCCATGGCTTTGACCCACACCCGAATGGGGCTGATGGAGTGCTTGGGAGCAGCTTTGCTATTTTAAAATGCATTTTAGAATGGCATATTTCAGTTCTCATAGACTTCAGGCACTGAGGATCTAAGAACCTCCTGCATTCACACCTGTCTGATCCATGTTTTACTCCTTTCTTTCCCAAACGCAGCTCAACACATTCTTTAACAGATCAAACATTTTAAATCCCAAAGCGACGTTCTGCAGGAAGTGATTTAGAGTCAGCTCAAGCTGCTGTTAATATAATTGGTAATTTCATCAAACTAAAAGCTACGGTGATTTATTTTTAATTATACTCTCAATTTCTACGTGGGAAACAGCCATACACACCCTCTCCCTCCCGCCCCCCTTCCCATCCCCATCCCCATCCCCATCCCCATCCCCACACTCTGAGCTCTCCACTGTGCAGATGGGTTCACAGGGATGGTCTGACATTGACCAGGAGCGACCAGCAGCAGCATTTACACCACTCTGGACTTCTCCCCTGCTCCTTCTCATGTAGCTTTTCAAAGCCTGAGCCAGCACAGGCTGCGAGAGATGAACATGCAATTAAACCCTTGGGGAAACCTGCCTTGGTGAAAATCTCAGGGCAGACAAAATCCTGAGGCTTTCGATATTTCGTAGGATTTGTGCTTCTCGCTTCTCTCCTTCACACAAAGCCTTTGAGGAACAGATTAACTTTGTCTGCTGGGAAACTTTAGCTGCAGGAAACTCCAGTCTGTTGCAATTGCTCCATTTCCCTTTGACAAAGCCCTGCACCCCGCGGGCCAACAACCTGCATTACACCCACTGCTCTCACTGGGGTCACTTTCCATTGCATCACTGCTAAATGGAAACCACCCGGTGACACTGGGGGAAACCTGAGCTCGTGGCTCCAACTCCTGCACTGCTGCAGGGATGACTTCGTTTGGAACTCAGAAGAAAACAACAGCAAAACTCAAAGAGGCACGGATTTGCCTTTTGTCTGCGGGGCTGCAGGGCTGTGTGTGCGTGCCCACATATGCTGGTGTAGGCAGGAGGTCCCACAGGTGCCAGCCCAGAGCCCTGTGTGCTCTGAACCTTTTGTGCCCATCTCACCATCAGCCACGACCCCATTCCTCGTGTTACTGGCCTGATTGTACAAAACTCACTGAGGAAATCAGGCCCACAAGGTTGAGAGTTTAGTTCTAAAATGGTGCTTTTCAAAAAGCAGGCAGAGAAATTAAACACACACTGACGTATGAAACTCAACATACCCACAGGCCATTGAATACGTTCCCCAAATCTGAATGGATGCACAAGCAAGCCTCATTTCCCTCATCCCTGCCTACCAGCACCCAGCCAATGCACTTCGTGGAGTCCATAGAGATGTGGCATTATAAAGATCATGCGGCCCAGAAAAGTACAGAAGTGATTTAAAACGTTCTAATCTCATTAATCTGTTTCTTCTCCCTGAAGAGGTTCAAAGCCCAGGCCGGATCCTTCGCTGGCAAGTAAAGTAGAAAAGCACTTAAATAAGACCTTGAATTTAAGCTTATGCTTAAATTATATTTACCACAAAGTTCATTTTGAGATAAATTCATGCTAAGACAATATTTCTAAGGAAAAAAGCTCCTCACTTAAGCCAGAGCCTTCGCAGTATAAATAGAGCTAATCTGCAGTAGATGAGTTTTTCTGCAGCAGGACTCCTTCACCCACTGCTCTGAGCCCCATTCTGCAGTGCAGGGATAGGGGCAGTGGCTCATTGGCTGCTACCAGTGAGCTGATCCTGTTCAGATGTGGCACATTCAAGCACACAGCAACAGAAAGTCACTATAAAAACTGATACCCAAAGCACCACTAACAGCCCAGAAAGCCAGACCCATTTTCTTGATCCCATTCTTTCCCTCTGGACAACCTTCTATGGTGCACTGGTCCACTCCTAGCCTTATCACAGCGTGTTCCCACTTAACATCCCTAAGCTTCCCACGTGTGAAGAAAGCAATACAAATGTAGCTCAGCCACATCTGTAATTGGAGGTTCCGTGTGCATGCCAGTATTGCATTATTCCTATTATTGCTATTGACAGTATAAATGGCAGCACCATAATGGGACAACAGCATCAGGTCTCAGGGAGGCAGAGGGTAAGGAGACATTAATATGTGCAGTCAACATACATCTTGCACTAAGAGAGTGTGCTGGTATGAGTGGTTCTGACACCTAGAACATAAACCAGATGGCCCCTTTCTTACACCATATCATGCAAAAAGAGATTTGAATTAATTCATGTAGAAATCACGACAATTCTGTTACTGTTGGAACTCAGCACGGCGGACAGGGTGGCAGGAGATTATGCTGAATTTTTAACTTATCAAATACCAGTGACAGATGTCACTGCCTGTGCTCCTTTGTTGTCTTCCATCCTTTCTCCATCTCAGAGCCTTCGTTTCCCTTCTCCAGAGCAGCAGCTCTGTCATCCATTCCATTCCAGCAGCTCTGGAAAACTATTTCAATTAAATTTTGTGCAGTACATTCTCCATGTCCCTGCGCAAAAAGCAATCCATCAAACCCCAAAGCGTGTTCCCAAAACCACAAAGATGCTGGTGTGAACTCCACCTATCCACCCTTTTTTATTGAAATTCCATTCAAAATTTGTCAAATTTTACTGCTGTTTTTTTTTTCTTTTTTCCTTTTCCCCCAGATCGAAGCCTCAGATGCTCCATCCCTGCCCTTCACACACCTCCTCAGCACCACACAGATCCATAGGGGATGGAAGAAGCCTCTGGAGCTCCCCACTGAACCCTCCAATGCAGGAAAGCATTCAGGTGGATCTTGAATCTCTCCAGAGAACCAGACTGCACCAACTCTCTGTGCAGGTTGTCCCAGCACTCTGGCACCCTCAAGGTAAAGAATTTCCCCCTAATGTGCAGATGGAATCCCCTGGGCTCCAGCCTGTGCCTGGCAGCCCTCGTCCTGGTGCTGGGCACCACTGGACAGAGCCTGGCCCATCCATTTGTCTCCTAGCCTTCAGATACTGATAAGCATTGCTCAGATCCCCTCTCTGTTTTCCAGGTGAACAGCCCTGGGGCTCTCAGCCCATCCCCATCAGAAGGTGTTCCAGTCTCCCACTTTCTTTGCAGCCTTGTGCTGGCCTCTCTCCAGCAGTTCAGTCTGCCTGGAACTGGGCATAGTGACCTTCCTGGGGCAGAGCAAAGGGGAGCAGCACCTCCCTGCCCTGCTGGCACCCTGTTCAATGCACCCTGGGGTCCCATTGGCCTCCTTGGCCACGAGGGTGCACTGCTGGCTCATGGTCAACTGTTGGCCAACCATTGGTCAAGCAGAGCATCTCCTCAGCCACCAGGGCACACTGCTGGCTCCCTCTGCACAGCTCGTTCCTACTGACTATGCCAGCCCCGTGCTGGGCAGCATGAGCAGCACCAATCAGCACTCAATCCTCAGCCAACATGGCTTCAACCCATCTGCTGGGGTCCTCCTGCTGCTCAACAACCCGTGTGGTTTCGTTGGTGCTGGCAGAGAGCAGCAGTGCTGATGTTTCCTTTCATCAGTGGGGATCAGGCTCAAGCCACTGCCTCTTTGGATGTGTGTGCAGCTCTTCCACCTCCTGTCACTGGGATGACAGATCTGCTGGGGCCTGGCACCTGGGTGTGCCACAGAGCCAGCGCTCAGCTCAGAGCACACACAGCTTTTCTTCCTTTTTTTTTTTCTTTTCTTTTTTTTTTTTCCATTGGGGAACTTTCTCCTCCATTTCCACCCCCCCCCAAACCTGAATGAACACTTCTTTCAGTAATGGGTTTTTTCCACCTGGTTGACTTGATGAAAGGTTTATGAGTTGACATTATGTGTGAGAAGAACAAAGCGAGCGCAGGGATGTGTGCGTGCGTGGGGGTGGGGAGCAACCTCAGCAGAGCTGCTGAAAACTTTATTACAAACTAAGAGATGCTGAGAGCAATAAATCAGTTGGATGCTCCCTACAACACAGCTGAAAGCTGCCACTGCACAGCAGGAGAGGGCACAGGGCTGCACAGGGGACAGTGAGGTGCAGGAGAGGGTGAAGGGAGGGCAGAGAGGGGATGGGAGCACATGGAAGAGCCTATGGTGCTCCCATCCCTTGTGACTGCCCTCGTGAGGTTCCGGGGGGGATGAGCTCTGCTCACCACCCAGCTCGGGTGAGCGTTCAGCGGGGTTAGGAGGAAGTCAGCAGCTACCATTTACCAGCAAGCAGACAAACAGCAGCTTGCTGCCAGTGTTTGGAAACTACTATACCTAAAACAAACAAACAAAAGAATCTCAGCTGTTGTTTGTTAGGAAAACAAAGTTAACAGGCTTACCGTTCGGAGACCAAGACTGACTGAGACCAGTTTCACTTAGCATTGCAGAGAAGGGCAGCAAGGGCCTTTGCAGCTCGCACTGAGCCTGCACGACACGGAGCAGCACTGCCACCAGCTCCAAGCACAGCCTGAAGCTCAGGCACCTGTAGGCAGCTCAGCGGGTTGCACACAGCCCTCCTGGTTTTATGCTCACCCCACGTTTTCCAAGCACTAGCCTTAGTTCTGCTCTAATTTAGACCTGTGTTAATTAGCGCTGTCTCTCCTGAGGTGCAGAGAGTTTCTCAGAAGCAGCAGGCAGCGGCTTTTCCTGACTCAGCTGAATAAATCGCCCGGAGAATGGCTGTAACGTGACAAGCAGACCGAGTCCCAGCAGCTCCTGCAGGTCGTGCAATCCAGCTGCGTGCACTCACTGCTATTTCTCCCTAGCAATCCCATGCCATACACAAAGGCAAACACGTTTCTATTTTAAACTCTAATCCAAGGCTACTGCGTGCCTTTGGAGTGCGGATGTCCTGGAAATGTCACCGCAGAGCGGTGTGCTCAAGCAGTCAGAGCCATTCCATTTTGCAAATGACAGAGCACGGTCACAGATGACACTTTGGCCACGGGGTCAGGAGCAGTTGCTCAGGCTTAACTTGTTGAATAGCTCGTTAATAGAAAGGAGAAAGTGCAAATGCTGAAAGGTTCTGAGCAGCTGTAACTTTCCCCAGCTCGGTATTTCTGAGGTTTTTATCACAGGTGAATAAAATCCTCTCCCCTGTAACAACCAGTGGGCATTGCAAGTTATAGAGAGTCGAGTTTAGTGGTGGGAATAAATGCCAGGCAAAAAAAAGAGGCTTGATATTTGCAGCTTTGTCATGTATCAGAAGGTGCTGACATCTGCTGAGCCAACTATAAACGGAAAGCAGAGATGGGTGAGGGAAATGATCAGGACCAGAGATGGCAATGAGGGGCGATCCGAGGAGATGAGGACTTAACTGGGACTGCTGAGGGGTGGACGGAGGCACAATTGGGAATGCAGCATCCTGCCAAGAGTGGGACAGAGCCCGGGTCCGTGTGCCATGCAGACCAAAAGCAGCATGGGATGAGCAGCTGCGCTCAGAGCGCAGGGCTGGGGAGCACAGCTCCGTGGTACAGCATGTGAGCAAAGTTCACACGGAAGGAGTCATGTGAACTCAACCTGCTGGGATCTTGGAGGCCCGGATTTCCCATCTTGGGCATCGTGCAGTGAGCAGTGAGCACAGACTGCAGGCTGAAAGGAAGCGGAGCTGCGTGAACAGCATTTCCAGCAGTGACTAATACTATAGGATGCCTCTATTTTTAGGCACCTAATCTGAGAGCTTCTTATCTGCAGATAGTGAGAACTGAGTCGCTTTTACATTTTTAGAAAACCAGGTGCTTTTAAGATGCACCTTTAAAATCAAGTTCTGTTTTAAATCACCGCCGAGGATCTCGGTTGGTGTATAATTGTGCTCCCAGGCACTGGCTCTGAAAAGCAACCAGAGCTCTGTCCTAGATCAGCATGCAGTGACACGCATCATTCACGCTAATGGACTACCTCTAGCTGTGCTGGGGGAGAGGGAAGGGTGGGGAAAATGTGCCAAGATGTACTTAAAAAAAATGAAAGAAGAATCAGGTGTAATTGCAGCTCCAGGCTGCGTGCTTGGTGTTAATCATTTGCTTCATCTCTGGCTCATCTCTGCTCCACACTTTTGCACTGCGAGCAATTCAGATGTTCTGGAAAAAGCAAAGTACAGACATGCTTGAATGTAGAATTAGCACCTCGTTGTGAGGTTTCTGCCTACCCAGGGCCCAGCATGGGGAGAAGCTGTCATTTTGTAGGGCCTGCAGCTGCGGTTTGGGGAGGGAAGAACCAGAAGATACCCAGTTTGGTCTAGAGGGAGGTATCCCTACCTATAGCAGGGGGTTTGGAAATAGATGATCTTAAAGGTCCCTTCCAACCCAAACCATTCTATGATTCAATGATTCTATACCCAAGTGGTTCCAATCAAACAAGTAAGCTGAACACTGCTGTATCAGACCGACCTCAGCTGGTTGTACCCAGAGTTGTAGCACAACTTGGTTAGAAAATGAGAGCAGCATTTATTCCCACTGCTGACTGCTGTTCAGGAAGCAGTGTCAATCCTTGTGTTCCAGCTGTAACTGAGCAGATAACAAAGCAACACTCAGAGCTACTTTACGGTACACCTAACAGAGCAGGGAGACCAGAAATAGGGCCAGAAATGCACATGGTATTGAGGTCACACTATGGCTATAAAGAGCAAAATGGTCTTCAGTGCTTCCCCACAAGTTTCTTACAGAGCTGGTGCCCTCACAGAAGTATAGAGCTGACATTTCTTTCCTTCAAGGTATCAATGCAGAGATATTTCACAGGAAATATTTTGGGGATATTTTTTTATCATGTAAATTCACCTCATGAGGTGAGGATCCCAAAGAAGGACGTGGTCAATTCATCCATATCGCTCCAACAGAAATGGGCCGCCTTCTGAAGTCTGAAGGAGTTGAAGTGAGGCTAGCTAAACATCCCTATTCACACCCCAAAGAGCAAGACCTGCTCCCTGACAAGCTGTTGATTACGAGCTCTGATTTCTCAGTCTCAGACCTGCTTTTCCTTTTCCTTGGGAGCAAATCTGATCCATGCACTTGCTGACTAATGCTAACAAATCATGCCAATTGTTGCTTGCTGGAATCACCTTTCAATGGGGAGCTGACAGCAAGAACAATGCGTCTGTTTGCAGCCTGGGGAGGCTGCAGGCAGCATCTGTCATCAGAGGAGCTGCTTGTCAGAAGAGGTTTCAGGCTCTGGCTGATTCTCAGAGCAGGGAAAAGAGACATGCATGGGCCCATCGTCAGACTGCTGCTCTGCACCAGTGGTGCTTTCATCTCCCTCCTCCTTTGCTTGCACAGGCAACTTTGTTCTATCAGATGCAGCTTTTAATTATGAGAGTTATATGTGCCATTAGTGGTTTACCTGAAGGGAAATTGAACCGTGTATATAGCACCATTCTGCTATTCTCTGTTTATATTAAGCTGGATTTCCCTCTAGATAATTACTGAGGGAGATGTGGAACTGTTTCAAGGTTCAGTTCAACTAGTTAAGATTTTACTGGAGGAAGGAATTCAGCCACCGAAATTGCCATGGGCAGCATTGCAACCAGTTGGGTAGGAAAGAAGCAAACAGCAACCACTACTTAAGCAAGGCAGACGACATCAAAGAGGCATTCCACCAGGGGTTTACATAGAAGTCAGTAAATTATGCACATACAAAGCAATAAAGGAACTATAATCATGCCTCACTGTTGCGTGGGCACTTTTCTTCCTGAAGGACAGCAAAATACTTTAAAAGCTGCAGATCTGCCCATTGGAGGTGATGTTCATTCTTTGCTTCTTTTTGGTGTTTGGATCAAGAAGGTACGATGCTATAGAACCTGTTGGCTCCCCAGGCAGCTCACAGTCTACGTGTGAAGTCTGAGAAGTCAAGAAGTGCTGAGCGAGGAGTTACGAATGCGTCTCAGCACTTCCTAGGAGTTATGCAGCACTTGTAATGGTGTGAAAGGAAGAGCTAGCAGGCAACTGCTGTCCTCAGCCTTGCTCTCTGCCAAAGCATTGCTTTCCTCAACAATGACACACGACTTGTCTTTTGGAAACACTTGTGCACCCACAAGGTTTACCAAAACCAAAGCAGGAACTACACACGCACAATTGCACGGTAGGTGATGTGGAACCACTGGAGGTAATCGACCCTAATACAGGAGTGGATTTTCAGGCTGTCTCATCTGTCTCCTGGCAGGGATACCGCTTTGCTAGAAAGCCAACAAGTGTCTGAAGTTCATTTCTGTCTTTCGCAGTCAGAAGCTCAAAGAGCACCCAGAAGCTGCCAGCATACAAAGTGCAATATGGTTACATTATGAATTGTGAGACCATGAAAGCAAAGGAAGGCTAGCAGGAGAGAGGCTTCGCTACCTCTGTTTTAATTTCACCTCGGTATCTCAGCTAGGATATCTATCTGTGTCACTCTCCAGACCTACCCATGCAGGTGGTGGCTGTGTCACCTTGTTGCAGGAGATCCAATAATGCAATTACTCCAACCTGTAAAGTTCTTTCTTGCCAACTTTGCCAAGGCTGCACGCTACAGACAGTTTGGAAAGGAGCAGAAATGTGCAAAGTTGGCCTCTACTTTTCTGGCTTCAGAAAGAAAATTGGCTTGATTACCTCTACAACTTATTATGCAACATAGATCAAGACTCTGTTATTTCTGCCCAGCGATTCTCATGAGCAGAACTACTTTGCAATGTGAGATGAGGAAGTAAAAACTGGAAGCTTAATAGAAAGCAACAGACACAGACAAGCAGACATCAGCATCTAATGACGTTTGAAGTGCTTTTCTCTTTCAGCCCAACGTCTGTTTGGCCCATGGGCACTGTGGGCTCTGTCAGTCAGTGTCTGTGGCACCCATTGCTAGTGAAGAAAGCTGCAATTACTCATATTTGACAACTCAGTGCTACAAAGCCCTGTGAAGTTCAAAGCCATCCACCTGGCACTTCTTCCTAACAGGCGTGCGGCTCTGATGGAGAACTTTGGGAATTCTTCATCTTTTCTTTCCCACACACCCAAATCTCATTCTCTCCCTCTCTTTGTGGCCTCCCTTTCACCCGGATATCACACTGAGAGAGTTCAGATGAGCAGGACTGAGACGAGACAGATCTCCTCAGGACTGAAGTGCCTCAGTGCAATGCACTCCACACCAAAGAACACTAAGGCTTGGGCAGGGCCTCTCCAAACACAGCTCAGACTGTGCCTACAGCAAACAGAGTCTTATGAGAGCTCCTTTCATAGTGCTGCATTATTATAGAGACATGTGTCTGAGGATGCCACAATTATAACAGAGAATGTTTATTTTGTCTGTAACCCAGCTGGCTGGCTTGCTGCATTTCAAACCTCTTCAAGTAAATAAATGAGAGGACTCCACTTTCCCCTCTGTATACACGAGTGTTATTTCATGTATCAGATGCCTGTACAAAAACTGCTGTCAGGCTATTAATTATCTGGAAAAGCACCTTGAAACTTGACTCGATGAGGCCACGTTGCAAATGGGCTCTAATGGCTTTTATTTCTCATTTCTGTCACTCGAGATCTAATCTGCCATCTTCTCATTTTTTATCCTCCCTGCTCCCCTCGAACATCACTGAGGAGTTCTTCCCTTGGTGCCAGGCAGGGGATGGGTGATGTGATGGGAGGTTCTGGACAAGGGAAGGTTGAGCTGAGCAGTGCTGGGAAGAAGTTTTGAGCACAGTCCATTTGATTGAAGGTAAAGCACAACTGCAGGGCTGCTCCTGTTCCTTCTCCAAACAAATGGAAGAACTCGAGAGGACCTTAAAATAGAATGGCCTGGGGTTGAAAAGGACCATAATGGCTGGATTTCAGAAGTTGTTCAGATGCTCTCAGGTTATTAATTGGGTACCAGTGCATTTGCTGATGAATTTGCCTATCAATGATCAGACCTCAGGTAGATGGGTGGGTAAATCGAGTGGCAGTTCCAGACTGGAGCTGTGAGGTGTGAGATCCTCAAGTAGAAGCCACAAATTCTTTTCCTCCTCAGCCACATTGCCACCATAATCTGTTTTGGAGTTCCTTCTGCTTTATTCGGTTATGCAAACATTACTTTAAGGAATATTTCCCAATCCTCCTGTGGGAATCCAACCCAATTTCCAGAGACAATGTGTGTGCAAAAATGACTAACGCTGCTCTTTGAGGAGGGGAGGAGATTTAAGGCTTTTGACTTTTCCCTTCTTCTTTTTCATTTCCCTCCTTCTTCTAAGTATCTCTTTATTCATCACTTTAATTACCTAATCGTAAATTTCTTTAGGGGGTTACTTAGAAGGAAAATTAGCATCAAAGCTTGGCAGTAAATTCAGGGGCTTTTGGAGCAGGTCCAAGCTGTTTCACCTGTGATTAATTAGATGATTTTTTTCGTTAAGTGCCAGAGGGCTGTTGAGGTCTTTAAGCAGTTACATGACTGCTGGCAGCTCAGGAATTATGATTGATGCATCAGTCTGGCATTCAGGACTTCTGCTTCATTCTGGAGTTGCAGGGAGAAGTGAGAACAGAGGATGAACTGCACTGGTGGAGGCAAAATGCCCATCTCTGCCATGCATGGGCCCTCAGCACTCCTAAAAGAGCACCAGAATGGCTGGGACCACTTCTGCCATGCAGGAGAGCGCTCAGCAGAAGTGTTCAGCAGAGCAGAACAGCACTGAGAGAAATGGAGAGATGCCTGCTGCTCTGATTGATACCTTATAGAGGGATGAGACCAAGTCAGGGCTTGGTCTCCTGTCTCCTTTTAAGCTTCCTTTGAGAAGGTCTGGGCTTATTCTAGAAAGACAAGAGGAAAACTCAAACCTCAACTTTAGAAACATTCTGTAGAGAAAAAAATTATATTTATTTAGATAAAAGATGCCCTTTGTGTACCTGGATAGGAAAGCTTGGAAAAAGCACCTGAAAATGGACACAGTGAGACCAGCAGGCTGCTTCCGTGCTGCCATTGCTCCAGCCACGTGTTTCTTGGAAAATGAATAACTTCAGCCATTAATGCTTATTAGTTGGCACATGTGTACCACAGAAAAGTGTCAGAAGCATTAATGATGCACTTCCAGATTGCTTAATATGGTTAGCTCACCTAATTCACTCTGCACGGCCTCCTGCTGCATGTGCGGAAGCAATCAGCAGCTCAACTGCTGCAATCCCTGTAAGAGGCTGATGGGGAGATGGGGGATGAGACCACAGTTTTATGGTACTTTGGTGGCAGGTCGAGAGAGTAAGCTCATGGAGATGGATGGGAAAGCAGCACAGAGCCCTTCCTTTGGTGGGAGCAGCTGAAGAACTCACTGCCAATTACTGATTCAGAGTGACTGCCTTGTTTGGAGTTATTGCAGTAGAGTCAAATTGTATCTCAGATAAGATACCAGCTCATATGCTCTCAAAGCCGAGTTCCTGTTGTTGTGCCCTTCTTCCCAGGACATCTCCATGTCCCATTGTGGCAGCAGACAGAACATCACTCAGATGGGAAGCAGTTCATCTCCATGGGCAGTCCCCATCACTGCTTAGAGAGTAATGACACCCTCTGTCTGCAGCCACCTCTTGTTTTCATCAATGGCCACCCTGCCCTATCCCACATTTATAGACTCTGGATTCTCCTCAGAGCTCATTGACTTCGTGTCAGTCATCACCTCTGCCCTGCAGAGCCCAACATGACCCTCACTGCTCACCATGCTGGATTGGAGCTGGCTGCAGGAAAGGACATTCATGTTCATCTCCTTAAGGGCAAATGCAGAGCTCTGAGTTTATGTGTGCATGCCCTGACAGTGAGGAGACCTGGGTTCTGTCTTTGTTTATGCCACAGATCTGCTGTATGTTTCTCAACTGCTTCCCTGGTAACTCTTTGTATGCATCACCTGAGCCCAAGAGGTCAGGCACCACTTTTAATTGCTTCTAACCCCAGAACTCAACTGGAAACTGTCAATATTGCTAAAAACCAAAACCTACGAATATCAATCCCTGTGCACAGGGAGGGTTTCCTGCTCAGGAAGGGTGCAGATGAGCAAACATTGGTGCAGAGATCCTGCAGCAGCTTTGTGTATGACGCCGTGGTTTTCACTGCAGGAGCTGAACTTCTCTCTACTACAGCTATATAAATGTATGACCCAACAAATATGCAAGATCCTGCTGCTGAAGAATCAAAGGTGGCACCTTCAGAAAGCGTGTTTGCATGCACCCCGACACACATTCTCTCCTACACCTTTGCTTTTCACAGTTTGTGACAACAGAGATTATTCCTTGCTGGAAGAATGTGGCATTGTTGACATTAAAAAAAGAAAGCAGCAGGAGCAGAAAACAGGCCTTTGCTTTGCTTGAACAGCACAGGCTTTCTTGATCAGCTGTCTGAGGTGCCTCATCTGTACAAAGCACTTAAACCTGTCTAACATCAAAAAGGTAAGACGAGTCACTTTGATGCTCCAGAGCACATGCCTAACATGATTAGTGCAGAATCTCCTGGTGATAATAGAATTATGCAAAAGAGGCCTTGACCCATTAATGCTTTTACCTTCCTTAGGATTTCTCTCCCCTTTCTTCCACAAGAAGCAGAACTGCTTGCTCAGAGGTAGCAACTAAACAAAACGGTGGGATAAGCAAAGTGAAAGAGGTCCCTCCATCACCTTGTCATCTCCCCCTGCTCCATCTTAGCCTGGCACGACACGCTCCAGTAGTCGAGGGTTAAACCACCAGAAATCTGATGTACAGGAAAAGCTCTGCAACTGCATATAGGCACATTCCCCCTGCTCTGACAGCTTTACACTACCCGTAGCTCTGAGTAACACAGCAGCATTACCAACGTTTGGTGCCTTAAAGTTGGACCCAGCAGGTTCTGAATTCCTGTTGCAACATTTGCTTATGATTTCTAGGGAAAGCGCATGAATTCAGACAGAAGAGTTTGCTGGCTACAAAATTGAGTTTCTCACCCATTTGGGAAAGTTCTGGGTAAACCAATTCTTTTGTTTTTTTCCTTCTTCTGGTAGTTTTCTTAGTAAAAATGCATTAACATTACACAAGAGCTGCTTAAAACCAGTACAGAGGCCCAGGCATGCATGTGTAGACATTTAAAGACAACAGAGCAATAAGAAAAGGTGTTACCTCTGTGCTCAGTCTGAATTATAGCTGCAAATAAAGAAGGGTTCAGGTGATGACAACACAGAAAGCTTGCAGTGTCAGTATAAGATTTCCTCTGTAGTCAGATCTCAGCTCTTCCTGAAGCTTACAATAGGACCAGGGGCTGTAAAGCCTCCCCAGGCTCTTCTTTCCACCTTTTAACAGTCTCTGTCTCTTAAAATATTGCATGAGAGGGAATGGATTGAGGATGCTGTTATCAAAACCTTGATCTGCCAGAGGGTGAGCAGATCCCAGTGCACAAAATCTTATCTGCTTGTATGTACAGCAGGCGACTTTAGGCCAAAAAAACCTCCTACCAAGAAATCAGCTGTCCTGGCTCAGTCTCAGGGCTGCACAGGGCTGGCAATGGGAAAGCATTTCCATGGTATTTTGTTTGCTCTAAGCGTGGTTCACTGATTCCTACTTACAGTTCAAGATAGATTGCATGATTACTTTCTTCCAGGAAAGATGAGTCCAACACATTAAGTCTCAGACTGAATCCAAACCCCAGATTTCCCCAAGATTTATTTCCATCTGGAGCTTTGGCCCAAGCTCTTTTCCTTGTTTGTTACTCACACTGTTTGCGTGGAGTTCCTAAATGTCCTGTCCTAAATCAGCACCCGTTTACACTCGGCTAAACAAATCACAAGAGGCAGCCCCTCCCTTGAAGCTCTTAATTACCTAAATTAACAAGTATGTCATTATTTTCCCTGCGTTCAGTGGGCAGCAATAGGATACGGGGAGTTGAATAACTCACCCAGGGTCATACAGCCCATTTGCAGATTGGTGTTTAACACTTAACTGCAGAGCTTTATTTTATTCCTCAAGGGGAAAAGCCCAAATCCAGACCCAACCATTCCCACGGGTGGGAAAACTTCTGAAGTATTTATTTGCAACAAAGGCTTATTTTCCCCTTTTTCCTGTTTAAAACAGAAAAAAAGAAAAAAAAAAAGACCAAGACCATACTCTTGAGCTTCAGGGATCTGTTAATTGGCTCCCTAGTAAAATTACAGAGACTCAGCTGCCTGATAATGATTGTAAATGACAGAGACTATCAGGTTTACCTTGTGATGTCCCTGGGGAGCTTGCAGTTAGTTTAGTCTGAACTCTGCATCAGCTGTTTGGGTTCCTTTCTTCTCAGCATGTGGTATCTGGACTCAAGCTGCAGTCTTTCAAACCTAATTAGTGTTAGGGGAAAGAGAGAGTGGAAAAGAGAAAAAAAACCACCACCATTCTCCTGCTTCCCTCCACTGAATATAACACAAGGGCAGGATCTGATTTATGGCATAAGTAAATGGGGGATTATTTGGGGTTGTTTGTTTTGTTTTTAAATGCCCATCAATCCAACATCTTCAGTTCTGTGTGCAAGAAAAGTGCACTTCAGAGTGCTGGAGTCTTTGAACTGAGCTGTTCAGCAGAGTCTCTGAACTTGGTGGAGTATTGCATTCGAATACAGATGGATCTGTTCTACACCCAGCAGAAACTCAACTTTTTGCCCTTTGCAGATGCTTTACTTTCTGATAGGCAATGCTGAAGAGCTTCACGGCACTGTTTTCAATGCTAATCTTATGTGATTGGCCAAATCTCAACTACCTGCTGCCCACTAAGAAGTAAGAGCACTGACAATTGACTGTGGGATCTCAATTGCTTCTACAGCTCTTTATTTGAAGGGCACTTTGCAGTCTCTCAGTGCTGGCATGGAGGTGTCTGTGGTATCTCTTTTCTTGCTTTGTAACCAACTCTCCAATTCTTACAGGTCTTCAGTTGCAATGTTGAATGGAACGATGGAGAAAAGCAGATCTGTGGGTAGCATCTTCAAATCACTGGCAGGCCGTGCAATCACAAACCTGGGAAAGCATTGGTATGTGAGATTCAGACTGTGTGGTGAAGCCTTTGCACTGAGTCTGGGACAGGAAGAATGCTGCAGGGCTCTTTGTATGGATAATGAGTGCATGTGCACAGTTCTTTGGAACGCTGAGACAACACGCAGAGTTTTATTGTACCTCCCTTTGCACCTAGGAGTGGCCAACTTATTAAAAACAAAACTCGTGAGTCTCTGAAACAGCTGGCAAAATGTGTGATAGATTTTTTGGTTGCTCAAAATCTCTAAATCAAAACAGAGTGTCTGTCTGAGATCTGGAGATCAAGCAATCATGGGAACCTTGAAATGGAAAGATTTGGAGCAGATGGGCTCAGATGAGGCAGTTCTCTCTGCCCTCAGCAGTGTTATAACTTCATGCTCCAGCAGCTCTCTAATGAAGAAAAGATAAATCACACTTCAAATGAACTTCAGAGAACCTCATGAAAGCACCAATAAGCACTGGATCTCCAGAAGTAACTGGAGAACCGTGTTCAGATTACTCACAAGTTTGCCCCAGATGGCCTTAGTTGCCTTCAAGGATGTCTGAACTCAAGACAAAAATAAGGAATTCGGATTGCCTTCCACAGATGCCAAACTTCAAAGTCAGGACTGGCATCCTTTGACTTATAGTACAACTTAAAATGAAGTGTACTTGCCTGTTCTTGTATGGATTGGGCTCCTCCATCAGCCGGTAGAGGCCAAAGCAGAGTATTCCAAATGTGTCTAAAGCTTTGCAGTAGATGTCTCCAAAGGAATCCTCCTGCAATGAAAGAAGCAAAACCACTCTTGCCTCAAAGGGACCAAACTGGACAACTCAGCCCAGCGCTGACACTGAGCCAACTGCCCTCCCTGTTCTCTACTTTTAGTCTCATTGTGTTTGGTAAAAAAGACAGAAAACAAAATGATTGATCCCCCCCCAAAAGGTTAGAATCTAATATAAAGCCATCTGATGTCTTCAGTCTCCTTAAAATATGGCTTGAGCTACACAACGATCTTCAGCTGTACGAAACAAAGCTTCAGGTAATGACAACCAGCCTTTCTGTTCTGGAAGCGGTGGGGATGAAAGCTTGATCCCCGCAGCCCAAATCCATGCCATGACTCACCAGGATCCCTGACAACCACCTCTCAGACAGTGGCAGGAGTGCCAGCTTGCACCTGACTTGGTAGGGATTTTGGACCACATTGCCCAGACTTCTGCTCAGTCTGCTGTCCTCTTCTCCCAGCTGCTCCAATGCTGGGCTCGTCCTGCTTGTCACCAAAGCCTGCAGCAAAGCCAGGATGTGATGGTTGTAGTAGGTCTGCAGAGGAAGAAACAAGGAAAATGTAAAGACTAAAGGGTATGCCTTGACTGCTCAAAGGCAAACAGATTTTACCACCAAGAACGTGATCAGACACTTCAGAGAGTTTTTTTTGTACACTTGGCTTCGTCCTTAATTACGTTTAAAGTTTTCTGATGCAAAGATTTGAAGACAAAAACACGAACCAGCATCTTTTTTTTTTTTTAATTATTTGATCTGTACGTGTTCCCTCTGCCTGCAGTGCATCAAATAACCCATTTCCCACCCTTTCTCCAAAGAAAATCTCATTTCCTACGTAGAGCCACTTTGTGGAATTTGTCACCTGTGCTCACCTGAGCAAAGAGACTAAACAAGGTGCAGAACGCTGCTATTAAATCCAAGCTCAGCTCAAATCCTCTTAAGAACTTCTGACCATATTGTCGGGCAAAAAGGTATAATGCTGTTAGAGTAATTCCCAGCCTTTTAAAGTAAGGAGCTATAGTCCAGGGTTATCCAGGAGTGATACAGCTTCAGGGGAATCTGCACTTTACATATTTAACAGAAGCGTGCTGAGCTCTTTAACATATCATTGCTGTACTTTTTGACATCAAAAGGATTGCATTTCCATACGTGGATGAATTAATAGGATTTGCGTGTCACCCTCATTCTGTACTTTCTTGGCTGAGTTACACGGCAGGGGTTTGAAAGGCAGGGAACGACAGAGGTGTGCGTACACACCGGGATGCAGCACACTGTGTTCACAATGGCTCTGGCTTTAAAGCAGCAGCATTTCCATGGCGTGCCCATGAGGAGTTCTTTCCCAGCTGTTGTCTGGGTACAACACGAGATAAGGACACTTCCTAGGGATGGACCTGCACACAAAGGCTGTGCCAGAATCCATCTCCCACCGCCAAGCAGCCCTGTAATCCCACTCACTTTGTGTTGCCACCAAGCTTTTAGAACCAGTCCTGTACAGCTCAGGAACCCACAGCAACTGCTCAACAGCAGCGTATTTCTCTCCTTCTTCCCTGGATTTTTTCTCCTATGAGGAAAGGCTGAGGGAACTGGGCTTGTTTAGCTTGGAGAAGGCTCCACGAGACCTCATGGCCTTCCAATACTTGAAGGGAGAGTATAGACAGGAGGGGGAATGGCTGTTTACAAGGGTAGATAGTGATAGGACAAGGGGGAATGGTTTCAAACTGAGACAGGGGAGGTTTAGGTTAGATATCAGGAGGAAGTTTTTCACACAGAGGGTGGTGAGGCACTGGAACAGGTTGCCTAAGAAGGCTGTAGATGCCCCATCCCTGCAGGCATTCAAGGCCAGGCTGGATGTGGCTCTGGGCAGCCTGGTCTGCTGGTTGGCAGCCCTGCCCATGGTAGAGGGGTTGAAACTAAATGATCATTGTGGTCCTTTCCAACCCAGGCCATTCTATGATGATTCTATGGATTTATAGACTGACTGAATCTAACATAAGGTGCTCCAGTGCTCTAAAGCAGAGCCAAGTGCTGATCGTTCTTGGACAGACTTGGAATCTATGCTGGAGTGAAATTTTATCCTTTAAGACAGGTCATGCTAAGTCTCAAGTTACTTTTTCACTTGACACAAGCAGCCATTAATTACTATCTGGATGACTGACATATCAGGGAGTAGCAGCAATATAATACTCTCCCTAACACCTTCTGAGAAAACCATAACTGGACTTGACATGCTTATTTTGGACTGCTTATCCCTTTGATAGCTTTGTTTTGTATTTATTCAATTTCTGCAAAACTGCCACCCAAGCACTATCCCCTTGGACAAGAACTGAGAGCGATGCACGTGGAACTCAACTCCAGCACGGGGAAGAGAAAGAAAGGGGCTTTGGGGAAAATAGAGATGGCAATTTAGAAACACCAGCTTGTGAGCTGAACCTCAGTTTTGCTGCCAAAATCTTGGCTTAACTACACCTAAGTGTCACCACAAACTATAGCACTCAGCTTTGACAGCAATTTATAGTGATCACACCATCAGGATGGAATCACTGCAGTCCTCCTGGTCTGTTTTGCTTTTTTTTTTGTTTTTTTTTTTTGTGAGATGTACCCCATTCTCTTAATGCAAATGCCTCTAAAAAGACATTACCAGGTATTTAAGGAGAATCAACATGAATGCTTCCTTTAAAACCTGGTCTTGTGAGTCAGCAATGGTCCAAATAGGTGGAATCAGAAAAGAGCCACTGGGTTAAAAAGTCCCAAGTAAAAAGTTCAGTTGAGTTGGAAAAGATTTTTCCATCCAAACTTAGAGTGAATTTCTGCCTGGGTGACAGTCAGACAGATGAGAAGAACTGCATTTTCTGTTCGTGCCCATGGTGCTGTGATAAAGTGGTGGTAGTGAAAGCTTCCTGTTCCCTAGTTCACCCATGTGCCAGACCTGTAGGACTCCATTCTATTTGTCCCAGGTATTCAGAATTCCCATAATCTTCTCAGCAATGAGCATCACTGCCGGAGCCTCCACCACAAGGCCAGCTGGTGCTGAATGCAATTCCAGCATCAGTGGCTGCACTTCCCTTTGGGGGACTGTTAGTAAGTTCATGTTATCAATCAAAATGTAAATAAATCAGGCAAGAGGAGAGAGAAGGTTATGAAAAGCTATTAAAGCACTCTGAAAGTTCCTTCAAATACTAGCATGAGTGTATGAAAATCAGGGAGAGCAGCTGCTGCTCACAGCATCACTCAGGTGTGTCTCCTGGAGCCCAAAGTTGCCTTTCATTCTATGGGACCTGCTACCCCAGGAAACCAGAGGCCCACAGAGCAGCCTGTTGGCAGGAGGTTGGAGCTGGCTGGTCTGTAAATGTCCCTCCCAACTCAAACCATTCCAGGATTCCATGATTAGTAAATTGCTTAAACAGGAATAGACGTGTTTAATTCTGAGGGCACTGAGTCCCGTGCCTTTCTGACATGTGTGGCCTTGACCATTGTTAAGGGTAGATTAAGTGGGTTTACCCTGGCTGATAATCACTTTGTTAACACTCCAATGCCACTAAACGTGACAGGAGGAGATACATCTACTTACCATAGACAAAAGAGAATTCAAGAAGCTATCAGAGAAAATAGCTCCTGCAGGGGCAGCGGTGGGGGAAAGCAGATCTTCCTCTGGGATGTCAGAACTGCTGCTGGGAGACTGATTAATGAAGTGAGCATTTGGTGAAAACTCTGTTGGATAAGCAAAGAAGAAACAGGAGACATCTCAGCAACGGAAAGAAGCCATCTAGGATCAGAAAAGAAAGCTAATATATGGAGCTTGCCATTCTGAGGCCAGCACTAGGAACAGTGTGCTGCATTAGGAAGGAGGAACAAAATAGTGCTGCTGACTGATGGTGCAATGGGACACAAAAGACACAGAAGCCTCAAATTGATCTCCCAAGCAAGTGCTTAAAGATAGGAGGCCAAAATTAATTCACCTATTTTGAAAAAAAAAAGGAATAATCTGATTTCTTCCGCTCGTTTTCCTGACCTAACAGGAATGAAATGACTTTATTGGCTTAAACTGGGGTTAGAGTTCCTTACATGGCTGTCCTTCTATTACAAGGCTGACAAAGTGAGGATCCCTATTCTTGCTGCCTGAGGTAGTCCTGCAGAATTCCCCCCCAATCAGAAAGTGATTCCTTTTCAGCTTGCCTTCTGTTCTCAGGGAACTGTTAAAGATTGCCCTGGCAAAAGTGCTCCTGGACGTGCTGGGTTTGTCCTGGCACTCCAGCACAGCCATTGAGCTCTGATGAATGACAGCAGCACAGTTGGAGAGAGACAGGAGGGCTGAAAAGAATTGAGATCAAGAACCCATGTCTTCCCATTAAAAAATAGAGAGAGCAAGGAACTCCATGCAAGTAATGATTGATTTCTATGATGTCCCCTTGGGCCGGAATGCATTTGAGTGTATCATTTTTAAAGATGACTAAAGCTAGCCAGAATCACCACGCTATTAATGCCTCCTGTTGTCTTGCAGTGTCGGTGCCATCCTTCAGCCGTGTGCTCTCAATACAGATATTTCACCCACCCTGGCTTTTAGGAGCTGGCACTGCTCTGGAATTAATCAGTGTGGCTCCCCAAGCCAGCCTGCAGCACCAGTCCTGCAATAGGGGTCCAGCTCTGTTTTCCACACTGTCCCTTCTCCTTCGCACACTCACAGGATCCCTGTTTGCTTGCAGATGGCTGCTGTTTATCCTGTGTATCTCCAGCCCTTTATGGTGTGGGTTTTTAGGATGTGCTGCTCAGGTAAGTGCCTGCTTACAGTAGCCCTGGGAGTCCAGGGATTCACTCCAGTTCAGAAGATGACCAACATGTTGAAATGTGCTCAGTGTGAGGGATCTGGACCAGCAGACACCTCCACGTGCAGCTGCCATTTAACTGGCCTTGCTTTTGTGCTGCCAGGTTTTAAATTGGAGCATCACAGAACTGTAGGGATTGGAAGGGACCTCTGCAGGTACCACAGTCCAACCCCACTAAAGTGAATTCCTCACAGCAGGTTGTAGAGGAAAGCATCCAGGTGGGTTTGAGCATCTCCAGAGAAGGAGACTCCAGCACCTCTCTGGGCAGCCTATTCCAGGGCTGTGTCACCTGGATGGTAAACAATCTGGGGGTTATTTTCCTTCTTAGCCCATCCTTGTAACTCTGAACGTGTTGCCGTGCTGTTGAAGACCACAAGTGGGGCAGCCCTCCATGTGCTGAGGGACCAGGCTCGACTCATAATTGTGTCAAATTGCTGACATGACTAAAATCCAAGTTATGTCAACACATCACAGATGTTTTCCCCTCCATGACACACCACATCCTGGAGGGAAATCACATTGGAGCGATGGCTGTCTGCAGACATTAGTGTGACTGCACAATGCTTTCTCCCTGGGCCTCAGGAGCCAGCTCAAAACATTTCTGAGGCTTTTGGACACAACGGAAATAAAAGCTGAAACCGCAGCACTAGAGAGCATCCAAATATCACTCCGGGGAATCCAACAGTTCTGAAAGACTCTGAAGAAAGCTTTATCTTATCGGTTTCTGCTGGAGAGTTTCAGTCTAAGGGCTGAGCAGCCCGCTGCAGTTGTTTGCTGCTTTGTGGTGGCAGCAGTGCATTGGTCCCATCCCCACCCTGCAGACGTGTATTGCCCACATACAAGCATTGCTCCAAAGAAGGAAGACAGAGAACCCAAACCTCAGTGCAATGCTGAGAATCCAGCTATGACACCCAGCAGCATGCTGTGCTGATGTGATGTTCTTGTGTCAGCATTCTGAATGGAGCAAAACATCCACGTCATTGGGGAGCACCAGCCCAGCATCACCACTCTGGTGTGACACTGACTGCTGCATTACTAATCAATTAATTAGTGCCCGTGTTCCTAATTAACGAATCTAGTTTGTAACCATCAGGAGACAAAAGCAAAGATAAAAAGCCAGCCAAGAGCAGCGATGGAAGAGCTCCATGGCTGCTCCAGTTATAAACACAGGTTAGAGAGGCCAATAGAGGAAAGCCTGCAACAGCCACCACTAGAATCCAGAGAAGAGGAGAAAACCACTGCAGTGTTTCAGAAAGGGGAGGGTTGAAATGTAGAGAATCAGGCCTTGGTTTGCCTCATTTTGTTGGGAGATGAAAACTGGACATGAGATCTTTCTTTAAATCTCCGCAGAGAGGGAAGCATGGCCAAAGGACAAGTCTCTGAGCACAGCTGCTTTTGGTGGTGTCTCTTTCTTTGCTGAAAATAAAGGGAAAGCAGGAAAGCACACTTCTGATTGATTTATCATAGTGAAGTCTGTACCCAAAGGTGGGATGAATGTGGGCCACGTGACGAGAACACAGATCTCCTGAGATCCAGTCTAGCAGAACAGAACAAGGACATTATCTTCATCCTAAATGGATGCTTCGGTGTTTTGCTTCACACTGAGACCTTTGTAACACTTTGTTTTATTTATTCTCCCGATAAACCATCCTGACTCCTTCAAAGGCAGTGAATTAACATCTAAGTCAAACCTTTTAATGTTCCTTGGACATGTAGTGCGTGTCGCTTTCTGCCTCTGAATTCTAAAAAGGCCTGGGCTAAATAAATAATGCAGCACGCATATTGCTGCTGTGAAATTCTTTCCTAAAGAATAACTTACTCAGCTCTGTAGTGATGGGGATCCTTTTATAACGTGGCTCTGATTGATTCCCCAATGCTCTTGCTCTGAAAACAGCATCTGTAGAAACAGTCAATAACAACATGAGGAGAGAGGGAAGTCAGTGCAAGCAGAAAGGGGGAGGGGATAAAAATGAAACCAAGACACAATAGTTCAGACTGACAAATGTAGGAAATCTTTTGCCTATGCCTAAAAATAATGTCATTGTCATGCAAAAAACCCAAAGCATTTCCTATATTTAGAAAGTTTCTTAGCTTGGCTTGCTTTTCCAAGGCTTACTTTATTCATTCAAGGCTTCAAAGGACGAGAAAAATAAAAGCTCTCCTGGGAGCTGCTTATTGACATCGTTACTGGAATATAATTACCCTCTGTGGTGCAGCAGTGATGGGTTCCAGTGCTGTTTGCCCCCAAGTACCCAATAAGTTACGCATAGAGGGAGGGGGTTTTGTTTTATCCTTCCCCTTCAAGGATGCTGTGTGTAACTGGATGAGACAGATGAAGGCCAAAGGCATAGGCCATGAGTTTTGAAGACCTGACAGTCAAGAAAAAGAGAAATCCAGAAGTTCCTATAAGCATATGTCCTTATTGCTCCCAAGTCTTCCGGACAACTGACTTGTAGAAGCAACCCCAACCCAAAATCTTCTTTTTTTTTGATTGTATACCATCTTGTTTCCCTTTCTGTTATACCTGAGCTTTTCCTTTGCTGCCCAGCACAGCACTGGGGTAACTGAGGGTCAGGGACGCCACATGCAGCACATGTGGTTTTATCACAGCCAAAAGGATGAAATCTGAACTCCATTTTGCAAGAGATGAACCTCGTTGAGATTCAGGCAGTTTGTAATGACTCCTTATCCCCTCCGAGGAGCAAGTGAATATTGGAGATCAACCGTTGTTCCAATCATCCATCCCTGAGGTCAGGAGATGGACCCACAAACACCTTGCAAGAGATGGCAGGAGTCACCACACCTCGAAGCAGCAAAACAAGCCCTCCCCAAGCCCAACAAGGCATCTCTGAATACACACAACTGAATGCCTGAAGTGAATCATTGCCTGCACTGCACCTCTCCATGCACTGCACAGGTTGATTTGAGTATGTCTGATCACTGCCTGGATACCTTTTCCTTATGTCAATATTTTTCCTATGGAACAGTACACAGCGCTCCACCTGAAATCCTACAGACTGGCAGGGTGCTATTACAAAAGATTACTTAATTGTAGATTACTTCTGTACGTTTGAATTTCAGTAGCTTATTAAGTTGTCAGATTTAATTACCATTACATGTTTAGATTATGCCACAGATTATTTAGTTCGGTACCTAGGTTTGCCAACCTGTTTGCGTGGTGACATGACAGGGTGATAATTACAGCATTACTGGAAAACCTAAAATTTTCCATGGGAAAGACTAGAAGTCCTTGGCATCAGCACGACCTCAGTGAACGCTCGTTCCTGTGAGCGTAAGTAATGTTTACCACAGTGTGGGTCTGGTTCCCTAAGAGCTGCCTAATTCTCCACCCCATGGGACAAGTAATGCACAGAATGGGCCTGGGTTGGTTGCTCACCCTGAAATCTAAAACCACAGGAAATGCAATTGATTTGTGTTTTGTTACAGCGTCCAAAGTGAGACTATGTTGGCTGCGACGTTTACCAAAGCACCTGAGCTCTGAAATGCAGATTTCACTGCTACAGGTTGCTGCCTTTAACTGCTGCAGGAGGTGAACTGACACCGAGTTCAGATCAGCACAGGCACTGCCTGGCTCTGTTACTGCTACTTGCTGTTCTCACTGTTTCCAAGCTAACTTGACAGTTACCCAGCCTGGCAAATTTCCTTGCTGTTCTCTATCTGTCGGCTCTTTCCTATCTGCAGTTGTCTTCTGTGCTCTTTGCACAAAATAGGAACTCTGCAAGGCAGCTTGGGAAGGCTTTGATGAACAGATGCTCACATCTCTATTTTCCATGTACGCATTGTAGCTCAGAGCTCTGCACACAATGTACTGTGATTTTGAATCATTAGGCAAAAAAATAAAAATAAAAATGCTGGAGGGTGGTAGAACTGTGGCTGATAGGATGAAGGGCCCTTTCTGCTTCGAGTCTCCCTCTTTTCCATATACACGTATAAAGATGCAGTAGGTACAGTATTTATCTGCCATTACAGAGATATATAAATTATATATTTAAGAACATATTATTTACTTCCTCTCTGTACACAATCAATAATGAGTTCCATATATCTTTATATACGTGTAGCAATAAATACATTAGTTAAAAGTAATTAACAATTACCCCTTACTCAAATATCTCTTCTAAATCATTATTCTCCTATTCTGACAGTACACGCTGTATGTTGATGTTATTTTGCCTAGTTATTATTAAAACACCCTGTCTCTGCCTCACTGTAATATTTTCTTTGGCACAGCCATTGCTTTAAAAGCCTAGAAAGATAATAAAGTATATGGGAAACACTTAAGAGAGCCATCCATTTCTCAGCCCGTCTTCAGTTAATTAATACTTCCATGTTCTCGGGAGGAGGACAAATCTTAGCTCTTTTGCCAAATTAAGGAAGGAAGAGACACAATAAATATTCTGCTGAGCTGAGGCTGTTTTTGCTTCCATCGCAGTTTCGTGCTGAGAACAGAGCCCACCTTCTCAAGCCCCCAGGGAAAGGTGTTGTTTTTCTCCTTTGGAAGGATGGATAGGGACTCCACTCACAACTGCTTTTCCAAGTAATACAGCAGTTACCAGCTCTCGTTGCCATTTAGCCTCCCACAATCGTCTCTTCACTGGAAACCTTGAAGTTTCACTCAGAGCTTTTGGGAGGAACTGGCGTATTTCCAGGAGCAGTGCTGCTGTACCTCTCCTTTGCGAACCTGTAGCTGCAGAAATTGGACTAGGCTGTCCAGCCAGCCAAGCTGAAATGGATTTCTGGCTGTATTCATTGACATTAGTCATGATAGATGGGCTGTGGCTCAGAGCAGTGACAAGTGATGCTTTCACCTCTCCCTCCTTTCCCCTCATCAGCTCACAGGCCAAGGGAAGCACGCTTACCCACTGAGGATGAACTGAGCTTAACCTCCATGGATCGGACGTTGAGAGTGGCTAGGATGCTTTCTGTGTCAACCAGGGAAGGATTGTTTGAGATAGGAGTGCTTGAAGACAGAATGACACAAGCAGCGCAATCCTGGACATTCACTGCCTTCAGATCCGCACAGGAGAGAGCACTACCCTGATCAAACCAAACAGGGATAAGGAGAAATCTGAGAAAGCTGAACATTAAGGACCATTGAAAGTGAAAGGTGAACAAATGTATTTACTTCAAACCCAGCTGGCACAATGGCATTTTGGAAGCGTCTTCAGATACAAGCAGCTTTGGTCAGAGAAGAAAATTCATGGTTCTAAATTTGCAATTCATCGGACAATTAATTCCCCATTTCCAATCACAATTATCTTCTCAGGGGTAACCGCAGCGTGAAACCACCACCATCTGCCTCTGGCATCATGGACAAGCGTGATAAAATAGGAGGCATTACTTTTGGATCAGCCCTCCTGTTGACAAACGCTTTTGAAACACCTTCAGAAGTGCACTGGAGAGCTACAGAAAAGGGAGGGGGAGGGAGAAACAAAAAAATTCTCACCGAGAATAACCACAGCTTTGGGAAATTCTGAATAAATTTCCATTCTCTTTGCAGGTACTCCAGTGGCCCAAGGAGAATAATGTCTTTCAGCTCATGGTAAAGGAAATTTGTCGCTCGTAAGGGCATCACAAAGTCCTGCAGCCCAATCAGTGGTGAGTTCGCATCACCAAAGACGCAGACCAAGATGTGATCCTGCAGGTACAGCACTGCTTGGTTCTTGCAGCTCTGAATTGGAAACAGAATTCTGATAGAGCAGCTGATAGGATCATCAGATTTAAAATACCTCTTTGCCTTGTAACATCTACAAGTATAATGAGAATCATAGAATCATAGAATTGTAGAATCACCAAGGTTGGAAAAGACCTAAAAGATCATCCAGTCCAACCGTTCACCTATTCCCAATAGCTCCCACTAAACCATGTCCCTCAACACAACATCCAGCATATTTACCAAAGTGTTTGTCCTTAAGTATTTGGATTCCAAAGGTATCCTACAAAAAACTGGTTGATATAAGGCATCAAAATCACATAACACAGCAACAACAGTGGATATCAATTCCAGGTGCTTACTGACTGCTTTGTCCTGGTGTTTTTTCCCTGCCTATCTGTTTACATTTCTCAAATTAACTCATTAGTGCTGTAGTGGGGAGGAAGTATTGCTTGGTATGTATGGCTGCTGTCTCGTGGTTGGTAGGTGGGACAGATCCCCAAAGCCAGGTCTGTCACAGGCACAGCACTGACAGCCACATCCACCAACCAGGAGCTGCAGGATCCATTCCCACAACGTTCATTCCTATGGCAGTTTTATTCCAAAGACAAACAAGGGTGTTTTTTTTTTTTTGTCAGGGAGAAGTTTCCTGATGAGAGATTAGAATCATAACCAAATTAAATGATTGTCTCTAACTAATTAGATTAGTTTAAATTGAATAATGAAACCTTTAGCTGTATTTAATGTAACATGCCTGAAGACCAACGATTAGTCTACTGAATGAAGCTGAACAATTAAAAACACAATCTATTTTATGGCTTATTTTATAGGAACAATTGGAAAAACTATTACTGCTGAACTCTGCAGAGGAAATACACAATTGCAAGATCAACAGGAGCAGTCAGATTAGTGAATGAGCAGCAGGGTGAGGTGAGGCATTCTGAAGACACTATGGGAGGATGTAGGCCTTCCTACCAAGCTGGGGTCAGGAAAATGACCGTAAAATTCCATCAGTTCTTAAGCATCTATGCAGAAGAAGTGAAGATGCAAATTCACTAAAAACATTGAAGTGATTTAAGAATTCATACTTTAAGTAAAAGTCAAAGAAAATCGTATTTTTATGTGTTTAGATGCCCTGTGTTCTGCATGGATGTTCTGTAGGAACTTCTGTAAGGTATATGATCTAATTTTCCATTACTGCATGAAGTGCAAGAGCTATTACACACTTATTTTCTTTGTGGACATTCTTAAACCTCATAAAGAGCCTTTTGCACAGCCTAGCATAGCTACACAGAACCAGTACAATACCAAAGTGGCACATGGCAGTTGTAAGCCTTTTCCTCGTGTAAGCCTGCCTGTAAGATCTTTTCAAAACATTACCCTTCAATTCTCAGAGCTGAGCTCCCAGTCCTATTGGGATATTTGCCCATTTGTAATGACTAATCCTATTTTGGTGGTTGCTGGGCAATAGGGTCCTTTTATTTGCTTGGAAGGAAGCTGCAGCATTTCAAGCAGCATGAATTCCAGCCTGCTACAAGTCTCCCAGCTGGCAGAACAGCTTGAACATTCTGTATTTTTGATGAAATCTTTGATCACCTCATTGCAAGATTTGGTTGCCTACTCTCAGCTCTCTGGCAGCTCTGAGCACAACCTGCCATTTCTAGATAGGATTTGTTCTTTTACGGATTAGGCACATGAAATAAATAAGCCAAACAATATTAAAGGTACCCAGATCAATAGGGCAAGGGACACAAACGTGCAGTGTTTCAAACGTTTTGTTAAAATACAAAACAGGTATCAATGGGACCTTCCTTTGCACATCTGCTGAAACGCTCTCCAGAGACTGGATGCCTACCCAGCTTTAGATGAACACAGGAGGCATTACCGATCCCTTGTTACCTTGGAGATCCTTCTCTGTTCCCAGGTTACCACTTAAATTAAAGCAAATATGTCCATGGAATGAGATTCAGCTCCCATCAGTCTCTGGTCAAGAACTGCAACAGGGGTTTGTGGTCTCAGCGTCTCTCCTTCAGAGCAGGGTCAGCTCAAGGAATGCATTTAAACAACAGCAAACCAGAAAGTGCTGTGCTCTCTGCTCAGATGAGCACTTTGGAGCCTAAGTTTATTCCTTGGAGGATAAGCAGGAATGTGTGAAATACTAAAGGCCACCACTGGACACCTACCAGAAGAGCTTCGTGCAGAGGAACAGCATCACACTGGTGGAACCTTCCTGTTAGATACAAGGAAACTCTGTGGCTCTCCTCCTCCTCCTGAGCATGCAGGGCTCTGAAACAGAAAAAGCAGCTTCTGAGCTACAGAACAACCTCCAAGCTGAGATCACATCTCCAGCTGCTGCTGCTGAGATGCCCTCCTCATTGATACTGCAGTGTTTAGATCCCTTAAATGGCAAGGAAAAGTGAGGATGTGTGATTCACAGGGGCTACGTGGTGGAGGAATTTCTATATCAGTTCAGTGGGTCAAACAAGGTGAAAAATATACTGTAACAAGTTTTTAGTACAATCATTGAAATAGTCGTGATGTTTATGGCTGTTTGAGCTTGGTTCCTAAAAATATTTTAAATAATGAGTTCTTCAGTGGGGACATTCATTGAAACATAAACGTGGTCTCAGGAGCAAGAAGTTAGCAGGAACTTTTCCCTCATCTTCAGCAACTTTAAATAAGGCCCATATTGCAGAATCTTCTTCTGCTGATGGAAAAGACCTGTTTGCTCAGCACTCTCTCTCCACCTTCACTGTAGGTAGAGGAGCCCTGAGCAGTTGTCTTAGGAACAAAGCTTATTTAATCACTCTGGAACTGAAATAGCAACAATGAAAGAAACTTGCCATCTAGGATTACAACATACACTGAACACAACAGCCTTAGTGGAGCTGTATGACCAGGCAAGTGTTTGGTCCTGACATTGTTTTTCTTGTCCAGTTCATCCTTATCTTGTCAATGCAGTATTGAGATTAACAGAGAGGAGGGGGGCTTTGCTAGAGGAAGGTGCCATTCACTGCAAGGCTTGCAAGGCAGATCGAGCTGTGCTCTGAACCAACCGATTTACACAGGAACTCAGCTTAAAACTTCTTAGTAAAGCAGCAGGAACCTGAGTTTTTACCCATTTTTGCACATGGCATTGTGGAGTTTGCAGGCTGTACCATGATGCCACGGCTGCACAATTAACCAATGCTCAGGATAAGCAGTTCAAGTCAGTTATTTCAGCACAGCCATTGACTTTTCTATTCCACATCAGACTCTGAAAGATCAGGCTGGAGCTTCCTGGTGGTTTCTGCCTATTCCCCAGCTCTTGAACTAAGGGACATCCATTCACCACACGTCTCCTCCTCAGATAATTCATCTTTAGGCCACTGATTAAATGGCATTTTGGCAAGCTGGAGACTCTTCTCACAAGCTCTCTTTACTTGATTCACGTTCACCAATCAATCAGTGTATATATCTCTATCATAATAAAGACATCATCTATACACACAACTTGTCAGAAATGACAACTTCTCCTTTTAATATTATAGGAAATATATACGCCCGGGAAGAAACACCTCGTGGATCCACAAGGCAGGGGAAAGAGGAGAAGATAGCAGCAGACCTGCTTTATCATAGCAGCATCCCCCTTGGCAAGGCCAAGCACACTCTCATTTAACAAACCATTCTTTAGTTTGGGGTTTTTCCTGTCACAAACTCCGCAGATTACATGATCCTTCCAGAAATCTGATTTTCCTGAGACACTCATAAGTCATTCTGCATTGGACTCCAAGGAGCTTGAGGATGGGGGCACGAGAACTGATATGGTGTGGTACTCTACAGAGACAGAAATAGTCTCTGGCTGAGCTGCATGAGTTTCTTACTGCAGCTATTAGGTTATCTGGGTCACAAATTGAGTGTGTTGAGTGCACAGCTATCCATGCTTGCTCTCCTTGAGTCTAGAAAGCAAAGAGTGCCATTCAGAGGATGCTGTGCCTTGCCATGTCAGTGCTATTGCTCCCAGATCTGCACGTATCTTAGCCTCCTTTAGGGAGGAGCAGAGTTTCACACACATGCAATGGAAATTGCCATTGCCTCTGGGGCTGCTGCAAAGCCCCTTTCTCACTCCCAGGCCTGCACTATATGAATACAGTGCTTATCTGGGCTCAGCTTATTCATCACCATGGATTATATCACTCAGATCGCAACGCATCAAAGTGTTCTCCCTACCTCACAAGGAACTGTGAGGCTTAATTAATTAATAACGCAGAGGTATTATGTGTCACTGCAAAATGTTGTAATTTAGAGCATTCCATCCAATAATTAAAAAATATCAGGCAACAAGTAAAACCGACCTTAAAAATGAGTAGTTAATTTTTTTTAATTACATCCACTGAACCAAATCCGCCCCTAAGCAGTGCACATGTAATCCCAGTGAAGTCAGCATGGTTGTACAGAACTCACTGCAGTACAATAGGCAGTAGTTATCATTTATACCATAGCAGCTCTTAGAGGTTCCCCCCTTAGGTTTAGGGCTGTAGGCACGAATGACAAAGGCAAACTAAGCTGAGCTGAGAAAACAGCTTAGAGCAACACTGGCACTTATAACACACAGGGAAAGGCTGAGTCCCAATCAGGCGCTGCCCTACACTGCATTCTCACATGCAGCCAGGATCCTCAGACAGCTCTGAGGGATGGAGCCTCAAAAAGAAACGAGGAGCTGGCAGTGCAAGAGGAACTCAGAATGCCCTGAATGGCTACACAGACAGACCAGTGGGGCTGCTTCACTCCAGAAGATGCCTTCTGCTTTTGGTGTCCAGCCTCCTCTTCCACACCCAACTTCCACCCCACCTACCCCCTGGCCAACACTCCACTATTAAAGGATCCATTGTTCAGCCATCGATGTAAGCCTGGTGTCATAACTCCAGCTCTTTTTTAATATAGCACAGTTATTGTAGGAGAGCTGGTTACAGCTTCTGCAAGCAGACCTCACGTGTCAGAGCTCTGAGCCATCATTTCTGACAGAAAACAACAGCCCATTATTCATAGCATCCCTGATGAAATCTTTACTGAGGTTCCCCCTGAGGTTGCACAGCCTCTCATCAGCTCCAGCACATGCATGTGTTGTTCCTTCAATGCTCCTCAGGCTGGGCACGAGCTGGGTTTTAAAACCGAAGCCTGATTCTGCTACCCACACACAGAACAGCAGCTTACTTCGATTCCAGAAAGGCTGAGCAGAGAGTAGGACAGCAGGCAGCTTGAGGAAGGCAGGCAAAATTCAGCTCCTAATTATCAGATTAAAGCCTTAAAGCAGTTGTCACATATGAAGGGACAAAGTGGAATTTGGCAAACGGGAAGGGAAAAAAAATCTATATCTTCTCCTAATGATAACTAATCTCTGAAGACAACCTTGTCATTTTTTGAGAGCATCTCAACAGTTCCCTCTTTTTATTTCTATTTTTTTATTTTTTTTTTGGTCACTGCTTATCAAAATTTGCATGGCTAGTTAGTGGGTTAATTTAATTACGAGCAGCGTTTATGAACAGCCTGATGGGGGATCTGCAGAGGGCAATAGAATCTGTTCTTGAATTATGAAATTGCACACACTACACATCTGGAAGCCGTCATGGGACAGATCGCTGCCTTGTAAATGCGTGTTGAGTGTTACAATATTTTACTAAGCACTCCCAATCTGTCAAGGTTTACAGGAGAGTGGAGACTGAGAACATTTGGGATCATTTGTGGCTTAGAGCCATTAGCTACTTCCACCCACTTATTGTGACATTATTAAGAGCAAAATAATCTCAAGAGCAGAAGTTGGCGCGGTTGAGATCTTAGATAATAGGAGTGATATTCACTAAGGGTCACAAGCAGAGAGCCAGGACCTATTGGAACACAGGGCCATGCAGGACAGCACGCCAGGGCTGAGCTGGGGAATGTGTGCTGCTCCTCAGAGGGCCGACCCAGAGCTGTCAGCATTGGCACTGCAGGTCTGTGTAAGAGGGACTGCTCAGGAAATAACAAAGGAGAAATGCTACCACAGCAACGTGATGCTGACCATTGCTTACTGTTGCCTTCCTCAGTGCTAAGAAGGGTGCAGTGCATCACACGTGACATAGAAGAGCTTGCACCTCAGATAGCCATGGACATGCTAGCAAATCTATCCATCAGAACAGAAAACGTGAGCTGTACTGTGTGTTATCCCTTCCAAAACTCAAGCTCCCTGATTAAAAAACAATACCATCACTGCTGCATGACATCTGGCTTACAATTACTGCCAGGGACAAGCAACCCCTGTTGAGCAGAAGGGCCGGTTAGCAACCACAGCCATATCACATAGAAGTCCATTTCTGGTTAGGCACACAAGGATGGATTTAATCCCATGAAATGCAATCCTCTGCTGAGAAAATCAGGACTTGGCCTGTGAAAGAAACTTTGCACCAAGTTTCCTCACCTGCTGGAGCCACAGCTCAACAAGATTTGGAAGACTTTACCTCCAAGGAGCTTTTGGCTCCTTATTAAGCTATTGCATACCTGCTTAATTCAAATCCCCATCCAATCATTAAATATGGCTTTTTTTTTTCCTTATGGGTCATTATGACGTGATTTATGGCATCAGCGTAATTGTCAGAATTACTGTGGGTAATTAAAATACAAAACGCATACTGCCAGAGGCTTCAGTCACTCTCAGCACCTCATTAAAAATCAGGAGCTGACCAAATTATAAATAGACTGGTCTGCACAAGTTCACAGGGAAAGCTAATTATGAAACTTCTCCTTATGCACTCAGAGCGCAGGCTATCAGTCATGCAAATTCTTTAAGTGATTATGCTATTGTATAACGTGGAATCAGATCAGTGCATACAGGTGGGTGCAACTCCAGTTACCATGGGCAGCACAACTGTACTCTGCATGGTGAATGTGAGCCCCTAAAATTCTTGTGTAAGCCCGATGATAGATGTGGGATAAGAGCCTGGGGAAGAGAGAAAAGATGTGATTTCATGTGAAATACGGAAGAAACTGAGGAATGCATGGAGAAGTAGAAGTTGCAAAGATTAAGGTCTGTAATGGTAAGGCTGAGAGAAACAATAAAGAATGTGAACAGAGGGGAAGAGAGCTTCTGTCTGCACAGAGCAAGTCTGGGCACATGCTGCACACCACAGAAGTAGCTTTGCTCCATCAGACCTCTGCTAAAATATCTGATCCATCACGCTGATCCTTGAGCTGTGAGTTTCAGCAAAAAAGAGAAAGATGTTATTGTTCCACGAGCAAGATGCAGCCAGGCTGCACCGCCAGAGCCATCTCCATTTATTTGGGTGTCTAAAGATTCACACAGACCGAAAAGAGTTGCGTTCCAAAAATAATGCTGATTTACATTGTGTACCTGTGTGAGATTTGAGGGTTGGGGATTTAAAAAGAGAAAGCTTGGGGGAAGGCATGCATGGACGATGTCCCTACCTGAATTTCCTAATCCAGAGACACCTCATTCACTGCAGGTGCATTTATCAGTTCATCACATCTATCACTTCATCCAATCTGGCCTCCTGACTCCAACAGGGACTCCCCAAAAACGCGCAGCAAAAACACGAGCCTTGCACACCAGAAAGCAGAATACAAAATCTCCTCCTCTCCCACTTCGACCTTCCAGAGCCCAAAGGATCATTCCCTATTCATCCCAAACTGCAGAAACGCCACCGGCGCCGTTCAGGAGGGATTCTTTATAACATTCCACCCCTGAAGCCTTTGAGATGCAACCACATCTCTCCACATTCCTATGAGCCCTCTGAGATTTGGCCATCACCAAAACACCCCCTCCACGTCTTTCCCCATCCTAGCAATAGAAGTCAATCCAAAAGAACGTGAAACCTCATCTAACGTGAGGTTTCTTTGCTATCCCAACTGACTGCTACATTTTCCACGAGCCCCCACCCCGCTGTGTAAATACCAGGTAGTGAGCAAAAGCACAATGTGCCTGCTGACAAAGGGATCTCGCTCACTGTAACAACACTTCCTCCACCTCTATCGAGCTCCTTTTTCTTGAGAACACAGTTTTACACTTGTCCTTCATACAAATAACCCGAGGGTGGGAATTATTCAGAAGGCTCGTGTTTGACACCCCATCTGTTCATTTCTGACAGCGATATATAATGTAAGGCTATAAAAACTTGAAAAATAATGCAACATAAAAAGGGATTGACTCGGCTCCAAGAGGCCATAAACGGTAACAAATACCATTGTATGATTTATTTCATGCTGTAATCTTTACAGTAAGTCATCTTTCAGACATTTCCTTGTGACAGGTTTTAATAATATTAATGCCCAGAGCAATCCAAATCATCGCCAATAGACATATTTATCAAGCTGCCAATCCAAGTAAATGAAATTCTATAAGCAATAATGTAACATGTTTAAAGGAAGCTAATAAAACAAGTCAGGAGAGAAATATTACTGTAAAGTATTCTCTCTCTAATCCGGCCCTGGATTTTATACAGCCGTAATGCAAATCTTTCCCTCTGTGATTTATCGCTCCAAAAATACCAATGACCTTTTTGGGAGCTCCTGCACAGCCCTTCTCACACATTTATAAAGGCTGTGATGCATTCTGCCAGATTAGCTGAGCTGGAGCACTCAGCATTACTGCTTTGTTTTGAGCTGCCTTTGGTTTGGGGAGTGATGGGCAGCGTCAGAGTGGGATCTTAAGTCTTAAAGATTTATTTGGCACTGACAAGCCCTAACATAGGCTTGGCAACTCAGCAGGTATTTATTAGCAATTATCCTGGCAGTAGATAAATTACAATTAAGACAGAGCTAAAACTTGTTTCTTTAGCCTGGGCTCCCCTTTAATCTAATTCAGTTTTTATTAATCCTTCTCCTGGCTGAAGCACTTTTACACTGAGACAAAAGGGAAGGAGATGCTGCAGAGTTGCACACGCGGAGCCCTTGCTCACAAACACCCTTTTATGCCTCACCAGAAACTGAACAGGAATCAAAAACGAGAGTCAACAATTCAGCAGAACACACACCATTCAACTTGCCATGCCTTAGGCAAGGCTGCAGAGAAGCCACGAGTAGTAAAGCAAAGTGCATCGATGCCCCATAAGCATGGAAGGAGCCTGGGGAGGTCTTCATGCGTTCCTTCTGGATGAACTTTGTAGCTCATCCAGTCCTAATCCTCTTGTTTTGTGGTTTTTTGTTTGTTTTTCTTGGTTATTGTTGCCACTGTGTTCAGTATTGGTTTATGACTTAATATTTTCTTAATGACGTTCTTTCCCCGATCTGATGATTTCCAATGAGAAAGAAAAAGAAGAGTCTATGGACATAGGGTGCACAGGGCTGAGGGAGATATCTGTCATTATAACAGCCTACAACACTAGAAATATCACCGAGACACTGATGAAATGAGCTTTGAGTCTGATAACAGGCCGGGTCCAATTCTTTCTCACTGCGCTTCACCGCATTTCCCTGAATTACGGTTTGATTAAATTTTTCATTGATCAGCTCATACGTAAACCCTGCTCGACCTCAGATGCAACATTCCGATTTTTTGAACAGAAATGAAGTATTTAGCAGGCTAAATATCCCAACAGAAAAGTATTTTCAAGTGGGCCCACGAAGGGATGTCCAAAGTCCTTCTGATAGCACTGCCTGCTGCACACAGCAATCCCCTGGCTGCACCCTGACGTCTCAGGGACTTGTGTTCAAGCCCCCCGTCCTCTCTGCATCACGCTGTGGTTTGCCATCCTAAATCAAACAGAGCAGAGATTTGAACTTGGAGCTCCCCTTGGCCGCTGTCCCAGCCATCCTAATTTGGATAAGGAAGGTCAGTGTTAGCTTTTCTATTAGCAGAACAGCCCGGGTGGAAAAGCTCGGCTTAATCTGAAAATGGGCAACTGCATCCGATTCTAGATCAGGTTTTAATAATAATAATAATAAATGACTTGGGATAGATTTGAGAGCTGTAATGTTATGAAGGGTCGGCTCCCAACAGCTGTATTTTGCACTGAGTTTTCCTCTCTGACTTTTGAGACCTCACTTCACCCTTCCCTCCTTCCCTTCACCACTGTTTAAGGCTGAAATCCTTTTAATGGTGTACGCATCCAACATCCAGCCCAACAGGGCTCCAGTGGAAGCCTCAAGGCACCGCTGTAATACAAATAATAAATACTGCAACTAATAACAGTATGGTAAAATCCCCTCCCCAGGGAAGCACTGGAAGACCATTCCCTGGCGTCACTTAAAACTAAACAGCAGAAAACATCCCAGCCCTGACTGGGGAGGATGTGGCGTCGTTTTGATACGGTGATGAGGGAGAATATCTTGATGGGGATGGGAACAATTATTTATCTGCACATTTGGCCATTTCTTTAGGGGATTTCAGGATATCTTTTAGTAACAATTCTGTTCCTCACTGCTAAGCAGCCGCAGCAGCAATCTCTGGGAAAATAAATAAATAAGAGCTGCATAATCCCCAAGGTGTAATCCCAGAGTACGGAAACTCACTTCACTTAAATACCTCCCTCTGGCATAATTGACTTTTCATGCGCATGTTAATAATGGCATTTCAGCAGGTTGTGAGGGTTTGTTCTTCTCTCTCCCTTTGGTAAATTATGTTATTGGGCATGAGGAGGGGGAGGGCCATGTTATAAATCTAATTATGCTTCCGTTTATATTTAACAAGTCAGCACAATCTGCTAGTATGTGTGTATGTATTTACCATGCAGTCCCAATATTTACAGCTGACCTAATTGGTTGTAGGACAGCAGCACTGAGCAACGTTTTATTGTCCTGATAGCATGTATGTGCTGGGGACAGCTGCTAAGATGCAAAGCTCTCCAGAGGACACCTTACAATCCTTGCCATACTGACATTTGCCTTTGCTGCTGAAGCACAAGATGGGATTTTGCAGGGAGGGGAGATACTATTTATTAAACCTCTTCAGTTCTACAGTGACTGCAAATTGCTCACAAGCAGAAACGAGGTAAGAAATACTGGTTTGTGCACCTCTTCCCCTGCTAGGTTCCTGTCTACTCACTGCAAATTCTAGCATGATGCTATTTGCCAATATGTCCTGTCACCTTCTCTAGTGGATGTAGGAAAAGTGTAACAGCTTGCTGTCACTGACAGCTCAGTTTCAGACCATGATACTCTTCCTTATGCTGAATATAGCAGCTCAGGTTATGAGGAGTTCCAATGCAAGTCAAGTGGGACTGCTCAGCAAACTAAGTACACTGTAGCTAAAACATTGCAATTCACACCTCGGCTCAGACAGAAGATGACTACACTGACACTGCTCTGTGAAACCTGCTGGGAAATCAGATTCCTCCAGCCAGGAAGCATTCAGATGGCATAGAAGGGACTCCTAGCATGCATTGCTGATGTTAGAGAACAAGGCTGTCGGGTGAGATTTCTCCTGGATCACCAATTGGCTTTAGAGCAAACCAGAGGTTGTTACTCTTCCACGTTGCTGCCAACAGCACAACGCAATTAAGCATCTGAAGAACAAGCATAACTCAGTGTTGGCTATTCACAGTCCTGCATCCAATTACTCTTGTCTTCACCCTGCTCTCTGAACAGCAGCAGAATAAACGTGTTCATGACTCCTCTGTGTTATTTTGCTTCCAACTAGAGTGCAGTAAGCACTTTGTTGAGGTGTACCAACCCCTCCTTTCACTTTTCCATTGTACCTCAAATTGGTGTCACAAGTTCACTGTATCTCATGTATGCTTATAGGCTTTGACCCTCCAGGAGAGTGTTAGAGCTGAGGATTTGGATGCATAGAAACAGTTGTGCTTTCTAGACTGATCAATTAATCAGGATAGGGAGAAGCCATAAACCATCCACTAACAATAGCAGAAGAACTAGGAAACAGGCTGTTCCTGTTTCCCACACAGATTCTCAATGAGTAAGTTCAGGAAATGCCTGCTCAGCACTCACACAGCTTTACATTTCTTACCCATCAACAAATCTCTGAGGTGGAAGGACACTTAGGGACCTTGACGTTGCAGGCTCTCCATCCAAAACAAGCAATTCTCCATAGGATTTCAGTTTATCTGGAACAAAGGCAATGAAACAAAGTTGGGTTCCTTCTGGATAGCCCTTGGTTGTACTTAGACTGCATCTGCAAATGGCCATTGTACCATTTGAAGCTTCTGACCTGGCCTCAGAAATGCTGGGCAAAGGAGCTTTGAATTGGTTATTCACACAAGTGGTCAGAAATACAGCAGTGCTACAAAACAGTATTTCTATCTATATGTGTTGAATGGTCTTAAACGTGGTGAGAGCATCCTTACTGCAGCATCTCATTCCAAAGTGGCTCCTTTTCTTTGTGAAGCACGGTTCTCTACGAAGGAAAAATTGGCCAGAATGTAGGCAGAGTTCATCCTCACTGCTGTACTGTCCTGGCTTGAAATTATTAATTAGTCTATCCTCATGTTGTCTCTGAGAGTTGAAGCTGTTACAGCTGCAACCCTTTCCCAACAGGAAACCAAACTTCAGTAAGGCTGGGTGGCCTGCAGTCCCAGATTGAATCTGAGGAAACAGATCAAGAAAATGAGCTTGGGCTTCCCAAATCCTAGAGCAGCAATTTAACAGCTGGAACATCTTTTCTCTGACATTTGATCAAGTCCTTTCTGGGCCATAATCTGAGGTCACGGGCCATTAAGACCAGCATTAGAACACCAGGCAGTGATTCGAAGATGTACAGCAGCACCCTTGGAGGTTTTTAAGCCCCTACCTGCACCTCCTGCTTTCCACAGCAATGCAGCAGGCTCAGAACACAAAAAGCTATTCCTTGCACTCCCCTGGCCTGTATCTTTGTTGCTAATCTGCATTCCTCCTCTTATCAGCACTTGACAGAAGGCACAAAGCTTTTCGTGTCACATGTGTCCAAACATGTCCAATGCATTCAGGTGGGGAAGGGTGGACTGCAAGAACTTTCAGACACAGAGATCCCTATCTCACCAACTGACAGGTGAATCCTCTCATACCATCAGCTTCCTTGTTCGTTGCAGCTATTGCCAAAGCACACTAACCCAGATGGAGCTGCTAGTGATTCTAAACATACCCTGGCAGACAAGGGGACGTCTCTGAATAGGCAATTTGTCAGCCTTAAGCTGTAATTGTTCTGCACAGGTGTGCTGAACACAGGTGCATTTGGCCTTGGTAACAGGATAGCTCCTTCTACAGCCCTGTGTTCAACGAGGTGGGAGCTGGAAGGGCAGAGAGGGAGCTCTCCAAGGATGCCATGTGACACCTGATCAATCCTGCTAGGTCAAGCTTCATTAAAGTATCATAAGACAAGTCACAGAATAGAGATCCTTAACAGCTTGTCTTACATGGGCAGCAATACGTAAATGTCTCCCAAAACAATATATTTCATTTTGTTTTAACTTACAGCCCTCAATTTTGCCATTCACACGTGTTAAAGTAGCAACACGGTTGCTCCTTTAACTAAAGTTCACAATCTTGGGCTCCTGTATTAGCTTCTTATTCACGACAGTGAACTTTATCTTCACCAGCTTCACCTCCCTGTTTCCGCTGCAGGCATTGGAAGCATCCTCACCTGCACTAGCTGGGGGTCTCCTGCATCTAACCTCCATTAATTCCATTCTCCCACAGTGAGCCTGGAGGCATCCAGGACACAAAGTACCGCTTCAACTGGGTTATATTGAGAAGGCAGGAATCAATCAAAGTGACTGCAGTTAAGCTCCAATCCATCTGGAATCCTGGAGAAAACTGATGGCAAGGTCTTTTGGCTGGCAAAAGTCCTGATCCAGCTCAGGCAGCCATTCTCTACTGCATATCTGGTGCAGAACTGCAGGTTTGCAAACAACTGCTCTTTACTAATACGTATCCTGAAATGCAATCTCGTCCTTTTAAAACCTGAGCTTGCCTAGGAAAGCAGAATAAAACCACCCAGGTGGAGAGAGTTCCCACAGCACCGATGTATTTCTACTCCTTTGACACTGACTCTTATTAAGATGTCTTCTACACTTAAAGAAATCTCTTTTCTGGGAGGTAGATGGCTTTCAGGGACCCCAGCTGCATCTAAGCTGATAAGTGTGTGGGACTGAAAATGGGCTCCAGCTTCCCTTCCTACATGACATTACTACACGGAGTCCTCCAGGTGTCAGTATGTTTGCGCTCGCTGCGTGAATGAGTTCCGCCTTCATCTCTGCCATCTGCAGCTCGGAGGCATGTTTTGTAATGGGGCTTGGCTGCCATCTGCTGTTTAAATTATTTGCAAGTGTTAGAAACGAGCAGAAGTCCTTGTGTGCTCATGTTTAAGCTCCTTCTCAACCCCTTAAACCAAAGCGCCATCTCCACGGAGGGGAAAAATTCACAAGTGGTCATAGATGTGCAGTTTGGCCTTTCGTGCCTCGCATTGCTGCAGTTAAACATAAATCAGAGGCCACATTTTCTACTTCAGCAGAAACCCGAACCGAAGCAAAGCCCAGGAATTCCCTGAAGGTGGAGTTTGAGGTGATGAAAGCACACGATGCTCTGCTTTGGGTCAGATTAATCTGTTCTCTCAGTCTGCAGAGCAAACGCCATCAGACGCTGCCACATTCCTTACACAAACCCCACAACGTTTTTCTGACTTCACATTTCAGGTTGCCTATTGTCACGATGGCCAGGACATAGATGTACCTCCTTGACCAAAAAAATTATCACAAACTGGACACAGAGCTCTTGTTTCATCCAGCTGTGCCTTTTGCTTCGACTATATATACTGATGAGATGTTTGCTTTGGTCTCTGCAGTTAAAAACCTGCATACTGTGATAAACCTGTTAATAATTAGGGTGAAAATCCTCACCGGTGTATTTTGTCCTGTTCTTTTTTAGCCAAGAAGCTTTGACTCCTAAAGCAAAGCACAAAGAAGCCTTTAAAGATCTACTGTAAGACTTATTAGTGTAACCAGAAAGATCCTTGTTTTACCAGATAAGGGCTGTTCCAACCTGTTCTTATTCTTAGTATCCTCATTAACTGTGATAAGTAGTTAATAAATATACAATTAACAGATATTGATTTGGCCCTTTTTAAAGTCAGAAATGGACTTAACCAACGTACCTGAGAAAGTCTTTGAGTGACGTTTGCTTCCACACTGACATTTCTCAATCTGCTCTGGATCCTGGATGTCACCGTGGCAAACTCTGCAATAGAAATGTGCCCTGGAAAACAGAAGTGAATCAGGAAGGAATGAATTATGCTTTACTGATCAGATAATCAATGCTCCCTAAACTATTTTTTCGTTTTAGAAGTTTTTCTCCACAAAACAGTAATAAAGCACCTTACCTTTTGACTTCTGCAAGAGAATGAGCAATAAAAAAGCCCATTGTATTCCGGTGAAGCTTTATCTGTGGAGATGGATTGATCAGGATGGCACTGTGTGAAGAAACCATACAAAGAGTAATGATGGTTTGGCTGCCATTAACCACCTCTGCTGTGGGAATTCAGCCTGGATGATCATAGCAGCCCCCTCCCACCTTAACTTTTGTTTTAATTCCCTTTGTTATAACTCCTAGGACCCGTGTGACTTTCTTTTTCCCCTCTTGCTTTCTCTTTCCATCATTCTATTTTCATCCAGGCAACATATGAGCTCAAGATACATTAGATGGAGCTATGGCCTGTTTTCCATTAGCGCTGAGCACTTCCAACATGCACTGTCTGCTCTCAGCATAGGGTTCATTCACCACTTGCAGAGGAGTCTCAACCTATTTCTCACAGCAGTCCCTACAACTCCTTTGTTTTCAGAGTTTCTATTCTACAGCCATTTCCTTCATAAAAGTGGAAAGAGTAATAATTGCACTCAATAGTCTGCATTTTCTGGATGATTTCTCAAGCTTTGTAAAGATCTATGGCACTCATTTACTCCCCTTTCTGAACTAGTTCCAGCTCCCCCATTAGGATGTCTTGTATTTCATCATTAGAACAGACAGAGAGTGTTATCTGGCCTGGGACCAGATCAGCTTCAGACAGCAAAAGCTCTGCTGCCAGCATTGACAAATTATCCCTTTATGACAATGCTTGATAGCATTTAGGAGCTAAAACTCATGTGTTAAAAAAAGAACAACAAAAACCATGAGAAGGCGTTTCTATTATCCATGAAAATAAATATGCTTGATTTGCCCCAAATCAAAGGGAGATCTATGATGGTTATGCTGACTGTGTGTGGAACAGAAGGTGAGAATCCTCCATCTCTTGTTTGATTATCAGTGAGAAGAAAGGAGGCAAAATGTGGTAAAATTCACCCTGGCATGTAAGCAACCAGGAATCACATCGTTACCCCATATAACAATTAGTGTGCACAGGAAAAGAAGAGGTGCATAAAGCCTGTGCAGACCTGGGAGCAAATCTGAGTTCTTTGGAAAGCATCAGTTTGGAATTTTGACTTTTTACTAAGAGAGAATTCCGCCAGTTACCTCTCTCCTTGACTGCCAAACTTGAGCTCAATCCCCAAGAGGATAAGGTTCAGTTTTACAAAGCACAACCTGGAGAAAGAGAGCAAGTCAGCCACGCTATCAGCCAGAAAGGTACATCTGGAAGGAAATAACAGAAAAATGTCCACATCTGTACCACATACCGACAAACCTCTATAAAAGTCATGTCTGCAAAGTCGTTGGAGAGCTGAAGAGCCATGACTTTGTAGTCTTTGTCTCCCAGAAGCATCTTGTCCTTCAGATGTTTTCTCTTTGTCTGAAAGAATCGATCATAAAGATGATGTATTTATTCAAGGCAAAGCGAGTAGGATGTGTAACCTAACACTGGGACATTGCTCCAATACCACATGATATCACATCAAAGGCCCTCGGTTACTGGCAGCAGAAAGACATCTGCTGTACGTTGTCAGAAACAATATTGGAGTTCATATACAACAGACCAGGGAAGGTCTTAACTCTGCTGGACACTTCCAATTCGTATTCAAACAATCATAGAAAAGCCTGGGTTGAAAAGGACCACAGTGCTCATCCAGTTCCAATCCCCTGCTATCTGCAGGGTCGCCAACCAGCAGCCCAGGCTGCCCAGAGCCACATCCAGCCTGGCCTTGAATGCCTGCAGGGATGGGGCATCCACAACCTCCTTGGGCAACCTGTTCCAGTGCCTCACCACCCTCTGTGTGAAAAACTCCCTCCTAATACCCACCCCAAACCTCATCATGTCTCAGTTTAAAACCATTCCCTCTTATTATCATTGAAGAACAGGCGTCAATACTGCAATCAAAGTAACATGGTCATTTTATGACTGCAAAGTACTGGGAATGCATTGTTTGAGGAAAGTGAGGCTTTATTTTGCAGTTATTTGGGTCTTATGTGTACCAGCTATAACTGCAGGAGAGCTGCGATGGTCTGATGAGCAGTGAAGGCCTATTCTGCGCCTTTTTGCTTGCTCCTCAAGGTAGCAGTGTGACTGAGGAAGGTTTGTTTATATCAAGGGAACATCCTGCTACTGACAGCTCCTTTGGCTTCTATACCACCACTCATTACTTCGCAGTACACGCCATTTTCTTGGCACGTGAATGCCTTCTGCATAAAACTTAATAGGCTGTTAAGAGTTTTTGCTTTCCAAACAAAAATTATGTGATGGACTTTTTAATTGAGAAAAGCATCACGACAGAAGTTGGCTGAGCTTTCACAGTACGCCTTAAAAACTTCAAATAACAGCTTAGCTAACTTTGCTGTGACCCAGGGAAGCATTTGGACCTGAGAAACAGCACATCTATCAAACAGCACTTTGACTACAAACAGCAGACCAAGAAAAAACTTCCATATTTATTCCACCCAATATTCATATGCTTTGCTCAAATAAATTCTGCATATGAAAAGCCCCTGAATACAGGAATAGCAGTCCAATTTAATGCTTTGTTCTGGAGATTGAAGTATCACACACAGCCACTAGGTGATAGCAAAAGCATTTCCACTGAAGGACTGGCAGCCTTGAGGGCTGTTCGGGCAATTTCATGCCCAGCAGTCACGTTTGTATGTTTTTCTGCTTGTCTTAATCATGTCAAAGGATTTACCTCTGTATTCTCTTTCCCGATGAACAAACTGGTCAGGAGAGTAGACAAACCAGGAACCAGGCAGCTCTGTGCCATGAAGCCCAACTTCAACTCAGCAAAGCAGATGATGCTGTCTCCCGTGCTCCAGTCCCAGTTGGGTATGTTTGGCAGGTATACCTGTTTCAGTGTAGGAAAGCAATTACAGATCAGCCCAGCAATGGGCAAGGTCAATGTTCCTGTACAATGATCATCCTTGTCTTTTTTTTGCATTTGCCATTGCATTTTTTGACAATGGAACACACCAAGTCTAAAGCAGACTTCTGATTTTGAGGTTCTTTTGGTTTTGTCCTTCTTTTAAACGTTGAACTGCGCGTTTACTGGCAGCTTTGACAAAAAACAACACAGAAATGGTTGCTGTTTATTCTTAACAGTGTTGAAAGATATTCCAGCCAGGTAGTGGCTGTATGAGTAAGAGGCATTGCACAATATCTCTGCCTTCTCCAAATAAGAGCCTTTGATTCCATAAAAGCCAGGATTCCAACTGTAACACCCTACTGAGACAGACCATGGCCATACCTTGTTACGGGACTGGATTATCTGTAAAATGACTCTTGTTTTGGGGTAGTGATTCTTGATTGACAGCACTCTGTATGAAAGATATAACTTTAGATTAATATGCTTCCTTCTGGCTACAACCCTTCATTTTTCAAGTCCTGCTAAAGGAGTTGGACTTTCCAACCTGAACCTCTACTCCTGTAGATGCCCTACAAATGGAAAGTAAAGATGATCCAGTTTGGAACTTGGACTTCTGGACTGATTTTGGGGGGAGAATACTACTACAATATGAGCCATCATATTCACAAAATCCAGAAGTACTACAAGAACTCATTTCAAGTCTGACTGGTACAAAAACGCTTAGGCTATGAGACCTGACAGCAGAGCATAACTATTTCCAGAGTAAAACAGAGAGACTCCTTGACTGCTGATATTCAGGATAGCGAAGGAAATAATTACACTATATTTAGTAATATTATATTCTGTGCAAGACTGCACAGCTGCTACCTGTCTTAGCCCTTCAAAGCATCTGATAAAATCATAGCAGAAAGCAGTCAGTTGGCTTTCAGAGTTCTCCTGACAGAAAAAAAAAGAAACTTGATGGGACAAATATGCTCTGCTGCCAGCTGCACTATCCGTGTCACTGTTAATATCAATCAGACAGAGAATGAAAGCACTGGAGTATCTCATCCTACCTCATGATATTGGAAATGTCTTCAGTATAGGGTTCTGGAGCGCAAACATCTGCTAGAATGAGACAAGCATTTGCAGACTCCATCTGTATCCCACAGGAGAAAAGTTAAATCAGGGTTTAATCCCATATGAAGAACAACAATCTCTAACAGTGGCATGTGTCTTTAGTTAAAGACTTGCAGAAGGTCATCATGATCCTATTACTTTGGAGCTGTACACATGCCAGAATGTTTCAGCAGTGACACAGCTCCAATCAAACGTACAGGGTGTAATGCATGTTTGTATTTTCAAAGTGCTGGAACAGATGAAATTTACGGTTTCTTGGGCTAACATCTTCCTAGAAGAGGTTACAAAAGCCAGACAGCAGAGCTGTGTTCTTCCCCAGCAAAGTCCAACCAAAGCTCTTCCAAGGGTCAATATTTGGGCAGGTCAGAAGAAACCTGGCTCTCCCATCTAATTAATATTTGGGATCTATGGTGAAACAGGTAACAAAAAAATAGTTCCAGTTATGGTAAAATTCTTATAGCCTTCTGGGAACCGGATGGAGATCCACCACTGAATTTCAGGTTACTAACCACCAGAAACCACAGTAAAATCAAAGCTAGTGGGGGGATTTTTTTGTTGGCTTCATCTTTTTCTTTATGCCAACTCCATTCCTCTCGCTTCTACTGGAATATTTTACTGCCTCTTCAACATCTCAAAACATGAGGCCTCTTCCCTGGATGTTCATGAACGCGACCCAAACACGATGCACACTTACAAGAAGAGGTAACTAAGAGCTACTGCAATAATTTAGGTCTTATTTCCAGAAATGCTGCTGCCCCAAATATCTCTGTTTTAAAACCAGTTGATCGGTTTGGCTTTGCCTTTATTTTTCATGGTTCAACACTTGAAATACTTCTAGTCTGAAAAGTCTGTTATGCTCTCACATCTTCAGTTCCCAGGAGTGCTATATTGGTATGCAAAAGGCTCCACTACAGTAAATGGAGCTGCTTGAAGTGTAAATCACAACATGAGCTGGGTAAAAGCAGCTGATGCATCCTTTCATAAGGGACAAGATTTTGACAAGACTGACACGTACAAGAAAGGGCAAAAGATACAGAAGTTGTTACCCGAACTCTTTTCAGATCTTCAGAGTTCAGCGCAGAGCCATAAAAGAAAGAAGTGTGGGGTGAATAGCATTTGAACACAGCTTCCAGCTCAAGACTGGGAAGAGACCTATTCGGTATAAACAACAACAAGAAAGAAAGAAAAAAATCCATCAATCTCTCATAATTACATGCTCTGCACTTCTCCATTTCTCAGAGAAGCCATTTGCCGTAACTACTTACTGTTTAAAAGAGAGCTACAGGGATTTTGGCAGCTCAGCCAAAGCGCACAGTTTAGATTTTAATGAAAACAAGCTTTTATAAAACTTAACAGTCGTGAAAATGTTTCCTGGATTTTTTTTTTTTTTTTTTTTTTTTTTCTCTGTCTTCTGCTATTGCCATTAATTTTTCATGAGTGTCATTCCATGCAACTGTAATTGTACGGCTCACTGTTACTGCACAGAGTCAGGAAATGACACTTCCCAGGGCTTCACTCTGCATTCTGTGCTCAAATGGAACTGCTGATGTTCAACTTTCTCTCCAACTCGAGTGTTATTTCCCTACCCTGTGTATACAAACTGTATTTCACCCGGGAACTTTGGTAACATTCTCTTCTATGATGTATTGTAAAACTCACATTTTGCATTGATCTCAGCAACGAAGCAGATCCCATAGGAAGGCATCCAGCCTTGGTTTAAAGATGGGTTAGAAAATCCCCCCATTCTCTAATGATTTATTTCAGTAATTATTAATCACTTCACTTCTGCAAATGCACGCCTTGTTTCCAGCCTGCGTTTGCTCAGCTTTAGACTCTAATCATTAGTCTTTATTATTGGCCATCCTTTCTAGGTTTTTTATTGTTGTTCTAATTTATTTTGATCATCAGGCAATCAACTACACAACGTTGCCTTCCCTTTATGTCAGACCTCCCACCTTTCCCCTGAGAGATCAGGAAGTCAAAGAGGAATAACTCAAAGAAACACAAATACTTACTCTCCCAGAAAAAGGATTTCTGTGCAAACGTTCCCTTTGTCCTGAAGCAAAAAGTCTTGCAGGAAAGTAGTAACGCTCTTCAGAGTGACATTACCACAGACAACAACATAGCTACAGGAAGAACCAAGGAAGATTTGACGCTTGGAAAACAGCAGTGGTTGTAGCATATCTGACACAATCTGCTTGTGGTATATTAAACACATCGATGAAGCAGAAACAGGGTTTGTATGTTTGGCTTGAAGATAATTTCACCCATTGTGGTTACAGACTTCAGGAGTTATTTTGGAAAGGAGAACTGCGTTAAGAGGTGGTGAATGGTGGAGATTTGATGAGTGAAAAGTCATAAAAGGAACGGCGTGAGATCTAAAAACTGTTCCTAGTTTTCTGGTTCTGTGAGCAGTGAAGGAAAAACAGCAACAAAAACAAACACACAAAACCCCTATTACTGATAGCTAATAATCACAAAGGAGATAGATCTCCTCAATCTCTAAGTGAAGCTGCCATTTCACCCACATATTCTCTTCCTTTGAAAGCCAAACCCACACCAATGAACTCTACTTAGGAGGTTTATTTGGACACATTTGAGGTAAAGAACGACAGAGAGTAAGTTCCAGGATTTGATTTAAGCTACTATAGGAATTTCTTATGAGCTGGTTCCCAACCTAGAAAGAGGGCTGGTTTTTATTTTCCAAGGAGTCACCATACTTACTTTTTCCCACTCATCACTTCATAGGAGGATTTGTAGCTTTTACGGCTTTGAACAATTTCCAAAACTTCAGGAATGAAATTTGCAAACAGGACCTAAGGCATCAAGAAATACCACCTTCCTCAGAGCCAATTCTGTATCTCCTAATCGTGATAAATTAATTCAAGAGAATTATATTACGTGGAATGACAGCTACAAATTTACTTTGGATTCCTAAAAGTTGCTGGCAGGGATGTATATCTCAGTGACAATGGATTTATGCTGGTGATAGACTTGGATTCATCTTGCCCAGTATTTTGGCTCTAGCCAGGAAGAAAAGTGTACCAGAAGCCCTGCCAGCTCTTAGGAAATTACTCTATAGCCATGCCAGTAAGGACTTAATGTTAAAGCTGTTTTTGCTCATTGATGCCTAATCTGTACCTGGAACCCCTCAAAGCTTTGCTGACAGCCCTGTTCATTCCCTGCCCCCAGCTGCCATTTTCAGAAAAGAAAAATAGGTTTCTCACCAAGCCACCAATAATGAAGAAAAAAATGAAGGCTCGACCCAAGGCTGTTTGAACCACAATATCACCATAACCAACGGTGGACATTGTCACCATGATGAGGTACATGCACCTGAAGTAAGTGATGGGCTGAGAATTTACAGGCTGGACCCAAGGATCTCCGTTGTTTTCTACCTGTCCAGGGCGGAGAAAAGAGGAGAAAGAAGTTTAGAGTGGTTTTGGTTCAAGTCCATCTCCCATCTAAAACTATTTGATTAAAAAACTGCACTGTTTTTTTTTATTACTGCAGAGTGATCCATTCCCACAGAGGGGAGGGGTGCTGCATCAGTGCCACCAAATCTGGCAACATATGCAAGTAAACTCTGCTGGCATAAGTCATGCTTTGCTGTACACAGATTTGTTCTCTCTCTCTCTCCAAAGAGAACGCTGCATTCATTAGAGAAAACAGAAAGCCAGAGCTTGCATGGCCATACTGATTTAAGGTGACAAGGAAGGACATATAGCTGATGGTACAAACCAGGTGAATAAATCCTGCAGCTGTGAGCCACGTGCTGATAAACACAGCGAAGAGCTTGGAGAGCTTGATGGAGTAACTGGAGATGGGAAGACAGAAAGCCCAGGATGTTAAACGTGTAACACAGCGCTGGCAATGGTTAAAGCTTCCTACAGCACTGCTCAATGAAGTATTCTCTAGTAACAGTAACTGTACAGGAAGGGTTTAGAGTCAGAAAAAGTCTCCCTACATCCAAGGCCCTTTCTATCACCGGCAACACAGCAGGCAATACCATTTTTCACAGTTGTCTGCCTTCAAAGCCTTTAAGATGTCTTGATTTATGACTTCCCCTTATCTCCATCCTCCCTCCAAGAATTTCACTGAGCCCATGGTTATAAATATTTTTTGTTATTTCCAGTGTAAGATTACTGATGGGCAGCTTTTCCCCCATATGCAACGCTCTCCCCCTTTGTTACCCAACCCAGCTAAACCACAGGCATCAGGGAGGAGAAAGGGCTTTGGAGGGTACCCAGCAGGGCTTTAACTCACTCATCCTTGGTGATCCTGAGGATCTGCAGTATGCGGGGAAGGTCCAACAACCTCAGTGCTCTCAAAAAACGCAGACCTGCAGAAAGGCAGGGAAGTCCACAAGAAAAAAATAAACCCATCTCCACACGTGGAGCATCTCCACATCTTCAGGTACGCTCAACAATTCTTCAAACCTAGCAAAGAGGGGATAACGTTGCTCTGTATTCAGAGCCTTTGTAACACTGGGTTTCCATTTATGCCCTCGAAGGCGCTTTGAATTATGAGAGAAATTAAGAAATGTGGTTTGTCTGAGCTGTAACCTGAAGGCTTAAGAGACATAGAGGACCACTGGACTACTGGCCCTAAGCATGCAAGAAAACCATTCATAGAAATCAGGGTGCCACAGTTACATCCCCTCTGGGTGGCTCCTCATCCTCTTGGTCAGGCACAGAGATTGCTGAGACTCTCAAAGCCACACAGACAGAATAGAGGCAGAGTTTGGTAATTCAGAAGTCCCACAAAATTAAAGGCTTTTTTTAAAGCAATAAGGCATAATTTTGCTCCCAAGGAACAGTTTGAAACAGTGAAAGAAGAGATGGGCAGTTAAACCTCTCTAGGTCAAACCAGATTTGAAAGGAGTCTCTGTGTAGGATGCAGAACAAGGAAAGTGGGATCTCCAAGTCTTAACTTACCAAAGCAATTCTTCCTTAAGAGAGCAGAAACAAACACTGGGGGGATGGTGAAGAAATCCACAAGAGAATTCAGCTCAAGCCAGAACCTCAGTTTGTCATCAGCCGCCACAAACTGAAGATGAATCAAATCAAAGAGCATCAGTTCTGTGTGTGATCTTTGGTTTCATCAGAGCAAAAAAGGAGATCTCTGAGGCAGAAATCCATTTTTTCTGTGTACTTCCTCCTGTCTAACTTGCCTTCTGTGGACATCAACTTGATATTCCTGTTTTGCTTCAGGGCTGGAGCCCTGAGAGCACAATGATGGGTATAACAGTGCTTTCTTTCCCTTTCTCATCTGCCCCTTTCATCTCTTCTTCTAAGCTGCCTTTCTCTGTATACTGCTGCATCAGTAATAATGAATCATGAAAGCTCAGGACAAGTCAACACCACACCCTCAGCTATAAGAGAGAAAATCCCATTTTCTGGTGACTTGGCTAAAAATTCTAATGTCCAAAGCTACAATCAAAATGTATTCTGCACTGATGTAACTAATGGCATCTGAACATGGTACACAGCTACATGGTTTGTCCAAGAGAGGCTGAAGAGAGGCCTGACCAATGGATTCAGTGCTCTAAAGACATGGACACAGACCTGGCTAATGTGTGAGCTGGGAGATGCTGCAGAAATGCTGGAAATAACCAGGTTCCAAGGGGAGAACACAATTACAAGAAAAGGTGAAAAAACAACAGAGTGGCTCTGAATTAAGCTAAAACAATCCAACGTTACATTACAGAGCATCTCTGTCCACACAGGTAAACTGCTCCCAAAAACAGTTTGTAACTCACCTTTCCCATGCAGTGCACTTACCCGTAATCCAAAGTAAAAGACGAAGAAAGCATTGAAGAATTTATCCACATAAATGATTCTGCCTGGAAAGGAGAAATGGAATTGCTCCGCCCTGTGGGGAAAGCCAATGTCACAGCCAGTGGAACGAAGGGTGAAAAGAGAAAACAGTGCATTGGGTGTACAGCAATATTTGGTTTGAGTTCATATTTTGATTATGAAGCACTGACCAAAGCAGAATTCAATCACATTCACAATTTTGTGTAATCTAAATTCCCACTTCCTCACTGAGTTATGGAATGGTAGGAGTGGGTTTTTTGTTAGCTTTAGTGAGCATGTTCAAACTGTATTACTTATCTACCGTGCAAATTCACTGCAATGTTTGGATTTCATATATTCATACAAGCTTTTAAACAAAAAAAAACCTCCTGTTCTCCAGGAAAACCCTTTCACCTTTCTCACATGGACTGCTTTACTTGTTTCTATTCCACTTAGTCAGCAAAACTGGGAGCTCCTGCAGCGATTTCTCACCCAACCACTGCTGAACATGGAGTTCTATCTGCCAAGGGAGCAGCTGAAGCACCAAAGGGTTTCCAGCACTCTGTCAGTTTAGCTCATGCTGCCCATTTAAACGTCTAGGCCAGCCCAGTGACCTTGCAAAGAGGTTCATAGAGCATGTAGTTGGTGTAGGCTGGCATCAGGGGCAAAACCTGGCAGTGGAAAGCTGAAGGGATGAAGATCCACCAGCACCACCTGGTCCAGCAAGGGATATTGGACTAAGTGCACTCAATGACACTGCCTGCCCCAGGAAGGCAATCAGATACATGCATCAATCGAGCCCTTTGAGACCCCTCTTCCTCCTCCATGCAGGGAAGATTTGAAAAGCAGAAACACAATTAAGGAAATCAGTCCCATAGGTCAGAGCCCAGCTGGACGCCTACTCTCACCTACAGCTGCAATGCTATTCGTGGAAAGAATTCCATGTGAACGGATGAAGTGCCTGTTTATTCCTTAAAAAATAAACTCTTTCCCTTCTGAAGCCATTCCTAGCTGTTCGTCAGATTTATAATGCCTTGGGACTGAGCACAATATTGGATTGCTCTTGATGTATAATTCTGTTTCTCAGGTTTACCCCTGCTGATTGAATTCAGCTCAGAGTGCTCCACAGCTTTTATACTTTATTTATTTCATTTTATGATTCCATTTTATTTTTCCCACCCAAGCAAAGCACTGAGAACAATGCTCTGGCAGATTAAATCGATCAAAGGGTTTTACACATTAATATCTTTTTACCCCTAAGCACGTTCCATAAGATGTATGCATTTACGTGAAGATTGGTAGAAGAAACAATGTGCTTTCTTAGACAGTTTTGTTATTTCACTCCCATCAAATTGTTTACAGAAATCTAGACTTTAGGGAAGAGCTCCATTCCCATTTGGATACCAAACATAGATGGCTGGATGTTCAAACGAGGCTTGGGTAGAGCTTGATGAGCTTTATTAAAAGCTTAGCATTCTCTAAATATTGCAATAGGAACAGCTGGGCTTTTGAATATTTTGAAAATCTCTGTTTCAAAATGGGTTTGGGACCATTTTCAAAGCCTGTTTCCAGCTGTAGGACTCAGTCACCTGTCTCACAGCTCTTCTGAAAATCCAGGCTTGAAGGCACAGACAAAAAACTACATATACCAACACCTGAACAGCTGTGACAGAAAGATACACGCTGTCACATAACAGCACCCATGGGCTCCACTATCTAGTACCTGTGGCCAAAAAACAGCTCTAAGAAAACACACCAGCGTGGGTTTTCTACCATTTGTTTAAATGAGCTTTTGGGATAAACATCAGTGATGTACTTACTCAGTAAGATCAATAAAATAAATGACAAGCGTGCCAATGTTCAGAAGAAACACCAGTATCATCTGAAAACACACGTATTAAAAAGGATGTTATGAGGCTTATTCTGGTAGCAATACAGATTCCATCTAAAACACCCCTTTTATTGCCTGTCTGTGACTTACAGAAAGGCAGAAGGAACACAGTTCAATTACCTGCACTCTACAATAACTCCAGGAAGGACGAACCAAGATCTCAACCAACACAAACCCACGTTATCACATTGATTTGCTACTGCTGAGGGCTTTGTGCAGCTGACCCAATGCTTCCCATGCAATTCCAGTGGCCTGGTCGTCCCTGTGAAATGCCAGGGAATCCACACGTGTGACTCATTCACCAAACTGGGACATGCATGGTCTTCTTAGGAGGACTTTCTGAGTCATCTTCCAGACCAAATACGTTTGTAAGTGGAAGAAGTTTGAACCAGACCAAGTGAACTGCAAGTTCAGAAGGGCACACATCCCTCAGTGCCTTGGAAGGGGAGCCCTGTGCTAATTGCTCTACTCACCAATACACGTCCCATGGAGGTTTGGGCTGATAGCATCATCTGCATCTGTGTAGAGAAGATTCTTAAGTAGTAGACTGATCTTTGTTTCCCTTTGTGTGACCACCAGATGTCTTTGTTCTAACAGAGAAACAACCATCGTTATCCTTGGCCATGCCAGACAATGTTTCCTAAGTCAGCTAAAAAAAAAACACAGCCAGCCACCAACAAATCCGAAGTGAAAGAAAGAAGGAAAGAAGACAAGAGGAGCACCTCTCCCTTCAGCTAAGCACACCAGAATGCCATCTCCTCCCAGACTTCACAGAGGGCAAGCTGTGCAGGCAATCACTGTGATCTTCCCACCACAGTTGCACCATCGTTTTATGAGTTGCATCAATGAATGCTGATTTTCATCAGTTTGAAGTGATTGCTTCATAACCTGAGCCTGAAAGGAAGAGGATAATAATACCTCTCCACTACTCTCCTCACCCCTTCCCATCTTATGCCAGCAGTGAACCCATTTATGTAGTTTTGACTGCTTTTTTTCTTGCACAGCTTCAGCTAATTCTGATCAGTTTCGGCCCTGAGTACAACTCTGTCTTCTCACAGATACAGTTACTGATAACCATAACACATAACTAACATTATTCAATGACAGAAAACCTGTAAACATGCACCAGTAAAAACATTGCTCATGGGAAATGCTTTACTGGCCCTTCTCAGTTTCCCAGTCAGCAGAGTCTGCAAAGAGCTGACACTTAAGAGCTAAACCCCACCTCTGCTCCAGCAGCCAAGAGAACAACAGAGAGTCAGGTTAATTTAACTTTTTGGCACACAGAGCTGCTTACTGCTTGCCAGCAGCACAGGTGTTCCCTTTATCTTCAGCCCATACAACCTGGGTGAGCTGATGAGAACATCGAGTCCTCCCTTGGAAATGATGGAGAGAAATGGGCTGTGACAGTTGTTGGAGGCAGCTTGAAGTGACACACAAAGAAAAAAGCTCTTCAGTCCTACAAATGGCACTGTAACCTGGTAAATAAATGACCTGGATGCGTCATTTGAACATCCTGGTGTTACCCTCCAGAGCTATTAACACCTTCTTAAAGCTTCATAGCGCACATAGGGAGGACTGGGACAAAAGATCTGGTGGTGGGGTGTTTTTTTTCAGCATGCTTAACCCCATCCTTGTCCATTTGGTGCAGAACTTGTGAAAGCACCTATCCCAATGTACTGAAAAACAGCTTCTTAGGGCAATTTTCCCAGTACTTCCAGTATACAGAGTGGGAAAGCATGCTGCTAAGAAATTACTTGACCATGTACGTATTCCTCCTGTGCATTTGCATGGAATAAACTTGTGTGTTTAAGAAATGGAAGTCGTATGCAAATGCAGGTAATTGTGATCATGATTAAAAGGCGAGCATTCTAGTGCTGTGTGCACCTGTGTTTATCTGCACATTCAGGAGCTGAGCTTTCTCTGTGTGTGTTTCTGCAACTAGCAATAGCTACACTGGTAAAAAACCATCTTGCTCCCTCCTCTTATTAGGAGAACAAGAGTAATACACAAAGGCACCAACGTGTGCAAGTAATCTTCTTGAAAATAAAAGCAGTACATTTGGGTTTTCCCAAACCCAACTCAATATGCCATGTCCAGTGCACTAAGACACGAGGCAAAGCTTTTCTAAGCCAGTACTCCTTCAGTTCCAAAGGCAACTCTTGAATTCTCACATCAACACACAGCATATGAAATAAGCCAAGACAGCTTTACCTTCACTTTTTTTCTCCAGATTTGCTTAAGGATGAATCTATAAATGCATCGAATTGACCTGAAAGCCAGAATGGTAAACAGGCCTCCGAGGAAAACAAAAAGAGATGGAAAAATAAAAGCCAACTGAAAGCGCAGTGCACAGGTGAGGTCAGATTCTGCCATGTTATGTTCTGGTCCTGATCTTCTAGAACACAAACTACTCTTGTGATGCTGCAGTGACCCCAGTGCTCAGGTTGAGGTCTGGGAATGGCCACAGCCACCATGGGAGCTTCTGAATGGTGGTTCCCATTTAGAACCATGTCTGTGCAGTGATATTACCAAGGTACTTTTTCTCTCTGGAATCTCTCAGTTTACAGAGCTGGCTCTCGCACAGACTCACTGTATAAACATAAGTTGCTTATCCAGACCTGTGAAGTCTCACACATGGCACTCAAGACTCATCCATTCAGACCCCACTTCACGCTTCCTTTCACGAGCTGCAACACAGACATACTGCAGCTCTCTCCTGGGAATTTCCATTCCACTTTTGGATAGAGTCCGGATGCTGTTCAAAAATAAATACAAGCAAGATGCCCTGGCACTGAAAGAGTAGATGTCATAATGAGAGCTTTGATAAAAACAGTGAATAAACACGAGATTGCCCACAGAAGTCAGACAAAGGATGCATTTAGCTTGCTGTCCTGCTGGTTACCGCCCAATTGTTGGTGATGAAGGACAGTCTGATCCTTTCCCTACAGTCTTTAACTAGATGGCCCTCTTTCTTCCTTCTTTTGGTTTAATAAACTTACTAATCAGAACAATTTCAACTAGATAGGTCAGAGTTTCCCAGACTGTGCACACAATCACCCTGGGGTGGATGTGCTCTCATACCCACAGATGGTAGCATTCCCTTGGAGTCCAGCCACCTTTGCAAGGCCATACGTAAAAATTACTTGCTTCCCAGCATCACTGCAGCCTTGGACAAAGGAAAAGACAAAGCAGAGCAGCACAGCAAGCTGTCCACTGAAAGTGTTCTGTAAAATCCAGGGCTCATCCTGCCCCACAAGGCCTTGATATCCCACCCACAGTGCTGTGGTGTGAGCAGTTCATGCAGTACCTTCCCCACTTCTGTTGGAACAGAATGTCCTCAAAAGCTTTTGGTCTAGCCAAGAGCTTTAAAGTCTCAGGAGAACTGCAGATGAATAATGCAATCAGACTCTTCTTCATGCAATCAGGACAGCTGAGTATGGAAGTGGTGATTTTGCCTGAATTGGGGAAAAATATGTGCCCAGAAAAAATAATAATAATAAATTGCAAAAGAATGGTGAAATAACAGCCGAGCAAATAGCTGGTTGTGAGGCAAAGAACGTGTTATTGTAGCCTTTAATAAATACAGTGATGCTGAATGACTGCCCTCCTCTTTCCTTTCCTCCCACGCTGAGCATCAGAGGAGTCTATGAATGATTTTAGCCAGTGGGGTGTTTTGAATGGAGAGGGTGGTCCTGGGGACAGCCTGACAGCTGACAGTCAGCATCCCTGTTTTCACAGAGCCCAACCCCACACAATTGCAATCAGTTCCTCATCTAAGACTCCAGGATGCCTCAAGTCAAGGACAGGAAGGATTCCAATTCCCTGCCTTCCTTCCCTTGCTGCTGTAGGGCAACTCTGACTGCAGATGGCAGCCTCTGCCCATTTTGTGGTGCTGCCCACAACTCCCGGCTGATTTCTCAGTCCAGCTGCCCCCAGAGCAGAAACAGACCAACAAATCACAGCCACTCAGCAGGAGCACAGAGCTGCAGGAAGGAAGCGATTTATTAGCATGCACTGACACACTGCCCTGTCTGCAGCGAGGTGCATAAGCCAGGAAAGGGAGCTCACAACACTGAGCAGACTTATTTTCTTTCATCTGACTAAGCTGTTGTTTGTGCTGCACTGATGCAAACGTTTAGAGATAAGTTATGGAAATGTTGCTCATTATTGATGCCAAAATCACCTGGAATTCAGAGTGCTCTCTGAATGCAAGCATTTGCAGCCCTGCCTCCCCAAGGGTTATATGCCAGTGCTGTCAAAAACTGCAGGTAGGAAAACTGTAGGAGAAAAATTAAGGCCATAAAAGAATTAAGCTGGCTGGCAGGAACCCAATTTCAGGTTTTACAGACATAGAAGCCTGTGATTTAAGCCATGAACACCACTGCAACGAGTCTGCACAGTGCTCAGCCGCTCTCCAAGGGCAGCATTCACAGTGACATATGACTTTGCTTCGTCTCTGATCAGCAGAATAAAAGTAGAATCAAGTAATGCTCTCCATCAGGCTGCATTACAGGTCTCTTAAAAGAGAACAAATCCTTCCAATGGTTAATTAACATTTTAAACTTCCCCTGGAAATGTGTGCCTTCCCCCCAGCTCTCGTGCTGGCTCCAGCTTCCCAGGAAATTCTTCTCCTGATCTTCCAGCCAAATCCCTCTGTCTATTTATCTACTGCTGGAGGAGCCACCTGTTATCAAAAGTCACCTTCCTTGCATTTGTGTTTTCATTGTGATAGAACCCCTCTTTATTTCCTCTTCTATAGCCTACGTGGATCAAGCTCCTAATATCTTTCACGAGAAAGATGTTTCCTAGACTTTGAATCATTTATATGGCTCTTTTATGAACCCTTGCAATTTCTCAGCATCCTCTTTGATGTGCAGACACCAGACCCTGAGTTGCTATCCCAGTGAGGGGGGAGGTGGTGGATGGGGGTGGTAAGCTTATTACATTAGATCTGTGAAAGGAAGTTCTTGATCATAAAGTGCACCAGTTTGACTGAGAGGAAAGAAGGATAAGAGGCACCAAACTGGGGAGACACAGCCTGAAAGGATTTAACTTCTGAGTAATGAGAACATCCACAGGCACATCAGACTGGATTAAAATAAAGATACATCCTGCTGCTTCAGAGCATAAACCAATAGCTGGCAGGGATTACAAATAAATGTCTCCTTTGGGTAGATACCTACCTCTATAATTGTTCACTGTGGAGAGCTTACATCTCCACTGAAGCAGCTGGCTACCAGCAGACCCAGAACACTGGGATTAAGGAGGCCAGAACAAGTTGCTCATCTGTCTGCTACAGAGGGACATACACACATGGAAGAAACAAAGAGCTTAAAGGTAAAATCCTTCTGTTATCTCTTTCTCTCTCTGTTTCTGAGGAAAGCTAAGGAATTAAACAAAGACACATATCACAGCCAGCATTCTCCCAACCTCCTTCCCACTGCAGTCCTCATCCCTGCTTGGTTCCCAATTTCACTATTCTCTGAGCCTTCCAAGTGCAAAATAAAACAGATTAGTCCAAAATTTGGAAGCAAGTGAGCCAAGTGCTTGCTCTGGGCTTCCACTTTAATAAACATGTATCTGTATCTAGTGGACAGTCTGTCACTTGCCTTAATGGAAATCACCTGCTCGTCTAATTATCATTAGACAAATTGACTGTGAGAGAGCCAAGGCCTCTCATTTTAATGGCACCTGCAGCAAGAGTGAAATAATCCACTAATATCTTCTCAGCAAGGCCATTATTCTGCCTAATAGGAATGCACACACACGCTCCACATGACATGGGATCAAATATACCCACAAAGAAAATACCGCACAGGAATTCCCTTTATTTACAGAAAGCAGCATTTTATGAGTGAAATCATTTCTCATTTTCCCTGGATGAGGATGATTCTGTAGGCTGAAATGCCCATAGTGTTGCATGCAGCCCTGTTTGGCCTTCAGAAACACAGAGCTGTGTGGACATCAGCTTTTCTCAGGCTCTTACAGATGATGTCTCTGAGCTCAGTCAGCACACACAAGGTGTCTGAAGCAGCCAGATACAATTTCTGCTACAGCATTCCACACCACCACATGTAAGGTCACTGTGCCTTAAACTTCAAACAACAGGACCCAGGGTCCTATCATATAGCACAGGGTTTGCATTGCGGGGGCCTCTGCATTTTGTTGGCATTCTCAGCTGCCTGTCTCAAGGTACATTTGCCTCGTTGGCCTGTCTCATTCTCCCCCAGCACTGACTCCAAACACAGCCCATCAGTCCCAAAGCTCAGCTCACCATTGGCCTTCAAACCTTTCTTACCCACGGCATTCATTACTGAAGGATGCTTGAGGATAATGAAGGATTTTTAAAAGCCTTACACATTCAGTTTGATTGCCCCAATAATGCTGATTTGAAGGCCACGTTCTACCCAGTGTGAGTAAATCTGTTAGGATAAAAGATGCCCATGTACCAAAGGGGCAATGCCAGCTGAGGAAGGCTCCCAAAGCCTGTGAGCAAACAGCTCCATAAGGGCAGGTGCCCCAAGAAGTCGTACTCATGTGCTGAAAGCCTGAGGAATCTCAGATCATCTTCCAAATCAACTCTGCACCCAGCTCCATGGGTGCAGAGCACCTCAGGAGATGCCTGGCTTTTCAGAGCAGTCCCAGGCTCTGCTCCCCAAGCTGCCAAACACTGCATGCAGCAACCCAGAGCACAGGAAGGTGTTTGGTGGTGGAGTCACTGCTGTGCCATTTTCTGGTGGCTGTGCACACAAGTATTGTAGTGAATTACTCTCAGCATAAAGCAAATCAACTGCCCTTCACCGCTCTCCCTCTGCAAGAAGTGCCTCCACACCTGCATATTCAGCAGCAACCAAGGACACAGCAGGACAGGATCTTCTCCAATACAACCCTGAGGTGTAACAGACCCCATGGGGCCACAGTCTGGGAATTAGGATGGAGGATGTGAGGGAGGAGTCTGAAATGGGTCGTGTAGGGATAAATTGGGCCCTCGCTGTTGGTCCAGTCCTTATCTCTGCAGTCCCACAGCACATCAGTTATTTGCAGAGTTCTCTGCACAGCATGCCTATGTGGGAGAGGGAAATTGCACAACCCCATTTTGCAAAGATGGAGTGAAGCAAAAGGAGGATTGCACAAATTTCTCTTCCTCCCCCAAGCCATTGTGAAGGTGAGTGGAATCAAAACCATGTTGCCCAAACCTCCCCAGTTCCCAATCCCCTTTTCTAGCGATGACAAAGCACTCTGTAATCAAACTCTCCCTGCAGAAATCAGTGCTGACAGTGCTTCAGTACCTCTCATTACCCAAGGCTTTTTTTTTATGTTTTTTTTTTAGGGAACCTACTTCTAGTATCAGTTGGAAGCCAGATCCCTGCTTGCTTCTTTGTTATGGCATTCACTGCAAGGCACCAATAGACACCAGGAGATACGACTGCATTCCACACATCCACTGCAGCTAATTTCAGTGGTGTTGCAGCTGTAAATTAAATGGAGCTCTCCGTGAAGTGTTCTCTCTTTCTCTCCTTACAACTGTCTAGCCTACATTTGGAGGCTGCCAGCTTTATTTAAAACTTACAAGCTCTGAAACATTCCCTTATTTACAGTACCAGAAAAATTATGGATAAAAGGAAACAAGTATCTCAACATTTCTCTGATTAAATACATGGGTTGTTACTGCCAGGAGTAAAACCCACTATTTAGATGGATGAAGAATTCCAACAGTATTTCTCTCTTACTGCAAAGAGGCTGGAGATCCTCCCACAGCCATCCACTGCCAGAGAGCCCAGGAACCAAAGCCAGAACCATCAGTGCTGTGCTCAGCATCATCACTCACCCCTCTGCTGTTAAGGGCTGAGGCAGTGCAGGTGTGGTACAAGCAGTGCTACATGTGCTGCTGTTCTGATCAAAGCAGTTTGCTCTGGATGTAGGTTATTCTAACCAAAGCACATTAGACAGACCAAGATTAACATGCCTAAATGATACATGTGTTCTAATTAGAGAATGTAATCACCTCAGGCTTGATCATTACAGCTCCCTTTATGTTGAGCGTTTCAGCTGCATTAAGATCCCTGGCAGTTCTTTCATCTAACTTTTATATTCAAGGACATCAGGATTTTAATCATTAAACACCTAAACTCTATTTTTCAGGAATCTTTGAAGAATAATTATTTTCTAAGTATAAATGCTACATCTCCAAAGACTGTTTTAAAAACCTCTCATCTCCTGCCGCTGCGTTTCTGTCAACTGTAGAAATACGGGCAGTGGGAAAGCAGCTCAAATTAAAAAATAATAATAATAATGTTTTGTCATTCTCCCTCAATTTTTTTTCATCCATTTTGTCCTCTTGGAAGATCTCCATCTATAGGATCTGTCAAGGCATCAGCATTGTCAGAGCTAAGGGGATTTTCAGTTGGCATTGAGCCCTCAGGGCAGTACTACCCCAATTTGGGACTGCCTGACAGCCAGAACTCATTCCTTCTGATTGAGCTTAACGTTTCTCCTCACACCTTTCTGCATACATCCAACCTTCCCCTTCCACACCTCCCCCCCTTACAAATAAAATAAAACGCCTTATTTCCCTTCCAAAAAACTCCTCTTTTGCAGAATTAGTGGCATGTAGGGAGAGATTCGGGAAGAGTTGGCATAAATTTGTGCACATTCATCGATACATGCATTTATTATGTGGTTAGCTTCATACGGTTCTGCAGAATGCATAAATCTGGCTGGGAATATAAAAATAGTCCACTATCAATCTTTTTGTAGTGGGAAATGTAGATTCATTGGTGCAGGCAGAGGGAGGCACAGGCAAAACTTTATAGCAGCTTCCATAAAACTGTCAGCAGTGAAAACAGGCTGGTTTTTAAGCTCAGGGAACAAAGACCATATTGGCACCGGGTCCTACAGCAGGAATACTGATGAGATCCTGCAGTCAGAGGTTTGTGGCTGGGACAAGGAAACACAGATGGAGACCTTTGAGCTCTGTACCGCTGTGACTCCTCTGAGCTGTTAGAAGTGACTGCAGCCCCTCAGAATGCAGCCACAAAGCTTGTTTTCTTCTCACTGCAGTTCTCAAAATACATCACGAGTCGTTAGCAGGGACGCCAACAAGATGTATATGGACATAATTATTCCTTAGTGTGACGGCTCACTGAATGCATCACGGACAAAAATTATTTAGAACTGTATAGTGTTGTATGCCTTGCTTCCTTCCATGGCTATTTTGCAACGTACACGAGGCACACAACACGAACAGCCATACATAACGTGAGCAAGCCCAGCAGAGACAAAGAGAAAAGCTTCTGTAGAGAAGAACATCTGAAACTGCTGCAGCCCATGCAGACTCACCAAGGGATTCCTTTCCACAGTTCCAAAGCAGCTCTGTAAGCACAGGCAGAAGCCCATGAGCTGATGTCTTTTAGGAGCTTTCTGCCCTCCCCAGTTGCAGCTCACCCCACACCTGCTCCTCGTACCCAAACCCAATTTGATAGCACAGATTTATACTAACAAACGGGAATGCTTTCAATTGCTCTGCATTTGCCTTCTTTTCTACAGCCCTAATTAGGGGTTAGTCTTTAAGATCATCCTCTGTACCATAAAAAAAAGGCATAGGAGAAGTCTCTTACCCCTTGAGTAAGACTTAGGTTGAGGTTGGAGTGTTGCCATACCAGCCTGCTGCTACTATGGACCTATGGAGACCTACCATGGACCATTTGGAGATCTCTGATCTCAGAGTGCTAAACACAGTTATGGACAATGAAGTTGGTTATTTGCAAGACTGGAACCAAGCTGTTCCCATTTCAGGCCAAATAACCTTCTCAGGAATGAAAACTGAATTAAATTGCCTGGGCTGTATCTCATAATTAGAGGCTTAAAATATCTTTGGCACACTATTTCTGTGTGTTTTTCCCCTTCTGATCACCCAGTGAATTAATGTGATAACACTGCAGCAAAATCAAAAGTACCTGAGCATCCCCAGGCTCCAGCTCCCATCTCTTAACTAACAACAAAGTGACAATGCAATACTTCAATATAAACACCGTGAAAAAATGTAAACATGGTGACCCCAGCTGCATTTTTCATGCAGTCCGTGGCAGACGTGATCCAAAGCCCTTTGAAATTCATACAAAGTCCTTTCAGAATCTGCTTGAATGTCATCGAGCTGCTCTGCGATGGCTTCTCAGTAACGTGGCACTTGTTGCACCTGAATACTAATAATTCAGAAGAAAGGGAGGAAGGTGCCTTTAGAGACTGGTGCCCCAGACACTGGGAGCAGTCAGTAAGAGGCAGCAGGCTCTTTCTCCCAGCTGCCGTCTTCTAATGCTTTGAAGGACATGAATTGTTTGTATGCAGGCAAGTAAACAAAACGTTGCACACTGTTCTTCACAAAGTGCTTTGCTGCGTGTGTTCCTATCCCAATCTGGACAGACAGCTGCCACATCTGGGAAGTTTCCATATCTACCATTTCTTGGCTTTATACCACTTCCCTCAGAAGGGGTTACCATCTCCATGGATGGCTTATCAGAACATCTGCCCTTCTGACCTGTGTTCTGCCCCTATCAGCTCAGCCAGATTTACTATTATAGCAGCTGAAGGTCAAGGAGGTCTTGTTTTCCAAGGGGGGCTGGGGACTGCTGCCACGAGGAAGCAGCATTTTTTCCCTAAAGGCAGTGGTGCCCATCATGGCACGGTGCTCTGCAGCCTTAGGCAACCTCTGCACTGAACTAATAGGAGCAACAGACCCTCAGATCTTTGTGTTCTGTATGTTTTCAGTCCCACCTTGCCTGCAGGAAAGGTGTCTCTCTTTTCTTATCGCTGCAGTTCAGTATTATTCAATGGCATTTACTTACCAGGACTGCAGCACGAGCCAAAGATGCCACAACTCTGCATCCGTGACAAAAGGCCATGCATTATTTTTAAGGAGCCCTATGCCCATGAGGCCTCCAGCACTGATACATCTTCTGCAAGACAGTCAGGAAGCAATCCTGCAAACCATGCAGTGCAAGGCAGATCTCTGACTGCACGCACTGCATCACCCAGACATGGACTGAAACAACACCATGCCTCCAGCTGAGGATTTCTTCTATTATTAGGAAAAAAAAACAATTTCTTTTTCCAATCTGGAGCACAAATACTGGAGGTGACAAAGCAGTGTGTGTGTTCTCTTCCTCTCATAAACTTCTCTCTCCAGTAGGTGCACCACAGAGCTGGTAATAAAATCTGTATCTATGGTTCACACGCGTTTCAATATCACTTCCCTGCAACTGAGTCTTGTGAATGGAAAGCAAATTAAAATCATGATAAAAACCCAGACAGATGCTATCCGTATTGCTAACCGCTTGTCAAACCTCGAGATGCTTTCCTGTCCTTTGGGAATGGCCGCACTCATTTTTCTCACTGTAAAGCTTTAACAGTTACTGCCTTCAAGCAGGAGCTACACAGTGCTCCATTTGGACATGGGAAGGAAGCCTGGCAGGTTGCAATTAACTTCCTTGTGCTTCTTCCTCCATTTCTACTCAGTAATGCACAGATTCTCTGCTTTACTTGCTCTTTTTTAAATGGCTACTCAGAATAACCAGAAATTTCCATTTTCTCTTCTGCTTACAGAAGAAACGTTTAAACTCAGATGCATCCTCTCCTTATTGCCTGCACCTCTGTCATCTCATCCTCCCCACCAGTCCCAGACCAAAAGCCTCAATCGAGCAGAACAAGAGATAAAGGTGCTGTGCTGCAGCCTCAGCCCTGCTGCTGTCACACGAGCAGACATCACAGCAAAGAAATAGCCCCATTTCTTATCAACAGAACACTTTAAAGCCAAAATAGAAACGGTGAGCTACAGCTACAGCCAGGACTCGTGGGTTAACACAGCTCAGGGTGGCAGCTTTACCTGAGAGCATCCTCCCATTGCAGCCCCACAGCCCTGACATGGAGCTCAGAAGTTCCCCTCGTTTTGGTTCTGAAAGTGGAAACGTTTCCCTTCATTTGTGCTCTCATTTTCCGTTGATGGCTTTTATTTTCAGAGCTTTGTGAATCGGAATGATTACGCACAGCAAGCCTTATTAAGACAGAGTAATTAATTTAATCAATGAAATAATTTCTAAATGCGTTTTTAAGTATGTTTATTTTTTATATAGCTGCCTGATTTCCTAGGTATATACCGAGCTATTGACATTTTGCAAGGCTTGCATTTATAAATAGCACATTCCTAAAGCACTAAACTTAATAGAATCCTTTTAGAAAACCTATCATGGTCTTTAATGTAAGGTAAAGTTTTATTACTTTTTTTTTTCTTTTTTTTTCTTGTAATTACAGTGTTTGCTTTGCAGAATTAATTACCAGCTGGCTTCAACCTGAACAACTCCTCACTTCAAGCTTCTCTTTCTCTCTCACAGCTATGTTCCATGTCTGGGACATTGGCATAATTACTGAGATTAGGGGAAACAGGTAGATTGTTTTCTGTATTCTCTTGTGTACTTGACAATGAACAAATTTCCTCATCAAGTGTTCTGCTTTGAATTAGACCTTGAGCAAAGGAAGGTAACGCAAGAAGGCTGTTAGAAGAAGAAAAACAAAATACTGCTTTTTTTGTTTTGTTTTTTTCACCCTTCTTCACAAGCTTAAGCACTTGCAAGGGTATACAGGGCATTATTATCTCAAATTCTGTCCTGTATTTTGGCTCAGAGTTGGAAACTTAGCAAAATGACAAGGAGAATTGTAACTGTGAGACACTATTGCAATGACTACACGAGGGTCTCACCATAGCAGGTTATACACTCGTGGTAGAGCCCTCTGCACAACAGCAGGAATGTCCTACAGACATCAAATAGGAGCATTCACCTGAAAGGGGAACATTTAAAAGCAGCTCTTCCAGTACATCAGAGACTCTCACTCACATTGCTCTGCATGGGACGCAGCTCTGTGACCAATCCCTTCCAACAGATGGAGAAGCTGAGCAGCGAGGCAGCACAGGACATGAAAACACCATTCTGATCCTCACTGTACTGTCAAGATGGAAGCTCTCACGTAGCATTCTGCTTCAGCAGTATTTTCTTTTTCCTTGATCAATGTTTGGATATGGAAAATAAACCAGAAATGGCCTCCAAATGAGCTGGCAGAAACCTGCAGCAAAACAGGCTTTAATTCCACAACAGCGGGGAGCAACACACCTTCCTTCTCCCCCCGTTTTCACACACATATATACAGTCTGATTCAGTTCTATAAGTTAAAAACCACACATTAAAAGCCCCAGATTCTCATCACATCTCAGTACCCAGAGCTGGGTGCCATGGATTTCTTGCTGGCACACCATCTTCAGAAGGGACCTGGCTATATTTTTGCAATCTGATAGCAAGTGGCTCATGCCATGCATATGCTGACACATTTAAAGGCCATAACGACCACTGATTATTCTAAATTTCTAAACCAAACAAATGCTTACATTCTATGCTCTGAAAAACCAACGGTCTCAGGGAAGAAACAATTGCAATCCATCCATGCTTTCCTGGAACAAGATGCAAACTTTTTTCTCCTGCTGAGACCGCAGGTCATTAACATTGTTAATGTTCTCTCTAAAACTGTTTGGAGAATGTGACAAGTCTAATTTGTTACTGACAGAGCAGTTGGGAGTATGTTTAAAATGCATCACTCTTGCCATTGTATCCTTTGGATGGATACGTGGCTGCTGTCAGGTGCATTTGCTGTTTTGTTAAAGATTATCTGCTGCTTCATCCATCTTCTCTCCAGAAGGAAAAGCTCCTCATTCTGCTCAACTTCATTTCTGCTTTTAGATATGGAAAACCCATCTTTAAAATACAACAACAGCCCAAAGCTAAACGTGGGGACCCAGAAGATCCACCTTAGATACAAAAATCTGCACCTATCGCTCCCCAGTTTGAACATAATAATAATAATGACCCAAAAACAAACCAAACAGCAATTTAGACAGAAAAAAATCCAACCCCCAAACCCACAAACCTATGCTTGCATTACAGCATAGACGTACTTTTATTCCACACAGTGAGAGACTACAGCTCCGCTGGAGATTTAGTTGGTCTCAAAGCTCATTTGGAGTTAAAAGCCCATAAGTAAGACCTGATAGTTTAATGCATTCCTGCAATGAACTGTAATTTGCTAGGAAATGGATAGGATAATATCATTCTGGAGATCAGCTGGAGGTCAGTGCGTTAAATTTCAGCTCTAAGTGTTGGTACAGAGGGATTCAATGAGGAATGGGTGGCACAGTTCAGGGGCAGTCACAGCCTATGTGACACCTGTAGGGAAACTCAGGTCGATTATTAATCCCAGCATTTGTGATGAGATAAAGGCAGCGGGAAAAGGAGTCACCAAAGAAAAGCAAATAGCCAGAAGCGTCAGGAGAACAAAAAAAAATAGGAACTCCTGGGTGAACGTTGTACCAAATAATCATGATTTAACAGATTTGAAACACTGATTATGGGCACTACCTGGTATTTTCTATATTGAGAAGTGCAAAGAAAGAAAGAAAGAAAGAAAGAAAAAAAAAGGTTAATTTTGACTAGAAAATGACATAGGACAAAAAGAACTATTGTTACCCTGAGGACACTGCTGTAAGCTTTATGGGTAAACTAACAGCAGAAAGACCAAAAGTTGTGAATTAAGGGGAAAAAGTGTTTAAATATCCCAGCCTGATCACCTTTGAAGGTAGGCATGAAAACACAGCACTGAACAAATGCACTGCATGACAGCAGCGGGAGAAGCAGAGAGCTGAACTTCAGAAAGGATTTGCAAAGCCAAAGGTGAGGCTAATGCATCTTTAGGATTAATGTAGTCATAACGTAATGCTGCGAAGAGCTGGTCATAAATTGCCTCAAGGGAAGGATATGACAATGGGGAATCTGTGTGGAGTTACTGAATAATAGTATCAGAGCATCTGCTGTACAATATGGTTTGAACTTTTCAAAGCCCGTTGTATAACTCACTTGTCATTTGGGCTGAGGAACAGATGACAGATCTGCCATGAGTGCTCAAAAACAGACCTATTAATTTTATTTTTTTTTCCCCCTTTCCCTCCAATGAGAAGTTTCTAGACCAGCTGTTCTCACTGAGAGTGTTTCAGCAAACAGATCAGCCTCCACTTTCAGAAAATACATACAGCAGAACCTGGAAAAGGCTCCTGGAAAAGCAAGAAAACGTTCAAAATGGAAACTGTGGCGTCTTCACTTAGTTTGTAGAATGAAGTTTATCACCAACCTATGGAGGAACATATGCTGCAAGGACCAGCTGAGCCATCAGATTTAAGCTTTCATTGTATGAAGGTAACAGCAGCAATGCCAGGTATTAAACAGCACAGCTAGAGAGGATTTTCCTCCCCCTTCCAGCAATATTCCATGTCTGCTCTGAGATAACAGGACAGGGAGGGCTGCCAGCAGTGCTGCCTTCCTTCCAGCCAGAGTCTGCATATGAACTCACCATTTATTTAAGAAAATCCTCACCAAGGTACCCAAGTGATAGCTGTGCCCCTCTGCACAGCAGCTGTTGTCTTTGGGTGCTGAGCTGATGGGGATTTGAGGAATCTTCCAGCTGATTTTGGGCAAGCCATTTAGGTTCTTTCCAAAGAGGAATCCAGACATACCAGATTTTAACTTGATTGAGGGTTTAAGCACATGAGTGAATTTCAGGAATAGGTCTTTGTATCAATTCACAACTTGTTTTTTTTCCTCTGGCATTGTATTATGCATGTACATACAATTAAGAACCATTACTTCATTATGACAGTGTGTAGGTTCCTACGGCTCATACAGAGGTTTGCACCTCAGTCCTTTGCTTCATTTCTTAATGAAAATGAACATCTCCTATCTAGATCTTTCCTGAACTGTCACAATGATTCCTTTGAGACACTTTGAGAACAAAGTGTTTTGATCATTAAAAAATAAAACACCAGCAAAGATGCTTGCAGTGACATCTCAGATGTTTTATAGATTAAGAGACTTGGGGATAGCAGACTTTCCTTGTCATCTCTTCCTCAGCAGTTTCCTTTAACTGAGGTTAACTCTGACTAGAAAATAATTAAGGTAGTTTAGAGAGTCCAGCCTTCTGTCAGGACTATCTGAGTCACTTTCTCATCCTGGGACTCCATATTGAGAGAGACTCTGCATGCAAAGAAATCAGGCATATCTCCCCCTAGGACAGTTAAAGTGATTTCACTACTTTATCAGAAAGGGACAGCCTTTAATTCTGTATTTCTTTATATCTATGAGGGTCTTTTAATTAACTTTCAGGTTACTCAGCAAGATGAGTACTATATAATCTGTTAGAGTTACGTTAACCATTTCCTTATCACCAGGAACCACATTTTACCACTGCAGCACCCACTCAAAGGATGAGGGGCACTCGAGGGCTGTGCAGATGCAGCTCAGCACGTGGCAGAGACCTGCAAGCCCCACACAACTGGGGTTTAAAACTCACAGATGCAGAAAACTGAAGGTTTGCATGCAAACCTTTGCATGCAATGCTTAATCCAAGCAATCCAAAAGCAATCTTGTTGGCATTCTAATTGTGTTTTCTGAGGAGGCTGCAGTAACAGTTTCCATATCATTGCATCCCTTCCACATATTTGTGCTGTACGTATTTCTGAGGCTGCTCAAAATGGAAAGGTGACTTGCTTTCACTCCAACCTGAGGGACTGCACATTGCTTCTCACATAACAGCCCTGACAAATACAAATTTTGGATTAGCACTGATCAGACAGCACAGCTGTTGTCCTTTGAGGATCGGCAAATAGGACATGTGCAAAAAATTAAGGAAATGATGCAGATTTTCAAATTGTCTTTTGTTCCGAATTGTTTTTCCTTAGTAAGCTCTTACTGCCTATATCAGCTCATCTGCTCTAAATGCAATTCAGCAGGGAGAACAAGCAAAGAGACTTTACATTTGAAAAAAATTCTTCAAGCTACCACAATTTTAGCACAGCGTTACTTGGATCCACACACTGGGAGTGTTTGATTAATGGATGGACTTCAGAACTCACATGCCTCTCACTGATACTCCTCACAGCTCTTAACTGGAAGCCATGAAGGTCCCTTTTACAGCACTGGGGGTTTCTGTGGGAATACAAGGCAATAAGAAGCATTTTCTGGTGACTGAAGGAAAATCACAGCCTCACCCTTGCATACAGATGACATGTGGTTCCCCATAGGGACAACAGCTAACACTTCTCTCATCTCAAGAAATGACATTCCTTGACTTTCCTCCTTAGCCTTGTAGCAGATCTCCAACCTCCATTTCCCATATGCTGGAGTAACCAACTTGGACATCCAAATATTATTACCAAGGGGGGAATGAAAGAAGACCATACTTTGGCAAACGACATCAGCTCATTTGCCCGTCGAGACGTTATGATGCCTCCAGCCAGCATCTGGAGAAGCTAAACTTTCAAATTTAAACAATTGTGCTCAATTCTGTAGCACGAGAATTTCCTCCTGGCTCATCCCCACCCTCTGTGCTCATTTTGGAGGGGTGTAAGAAGTAGGAATGGAAGATGCTTCATGTTTCCACACTGAGATCCCATGACCCAGAACTCCTTCCCTAGCAGGAGTTTGCTCTTATCGAAGAGTGACAAGGCTTGCTATGGGCACCTGATAGGAATAGAGCAGTCAAAGTGCATTTTTCTCTTACGGCCCCTTGTAAATATACTACCTGCTTGCTCAGTAAGGTAGAAAATAGATGGTAAATCAACTGAAAGCATTCCCAGATGAGATCTATCCAGATGGGAAGAATACTATCTTGCTTAAAAGCAAATTTTATATTTAGGCAAGATGGTCTTCCCTGGATTTTGCTGTGGAGGAATCCCAGTGTGTAGGAAAGCCTGTGATGTGCAGTACCACTTCAATCCACTCTTTCCACACAAGAATATTATGCTTGCTTTCTTAGGAGAGAAAACGTGCAGCCTTCATCATTATCTGACAACTCCAGCCTGACACCTGAGAAGCTATTCAAACCAAGCACACAGTTTGTCAGAACAAGAGTGATATTTTAAATCAAGAGTAATGGTAGGATGTCTAATGGCGTGCCAGGGAAGTATTGGGATGGCACTGGCAATTTGAATACTGTCTTTTTATCAGGAAAAAAAAAATCAAACCAGAAATCCTTTTGTGCATCTACACGTGAAGTTGAGTTGCACAAAAGCCTCAGCTCTGTGCTTACTGCTGAAGCAGTGCAGCTTCAGCCTGTGAGCCCCTCAAGAAGTGCCCAGTTACCATCACATGCATGGAACCTCATGCATCAAGGGTCATATTGGAGCTCCTTGTCTGCAGGGCTGATATCTCACCTCCAGTGCAACTCAGCACCTGCCACCAGCAGACAAGGCTATTGCTGCATGGTAGGGACATCAGCCCCACAATAGGATCCATGGAAGATTTACCACGGACATAAAAATCACATTTTTGTTGTTATGGAGCTCCACCAACAGGACTTGTGAAGCTTGAATACTTGTGGAGTCTTCGTGTTTTAAAAAAGCAGGCAATACTACAGTAGCACTAATAATGGAGACCCGTTTCATCTGGCTGAAGGTCATGAGAGATCTGTAGCATATGGACAACAAGTTTTAATACAACTTTCAGCCATCATAGAGACAATCTGCAAGCATATTTAAAGTAACCAGAGCTGAAGTTGAAAGAAAGAAGCGGTTTCAAAAACAAAAAAAGAAAACTGGGAGGAATTAAAGCATTCAGGCATGCTTTATACTTGGAGGAAGTAAGCAGTACCTGATAACTTGCACCATCCAACGTCTGGTGATTAGACACAATTCCATCCCACAGTGCAATAAAAGCAGCATGTCAGAGTTCTGATTTCTCCATAGCTAAAGAGCTCTCTCTCTTGTGGTTTGAGAGTAATTTAGCACGGTCTGCATTCCTAACAGTATCAAGCAAAATGAAACCTCAGAGCAGAGGTGGTGTCAGCCAGCAGATGGTACTGCAGGCTGCCATACTGCAGCTGCTGTCAGCTTGCTGTATGTCACGCTGTGGGGCCTGAGCCATGGCAGAGCTCTGCCTGCTCTCTCCCTGAGTTCTGATGTCAGGAGACAGGCAGCTCATTATACCAAGGAGATAGCAGCAGAAAGTCAACTTTTCAGGGAGCTGAAGGAATGAGTTGTCACAGTAATCTGAATGGGCAGAGAAAAGCATCATCTGTGCTCCTGACAGAGCCATTTCCTACTGCCACACAGGCGAGGGGAGTAAGGGCAACCACAAGCTTCCTCTTGGCTGGGAGATGCTCTCAGTCCCCAAGAACTGGAGCCCACCCCCATGCAGTGCATCAATATACACCATCAGCACCACTGACACTCAGCTTTATCCTGGTTATTAGTGCAGGCTCTTCCATTCTCAATTGCTTTCCCAAGGAACTTAGAAGATGCTTGTCTACACAGTGAGTTTCAGCAGCTCTCCACGTTGGCTTGGCTGTGATGCAATACTATCTGTATGCTTTCTATGCAGATAAAGAGATGCTGAAATTCAATTCTCCCTGGTCAAAATAGGCCGCATCTCCTTGCATTTTGTAGAGGCACAAATTGAGCCCACGGAAGCACTACATGGTATGGCAGATTTGCTTGCTTCTAGAGATTGGAGGTCCACCAAGTCAAGAGGAGGCATTTTCTTTGACACCTCAGTCTACTGGTTTTGATCGTAATTCCTCTCCCCCAGAGATGAACTGCATTGCTTATTGAACACGAAGATTTCTGTATCACAAGGCAGGTGATGACCCACTTTAGAATTGCATGATTGGCAACTGAAAGGGAGAAATGTACTTTAATTACCAGTCTCTCTGGGGAAGATTTTAAATTGTTGAGCTAACTCTAATGTGACAGCACTTTAAAGAGCTTCAAAATGAGAAAAGAAAACAAAATCCACTAAATTTACAGGTCCATGGTGCATCATTTGGAACAGCTGCTGGAATCAGTACTGAAGTATCTGTCCCTCCTGGGGACCCATCCACTGTTCTTTTGGAAATGTACCACATCCTGTCTAACTGAGAAACAATTCACTCTTAATTAATGACTATCACTGCTTCCCCTAATTACCCACACTAATTGGGAGAGTCAAGATACCCCAGGTTTAGACCTGTCTGCACCACTGATTCTCTGATAAGTTAAACAAGCCACTTTCGTTAATGCTTTCAGAAGTGGTACTCAGAGGTGTGATCTCAGATTCTGAGCTGTCACAGCCACTGCTGGAGCCAGAAGTGAAAAAGCTCATTGGAAAGCTGTAGGGTTGTGCTTGGAATTTGTTAAGTTCATTACAATCCTACATTTCCCCATGCTTCAGTCTCATCTTCTATAGACTGCCAATGATTTACCAGTGATGACCGAACAGGCTGAATAACGAGTTAAAAACCAGGTTCTATTTTTTCCAAAAAGTTTTTAACAAACCAATGCTACCTTCAGCACACAGCAGTAAATTCTCTCACTTGGGTACTGACGACATCCTTCAGCACAGCATCACCCTGAGCATGCCGGGAGCTCCCCAGTGAACCAAGACCCCTTTTCAATTTGAAGATGACCACATACAAACTACAGACAAAGAAAACAACCATTTCAACACCATCCAGAGCCCTTGGCTCACAGTTTAGGTGTAGTGGATACCCAAGTAGGATGTGCAGCAAGGTCTGAAGCCCCAGTTTACCATGCTAAGCACCATGCCATCCTTCTATCCTTGCCTCAGAATTTCAACCAAGGCAACAGCAGCTGTCCTTCAGACTGCTTTACTCAGTGGCTCACGTGCCCAGAACTGTTCATGGCACTTAAAAAGCTGTTTCTTCTTTGCCTTCCCCTTTCACATTGAGGTTTTAAACACTGAAAAATGAACAGTGGAAAAAATTTCCTCAGTCAGCAATTTGCAATCTGTTATGGCAATTAATCAAAGACATACTTTGTCAGGTTCCCCTTGTTCTCTTATGCTTTATGATCGTGTTGTTATTTCATCAACACAATAAAAAGGGATTAATCTTCATTGCTGGGAAAATTATTTTCAGGGCGCAGGGCAGCAGCCTTAGCTATGCTACTGATCCTGTGGTCCAAATCAATCCCTGAGAGCAGAATTAATTATTTTTAACTGAGATACATTCATTAAGCCCTAATAAGAGCATTTTAGTTTTGCACATTATGATAATACAAATCCATCATTCAGGGCAGTATATTCATACAGCCACGGCAGGTTCAGCAAGCAAGATATTAGGGTGACTTACAGCAGAACAGACTTGTTGGGGTGACTGTATGTAGTGATGTGATGAGCCTATGAAAATATCAGCAACAAAGGAGTACAACAGCATACTGAAAAGAGGAGCCTCAGTTGTGACACTTACTAATATACTACAAAGTAGAAACCATCATTTAGGCTCTATCACAAAGCCTAACATGGCAAATCGTCACCTGGAGACCACATAGCATGTGCTTCACAGTGCAGTTTGGCCTACTTTGGCATTTTGACACCTGTGATCAACACCAGGCCATGAAACTTTGTCATGAAGATTTTAAAATGTAGGAAACCAACTGGGAGAGGACGTGCAGGATGCCTGTGCAGCCACACAGCCCATCCTCAACCATCAGAGTTGTTACCCTGCTCCCCAGAGTCATCAACTCAGCTTCAGTTTGTCAACCTTGGGGCTGACAGTCCCAGACAGGGCTTCCTGTTAAGAATATCCAAGGACTAATTAAGTCATCCCCCAGTCTTGGATGGACTAACCATGTGCAAGAACCCACTATCCAGTAATTTAACAGAGCATCAGTTTTTGTCATCCATAACAATGTCCATAACAGTACCACAGCAGCTCATTTCAATGCTCAGAAATATATAATTTGTTATCATGCTCTCACTGAGTTTTTTTTTGTTCCCCCAGACACGAATGCTACAGATATCAGAAGTATTTGCAAGTCAGTTACAACATCCTAAATCTTAATGCTGACAGTGGAACTTCAAGGCACTGAGTTCATGTTCATTGCTTTTCTCATTGCTCAACTCTTTGGCCTTATCAATGGCTCACTGCCCACTAAATATTGATTAACCACAGAAACTCCTTTGCCAGCACTGTAAAACCAGCCATAATTTACATCCAGGAAAGAAGTTCTGACAGGGCCAATAACAACCTTAACACCTCGTGGGCTCTCGTTACCAAGTAGACAGAGGGTTCATTTTACCACCTCAGTAAATAATTGGTTTCAGCTTAACGTTCTTGTAGTTAAAAGGATTTTTAACAAGATTCATATGGGAAAAGAAGCAGTACCAGCCTCAGGTACATCTACAAACACACACAGGTCTTATGTATGGTTCAGACCAGAGCACATCTGGAGCCTCAGTGGATCAGATTCTGTGCAGCTCAGAGGCATACAGAGCAATGCACCCCAACTCCAACTCAACACCCCACATGCACAAAGGTTTTCTGCAGGGAGTATGATGGAAACCTCACTTTGGTTTCAGCCTGTGGAAAACTTTGTTTTGTAAGAGCAGAACTCAGATATAGCTCCTGTTCTCCACTACCTAAAAGATGAATGGGTCATTTGCCAGGTCTTTATTTCAGCTGCAATCCATCCTGTGCTGCAACACAGCATCAGCTTCACAAAGGCACTCCTGTGCTATAGCCTTCCCAGCTCTGATTACAGCTCCTAATGAATACCTCCTCCAGTGGCCATTAGAAGGAAAAAATCCTTTTCTCTACCAGCGTGCTTCTTGCTCCCAGGACTTTCTTTAAAAGCATTCTTACAGAATATGCACTGATGATTTATCAGCTTAATTCCTGCCCCAGCAGCACACCACCGCTTCTTGCTACCATCTGGAGCTCATGCACTGCTAGAGCTTTGGTTGCTACAGTTTGTTTCCCTGACTAGAATGCAGAGCTGAGCTGCTTTTTACACTCTTGCTGATCTTCTAAATCATAAGTGAATGCAGGAATAACCATTTTGACCACCACCATTCCCCCATATTCTGGAATCGTTGGTTATTCACACTTAAAGGACTTCAGAAAACTGCTCCCTCATAATGCCTCAAGAAAGTGCTTTTAAACCCATTCACATGCAATCATCATTAGAGCTCCGTTTTGGACAAACATTGGACTCAATTAGGCTCCTCTTCACTCCTCTCTGCTTTCAATAAGACAGGTGCATTAGAAAGAAAAGCACCCTACAGCTCAACAGCAGCAATCTCCCTCATGACATTCAGCTTCTTCAGCTTCTACAGCTCCTGTAAACTTCCCTAACAGCTCATGAAATGGGTAAAACATACCTTGAGTTACAACGCCTCTGCATTAAAGTGATCATAACAGACTAGTGATGACAAATCCAAAGTAATTGATTTTTTCATTTCTCCCTCCTCCAACAAGCTTCAACTAATAACGATAATTATGTGAAAGTATTTCCATCAGGATGTTTGTACATTTCTGGCAGTAAAATCAATTGTTCCAAGGACAAGTTTTATTGCAGGGATTAATCACTGCTCTCTTCAATTACTGTATCATACAATTATCAATGATATTCATGATGTAATGTATGCAGGGGGGTATCTTAATTGCAAAACAAGGCTGTATAGTAACTATACCATGCTTTAGGAGAGCAAGTGGATGAGAAAACATTCCTGAGGATACAGCATAGAGGTGTGCATGTTCTGCCAAGCCAAGAGCCCCTGGGAAGCTGCTGCAGGTGCTTCTTGACACAACATTGGAACTGCACTCTTTCGTTCTTTACAGCATTGTGTCTGTGCTGTTGGAAGATAACCTGACCAAAAACCACTTGGGAAACATCAGTGATCTTTCCAAAATCAGATTTCATTCTTAACTCCTTAGAAAAGTGTGGGTTATTATCATACTTGATAAATGCATTGGCAGCTGGATACACAGCCACTGGTGAGCAAACGTTGTCCACCCACTGTACAGCTCCCTGCCACTGCTCTTAGCAGTGCCACCCATTGCCAACATGGGGTAAGAAGGTCCCTCTGCTATTTGGACAACAACATTCACAGATCAGAGGGTTGCCACCACTTGGTTCTGCACAGGGATGCTTTGTTAGAGGCATTCAGGCATCACTGACACAAATGGGAATCTACACTGACAGTCCTCTTAAGACAACACATCCTTACAGAGCTTGAAGAGCTATAGCATATTCAGATCAGCTGTTAAAATACAAACATGACTCATCTGATCTTTTTGCCTAAGAATAATGAGCAGCCTTTTGTTACTGCCAGAAAGAAGTCACATTAGCAGCTAATAGCTTGTAACCTGAGAAAAGGTGAGGGTTAGGAGCTCAGCTCCTGACAAAAGAGTCATCAAACCAGGTTATTCTTCCTCCAGGTGCTCTATTTTACTATGCTCTTCCAGTCTTTGTTGATCAAGTGTTGTCAGCCTACAAATAGCCAGTTTGCTTGATTATTAGGCATTTCCTACAAAAATAATTGCCCTCATCTTCCCTCTAGGTGGAAGGAAATGAGTACAACATCAAGGTAGTTTTATTTTTTATAAGGCATTCCATCAATGCTGCCCAAACAGACAAGCAACACTGCTTTATCACCTCACTGTAACATCACTCAAACTGGAGCATCCTGCTAAACAAGCAGCCAGCCCAAGCAGAACTGCTAGCACTGAAACCACAGCAAAGCCTCTATTGAGGCTTTTCTGCAAAAAAGGGGCGCTCATAAATATCTGCTGCAAATTCTTAGCTACTATGAATTGTAATTTCTCAGTTGATTTATAGCTGCAAAGAACCTTGATCTTTAACTTCTAATTAATTTTCTTAGTGGTGAGTCTAACATGTGTGTTTGGTAAGAATAACGGGCTTGCACTGCTTTTGTACTGTGCCCTGAGATAAGTCATTTATCATGTGTTTCTAATCATGTCACCTTCAGCGGCCAATAATTAATCTCCTGTAACCCTTATTTCATTCTGAACTCCTGAGGAGGTCCCAAGGGATACTAATTGCTAGCATATCCATCAGAGGAATGCATCCCCTTCTTTCCAAAGCTGCTCAGCTACCACAACAGGCAGCACCATCCGCCTTGAGACCTGAGACCCAAAGGTGTCCTGCAATTTCTGCTGTTGTAGAGCACACAGGGAAGCCAACTGCGCAAGCTTCCACTGCACTGTGCTGTTATGTATGAGCCCAGTCATGAACTACAACACATTATGGCTGGAGGTGGAAAAAATCTTGTTATATCTTGTACAGCCCATTAGAAAGGCCTAGATGACAGCTAGAATCAGACCCAGAAAATACAATTCTGCTCACAGCTGTGAAATGGAACTGAACTGTAAATTGCTAAGGCAAGCAAGAACTTGAGTCACATCCTAAGCTGAGATACCCTGTTGCACATTATCTTTTAAATGCTAGGAGAAAGACTGCACAGCAGACACTGAGGTCCCATATGTCTGACTTCCATGCAAGCCTCACAAAAGAATTTTGATCTGGACCTGCTGCCACAGCAGCTGCTTTACTGGGAACACTGGTACCTCCCTGGTGTAAGAGGGAAACGCAACAGCTCTAAGAACATCTCAACCCACGTAACTTTCACTGCATGTAGAAGTGAATTGCTGCACATATTGCTGCACATCAGGCAGCAATAGGGTACCAGGAGGCAGCACAGGGCTGTGCAGAACAACCCCCTGTGGAAGGAACAAAGGAAACCTTTCCTTGCCTAGCACAGGGGCTTTCCACCAGCTCTCACAACACCGCAGATAGAGCTGTAATTAAACCAAATTGCAAATTTCCTCTTTTAAGTGATACTAATTTCCTATTGTGTACACTGCCTTGGTTAGGTCACCATGCCTCATTAGATGCAGCATCTCAGGTGCCCAAATACCAGGGGTTCTGGGCCTGGGAAACCTTTCCCACAGAGACATTCTTTAATAACAGTTATTTAAATGATGCTTTGGGGACCAAAGAAAATTATGTATTTTAAATACTTAAAGTATTATTAGTGGTAAGCAATAGAAGTGATTGTGCTGGAATAGAAAAACATTTCCTAAAAGGATCTGTGCCAGCCTTAATTACACTCCCATTGTATTTCATCTTCATGTTCTCCACACTGAGAGGGAGGGGTGGGTGGGAGATAATTGGAACAAGGTGAAAATGAGTGCTCATTAAATTGCAGACTACACAAGTACTCATTCCATGTGAGAGGGCTGTAAATATGACTTTTAATGAAGTTATGACATGCTTGCCAATAAAAGTCATTTACTTCACAGTATTACAGTTAATTATACACAGCTGGAGCCATTTATTGCCCATCCCTTGTTAACTTCGCCTGGGCTCATTAACCCTTTCACGGCTCTATGCTTGTAATACCTCCCACACAAAAAGTACACGAGAATTTTTATGTAGATGTTGTAGAGAAACTTGTGAAATAGCAAATATTCCCTTCGAAACCAAAGTGCTCTGTTAGGCAAAGTCAAGTCCATAGGAATCCACAACAGAAACATTAATACAGATAGCAAACAAAGGAACAGCAGAAAGACGTGGAAGGTGAGGATAACATCCAGATCAAAGTCATGAGGACTATAGTAGGCCTACATGTAGCCTTGCAGAAAGCATGTAACAAAAACATTGTCTATAGCACTCTGGTTTTCAAACAGGTGCCTCACAATGCCTATCACAGCGACTCTTCTAGCCATAAAGCCAGAGTTTGGTATCAAATCACATCAGCCAGAAGTTCTGTTTCCCCCACCAGAAGCTTCAGCTTGCTCCATATTCCACAAATGGAGCTTTCCAGAGATGAATGCACAGCTGTTCAGTTTATCCTTTCACTGTCCCTTACACACTTGCTGCTACTCAGTCTGTTTGACAACACACTCATGTAGGGCACCCAGCATCACAAGAGGGACAGGCTGTAGAACAGCATGGGACTTCAAAATTCCCTTCAAGTCTCATTCACTTCTCTGTATTCAGCAGAAAATGTACTGGTTAAGCCATAAACTACATGTTGCTGTCCCTGTTCCTTGTTTCCCAAAAGGAATCCTCATTTGGATACAAGCATCAGTCTTCAGTTCCTACAATGCTACAAAATCTGCAAGTGAAATGAGTTATCCCTGGCTTTTCTAATTAAAGAATCACATCAAGCACTTCAAACTTATTTCAGTGACAGGTTTCAGAGCCTGTTTCAATGGCACATCACTGGTGATCACAGGCTATGTGAAGGAAAGATGAAGGTTATGGTGTCTGTCCCAGCATTCCTGCTGCAAAAATAGTGGTGCAATCCCACAGAAAGGACAGAATGAGTGCTTTATGCTCCTGCTTTTACGAGAACTCAGGCTGTAGTTCCACAGGACTGTAAATTCAATTAAAGATGCTGCATTAGGTTAAGAGACAAAGTGCTGAACTCGGACAAAGCAAGTCTGCTCACATAAATTAATGCTGAAGGGGTAACTTTGTGCCTACGGATCAGATATTGCTTGATCAGGAATATTCCTACCACAGCCAGCACCCAGCTGTCAAACAGGACAAACACACATTATGTATTCTGGCTAATTCTGCAGGATGGCACTTGTCTTACCTGTATCAAATTGGTATCACTGCCAGGTGATCCAAGAACACACAGATGTGATGCTACAGAATCACCAAGGTGATTTAGTGAGTACTATTGGTGATGGATGGATGGCTGGATGATCTCGTAGGTCTTTTCTAACCTTGGTGATTCTGTGACTTCCCATGGTTTGAATGGTGACATCACCAGACTGAGGTGAGGGAAGGGACAGAGCCAGCACCAGGTTCTGTTACACTGCTGGCAAACACCTTTTGGTTCATTTCCTTTTAGGATGTGTTTCAAGTATAAATGCTTCCCAACTCACATTGCAATGCTAAGAGCTCCTCAACATCCACTGTTGAAAACAACACAGCTCGCCTTAAAACGTGAGCACTTATGCTGACTAAGCATAGCTCTGACCAGTTCACCCCCACCAAATCTGGTGAAATAAGTTAAATGCAGGAATTAAGACACGTTGATGGGCAGATGTAGAAACCCTGCAGCTCAGAATCCAAAAAGCTGCCAGCAACCTGGCTTGGAGTTACCCAGGGATTTGTTTTCCTTTGTCAGAAGACGTTCCAGCACAAGAACTTTTATAGTGGCATTAAAAAGCTTTAAATTACTCTGAAAGCTTCAGAGTAAAGCAGCACTCCCTTACAACTGCTCCTAATTAACTTCTAACCTGCTGGCTGTTGGGTTCTTCCCTCCATTCCTTTCTTTTTAACTGCTAACGAAGGCTACAAAATGCAACTCTTGATTTTACTCATTTGGCACTGTTAATTACAGATCCTCTGCAGTTCACAAGGATTATTTAGTTACCAAATTATACACCTCCTACTCTCTCCCTGTTGTTTGAATCCTGTTTGTGTTAGACAAATGGAACATTATGAGTCAGGAATTTATGGTCTTATAACGTTTCCTCTAATGGAACTGGACATGGACAATGGACTGGACATCTAATATTCCATTCTAGCCTTTGTTAGCTATAGGATATCAGCCAGATAATACTATGATGCAGATAACATCACTGTTCCTAGGTCTGAATGCATGGGAGACTGCACTTCCTTGTGAAATAAGGATTTGGTGTTGTGATTAATGCATTATGAATCCATCAGAATGGGTTAATGGACAAGAACATACATCAGTAACATCATCATACATGGTGTGAAATAAATCCTTCCCCATCAAAAGGCAGAACTGTTAGAAGGCAAAGCCTTATCCAACTGGGTAAGAAAAAGATGGCATCTAAACCATCATGGTCATTGTTTAAGCCTCTCCATTCCTAGAATGCATCATCAAGTGAAGATTGGCAACACAGCAGATATTAAATCTAGCAGATACAAGCACACAAAATGGCAGCAGTGGGTTGCAAGACACCTTCCCTTAATCTGCTGTCAAACACTGAAACCCAATACCAGTGTTACTTTTAATATGGGCTTTACCCAGTTGAGAAAACAGAAAGAAAGGGAAAAGAAGGATTCTCTCCACCCAGCATGTTACCCAATCTTGGCACTGTATCATCATTTGCTCCAATTTGCTAATGAAGACTAATTATCCAAATAATTCAGCACGACTATCTGCTCTGACCACTGCAAATCATCCCTGCTGTTCCTCAAAATCCTGTTTGTTCCCTCTGCCTTCTCCTATTTCAAACCCCTGGCTGTTCCAAGTGCCTTTTATTTAAAGCAGAACTGGATACCTGCTGTGTCAGCTTCTGCAGGGAGTCCTTTAATATAGATTGTTGCAATTTTCTCCAGGAATATACTAATAATTACAACAACGAGGAGCTCACACTTTGCTATCTAAGAGAAAGTATGAAACATACAAAGAAAAGTTATTTGTTCAAGTTCACACAGAAAACAAAAACGTTCAGACCTGGTGATGAGGTTTGCTTCAGATGGGCCCAAGAAGAAACAAGAGCATGAAAATCAGAGAAAAATAGAGAGCTGTTACTTGCACTATTTGCAAGGACTTGAAAGCTAAGCTCTCAGGATGGCTGCGATGGCATTTTAGGAACTTCTGGACATTTTCCCTCACTTTTCTTGATGAAATAATACTCCTCAATCTAGGATGCACGTCCCAATTCCACAAGTGGATTTAGACAAAATAGTGGAAGTTATGTCCCACATGAGCCTATAGGATAGGATCAGGGTCTGTATCCACACTATGGAATCAAGATGTCCTGTGTCATTCAGGGTAGAAGACTTTGGGTGCTCTGCCTGCAGGATCCGAATGGAGACCTACTGAATGCTGCATTCATGTAACTGCAATCGGAAGCTCTGGTGTCAGAGATGATGAGATGTTTTGGAGATAATAGCATCAAACACCTCAGAGCATCACTCTGCTGGAGGGACATCAAGGGAACAATCCAGAGACGTGGGTGTACACGTCTAGTTCATTTTAATCACAGTGGTAATAGTCTTGGAAATTAATTGCAGACTGATGCTGAGTACAGAGCAGTAGTGTAAACGTGTTCCCTGCTCTGAATACTCAGTAATGATAATAATTAACAATAGAGACTTGGAAACAGCTCTTATTTAATAGTACAGTTGCTTGCAAGTGTTTCCATTGTTAACAGACTGTCAGAGCTTTCTACTTTTAATTAAAGGGAATATGATGCCAGTAGAAAGGTGCTGGATTGACAGTCTAGAAATGAAATCCTCTGCTTATCTGCCAGCAAACACAGACACAGCTACCTGAATACAATACATCCTTGGATACTTCAGAATAAATTTTGTAGGGCCAAGCTTCAAACTACCTGGGGATGTTTGTGAATTTAAAGCACTGTTCAAAAGGAAGATGTAAGGCTGTGTGTATGATTTAATCAACAGGTAGGAGAGTGCTGCACTGTGGGCTGGGCTTTGGGGAAGCTGTGTTCCCTCACACCAGAAGGGTAACCTTGACTTTACTCTTTGTATTGCCTTCTGTTTCAGGGATGGGTAATTAATGCTGCTTTAATTTGTCAGAGAACCATTTGCTGGTTGCTTTGATTTCAGCCACAGCTACTGGTACCATCACATTCGTTTCTGTTAAGAGCTGAAAGTGCAGCAGTTCCCCAGATTTCCCTGTGATAAAGGATAAGAGCCAACTGGAGAGCAAACCAAACACCAGAAACACCAAGGAAATAAGGCCACAAAAGCCAAGGATGTAGGGAGGTGCAACGATCCAAAAGAACTTGTAAAGCAATAACTAAAAGCCTATTTCAAAGTCATTCTGTGGAATGGAAATAGCCTGTGTGTAAATCTGTACCCTCCTACTTACAGAAGACTAGAAGGAAGTTTATAGCAGTCTCTTTTTATTCCTGCCTCAGGGGAATAGCGAAGCAGCAAAACCATCCTTATTCCACTCTATCTTTCCCATTTTAGCCATACCTGTGAGGTGCTGTGAACAAGCAGATGGAATCTGACACAACAGGTCCAGGGTCGAGTCCAGGAGCCATTACAGCTTCATTAATTTCCCAGCAAACCATCAGCAAATGGTTGTAGCAGCTGTGAGAAGAGGATTCTTGCTCACAACATCTCAGATAGCCTGTTTAACAGCAGCTTTTTCATTTCCAGTCCAGGACTCCATCACAGCAAGGAGCCATAAGTGACTGTCACAGGTTGCTCCTCCCCAGCCACAGCCTTTCCATAGGAAGATATGAACCATAAATCTCACTGAAATCCCTGTCCATGACTCTTTTAATGCTCTCCCCTTTCTCTCCTCCCATCCTCTTCCCCTCTTCTTCCTCTCCTGGCTGTGATGAAGTCTAACAATAATTAAAAAAAGAAAAAGTAATCAAGAAGAAAAAAAAAGCAATCAAACATGAGGAGTTCATCAGTTTCAGACACAGCCCTGCTTCCTCTTTAAGTGCTCTGCAACAGCTTCAGAACTGCTGAAGGCTTTTGTGATGGAAATAAGCCCTTATTAACATCACAGAGAATCATAGAATGGCCTGGGTTGAAAAGGACCACAATGATCACAAGGACTAAATGATCACCTGGTTCCAACCCCCAGCGATGTGCAGGGTCACCAAGCACCAGACCAGGCTGCTCAGAGCCACATCCAGCCTGGCCTTGAATGCCTGCAGGGATGGGGCATCCACAACCTCCTTGGACAACCTGTTCCACTGAGGTTGGTGACATCAGTAACAGATTTGGTCCTGCATTCGTGGAATCCTTAGCAAGTGATTCCAGGAATTGTTTTGTGCTCTGGGTAAATGGAAGCAATGTGTTCTGCTAGGAAAGGTACTGCATTCATTTTGTGGAATAACTGCATGTCATTGAAGCAAAGTTGGTTGGTGGCCCCTGGAGATCCCCTATGGGCTTCAAGCACACTGAGACACAGAGATACACACACCAAAGATTGTGAGGATTAATTGTACTGCATTCAGGATGAACAGATTCTCTCCAAACCAGTAGCAAGAATCTGCTTCAATGATTTATATAATAATTTCTCCACTGATCTCCCTGTTGGCTCATCAGACAATCTGACAATATCACAGATATACGCTTCTATTATTTCCTATTTCATTATTTATTTTGCTTTCTGTCCTCTTACACCTATTCTATTTAGAGAATAGCAGCTCTGCCAACTGCAGTTTAATTGGTATCTATGGTCTGCTCTGCATTTACATTTCACCAGAATAATAACGTTGGTGAGGGGTATGATTTTCTTTATATAAAAGAATGATGCTGCTATGAACTCCTTGGTGGATGCAATTAGGTTACTATAGAAGTGATTTGTATCGGTTTAGTTCTTCCCCTGCTCTATAATAATAGCTATCTAATTATAAAGTATGTTTATACAGACACAGTTGTACCCACGATCCTGCTCTCCTCTTCTATTCTTCATTTGTCTTAATGTAAATTCTGCGGATAGAAAAATGACACACAAACCCCCTCATCCACCAGGAAGATCATCAAAGTCCCGAAAACCCATTCGGCCAAATTCATCAGAAGATAATTCTGCCTCTGGGGGCTTTAATCTCTAAAGAGCAAAATCGGTTTGTGGTGATCATAACGGCTTGATTTGCATTGAAGCTGCAGTAAAAGGCTCCCGTAGTGCATAAAGAAACCACGATTTTTTGGAACTTCCTTGAAGAAAATGGGATCAATAGCACCGTAAGGAGCTAAAGTGCCGCTATTAAAATGGATACTGGATTAATTTAACCCTTTGGGTTCTGCACGCAACAAGTGTAATAAAATTCTCAAGTCACATTGTACTGATAGAGCTCCCAGCACACAGTTCTGGATGTCCTACAATGATCAGAGCTCCCAGGAGATGGCCTGCAGCATTTGTAGGGCCTTTCTGAGCCACGGAGGCAATGCCAGCAGCACTCAGTTCTGCACCCCAAAGCGCTCAGCAGGCACAGCACTGAGGAATCATAGAACAGGGGCTGCAGCACCTCCCCTATGAGGACAGGCTAAGGGAGCTGGGCTTGTTCACCCTAGAGAAAAGAAGGCTGTGGGGTGACCTCATTGCAACCTTCAGTACCTAAAGGGAGCCTACAAACAGGAGGGGAATCAACTCTTTGAAAGGGGAGATGACAGCAGGACAAGGGGAAATGGTTTGAATTGAAGGAGGGAAGATTGAGGTTGGATGTCAGGGGGAAGTTCTTCACTATGAGAGTGGTGAGGTGCTGGAACAGCTGCCCAGAGAGGCTGTGATGCCCCGTCCATCCCTGGAGGTGTTCAAGGCCAGGTTGGATGGGGCATCTTGGCAGCCTGGGCTGGTGTTAAACGTGGAGGTTGGTGGCACTGCATGTGGCAGGGGGTTGGAGATTTGTGATCCTTGAGGTCCCTTCCAACCCTGGCTATTCTGTAAACAGCCTAGGTTGAAAAGGACCACAATGATCATCAGTTCCAAGCCCCCTACTATGTGCAGGACAACCAACCAGCAGACCAGGCTGCCCAGAGCCACATCCAGCCTGGCCTTGAATGCATCCTTAGGGGTGGGGCGTGCAGCTAGAAGCAAAGCCAAGTGCTGGCAAGGAAGGGGACTGATAGAAGGGGCACCACAGCCAGAAACAGCACTAAGAGCACTGAAAGCCACTGCTGCCAGCACAGCCCATAGCAGAACATGGCAGCGGGGGTAAGGAGCAGTTTGCTCCTGCATTAGCCATGAGGAACCAATGCTCAGTGTGCTATCAGCCCCACCTGTGGCTCGTTATGGCCTCACCTGTTTCAGCCGTCCCGCGGCAAGGAAAAGCACTGAACCCTTGGAGATGGGGGGGGGCTGTAATGAACCCCCACCATGGGCTGCCCCATATCTGAGCCAACCGAGCTCCACCTGAGCCTCTCCTGCAGCTGCCGCCCCCCACAGCTGCGCTCGCACCGCAGATGCGGCCATTAATGACCGCTAATGACTATTAAAGCCCGTTAATCGTCAGTGAACCCCGGCAGCCATCAGAGATGTGTTGTGTTGCGGGAGCTTGCGGAGTGCAGGTAAGTGGCTTTTGTTTAAAAGCGCGCTTAATTCTTGCCTTTTTAAAGTGGATTTGCTGATGGTTGCTGAGCGCGGGGTCTTTTCGGCGATGCCTGCGGGTCGGGAACTTCGCGTCGTGAAAACTTTGCGTGTCAGGCAGTGTGGGTCCGTACTAGAGAGTGAAGAGGCGGGGACGGCGCTGGTGGTTTTTGCTGCGCGATCTGAGCAATCGAGAGGTTCCGAATGGAGCCCTTAGAGCAGTTAGTAGAGTGGCAAAAGTGCGATAAAGCAGTTCCGGGGCGGAGAAACTGTTGTTAACGTCAGAAATAAATCTTAAATCGCACGCGCGAAGGCTTTAATAGAATAACACTCTGGTAGATAGCAGTGAAAAAGACTTTGCTAAGCGATGCCGAACTCTGAGTGCTTCAAGGACCCCCAGAGAGGCAGAGTTGGGCGGTTGGGGGTCAGCGCTTACAATGCAGTTCCGCGCCCCCTCTGGGTTGTAATGATTCGGTGCTGCCGGCAGGGGGCGCTGTTCCGTTGCTCGCACTGCAGCGCTCAGCGGCGCGCGCGGTCCGTGCTGCGCCTTTCCCTCGTGCTGACTTTGCGACGGTGCAACAGGCAGACGCGTTCGTTTGCTGCTGCTTTGTCCCCCGTATGTGGCTTTATTTCATACGGGAATGAGTTTGCTGGGGTGTTTTTCCCTATAGGAGCGGCACTTGCGGTCTGTGTTTTTGTGGTGTCTGTTTTAATAGCTTGTCTTGGATGCAGTTTAGTGCTGCCCTGTTAGATTGCTTCCCACCCTGCACGTTTAGATAATCCTGGTTGTTTTGATCTGATTAAGTTCCTTAGGACTGCTCAAGATTAAAAGTCGTGACTGGAGAAATATTTGCATGAAACATAAGCAGCGTTTTAGGCCTCTATATGAGGTGGCTTTAACAATACCACGCTGCTCGGGTATTAAAGCATTAAGTATAAAAAAAGGTGAGCTGTGTAGATGAAGTGCTATGGTAACTTTTCATGTGCCGGAATAAAGATGAAAATAAAGAGATGCTGCTAAAAGTTATTTGAATTGCCCTTGAGCTATACAGCGTGATCTAATTCTGAGATCATAAAGGGGAAAATCCTCCTTGAGGCATCCTCGTGGTAGGGAATGGAGAAAGAAGGAATCCTTCTGGTGAGGGGCTGAGGGTGAGAGTGGAGCCACAGCTGAAATTCCTGGAGCAGTGAGTGGGAAGAGGGAAGGATGTTCACTCCCATTGCCTGCCATCCCATGGTGTGTTGTCCTGCCCCACTGATACGTTGGCTCATTCCCTGTGCAGTCCCTGTTAGCCCCTGTGTTTGGCAGGGAGGAAATCCTGCTGGCATCTGGCTGAAAGTGAATGGTAAGAAGACAAGAAGGGAGCTGAGGCCCTTCCCAGATGCCAATAGGACAGCAAATCCATACCCTTCTCATTCAAAGAGCAGAATGAGAGGAGTTTAGAGTGAAACTAATGGGAGGACCAAGGAAGAAAAGCCTCGACTGCTGTTGCCATGACAAATAATGACAAAAAATGACTGAAGCGTTTTAAAGGTAATGCTGCAATAAAAAATATCCTGTGGGTTGCTTGGTTATGATTGGGCTGTTGGAGCTCTGTGGGGCTGAGTGGGAACTTTGCAGGATGCATAAACAGTAGGAGAGCTGGGTGATGCACACAGGGGGTGATAAAGTTCTTATGGAAAGGCCTCAAATTCAATTCCTATGGAACTTTGTTCTTTTTCTATTGTTTTTAGTAAAGATTCCTGCTGGGTGGGGGGTTGGACTGCAGGTCGATCACTCAACACTTCTAAAGGTGATTTCTGTGGGTGTGAATGTGTTTCCTTTCCCCTCCCATTCATCGCGATGAATTTTAGATGTAGTCAATGTGGAGCCTTTTACTTAAGGTCTGATAATTAATTTCCAGACTCTCACCTTAACCTGTGACACTGTGAGCACGCAAAGAGCGTTAAGTTTGGTTTTGCTTTCTGAGGAGGATTCTGAGGTGGGTTCTTATGGCTTCTGGTGACAATACATGAAATAAATAGGAAGGCAGCCAACTACTTGTCTGATTCCCCACCCAGAAATACATCTGCTATTTTGCTTTCCCTCCCACCCCATTTTCAAGAGCTGAGAGCTTTGAAATAGATCCTCAAACTTAAGCTCCTGTATGCTGCTGTGTCTGCATGTGTGTGAGTGCTCTGTGGGTGTGTATGCTGCAACCTGAGGGTTGAAGGATGCAGAAAGAGCCCAATTGTGAGTGTGGTGCTCGAGCTGTGGCGAGGTTGATTTGTTTGTTAATAGGCACAACTTCACTGCAATTCACCTCCACAACATAAAAACCAAAGCAGCATAGCAGATTTATTTTTTATTTGTGAATGTACAAGCAATGGCCAGAGCTAAAATGTAAAGGAAATGAAGCAAAGCAAGGGAGCCTGAATGTGTGTATGGGGAACTGCAGGTGTCCAAACTGCTGTGTTTGGGAGCTACAGGCTGTCAAAAGTTCCTTAGTTCTTGGTATTGTTTTGCTATGTGCTGTACCTTTATGTTCTGGGTCCACTAACCTCCAAAACTTTATGACCCCATGGTGCTGAGAGTGGTGTCAGCACAGCTGGTTGTCTGAATACGAAGATGGTCAGCAGAGACTGGCCCAAATCAAATCCCTGTTGATAAGATCTCAGGTAAGATATCAGTCTGAAGTCAGAATTCAGTGCTGGTGCTCATAAGTGTAAAACACCTGAGACCTCAGGGGAGTTGAGATCTGTATGGAACAGCACTTGGGTGTTGTTTGAATAGCTTCCCTACTGAGGTTTGCTGTAGTAAGATGGGCCAAACTTGCATGTAAAATTTCCAAGAAGGATTTTGATTTGCTATTGCAGAGCTTTGGAACGGAATGCCACTAATTCCTTCTGCTTGCTACCTTTGTAGATTGCTTCTCATTGGATGGTGTATCTGGAATAGAGAATGAATTGACTGCAGGCCCTGGAATGGGGTGGGCTGTTGGTGGTTTCAGAGTAGGCAGTGCTTGGTTCAGTGTAACAAAGGCACTGATGGTGAATCTCTTGGTGTGTTCAACAGAAAATAAACCCGTGTGGTTTTGGGATTCTTCTCTTCTTCTGTCATTCAAAAGAGATTGCAAAAAAAAGACTGCAGGCTCCTCACATTACCATGCTGGGTCTTTGGTGTTGTGCAAATGCTGGTTGCCTACAGTTCTGTTTGTTTTCAAAGGCTCTTTGAATGACTTACTACCACTTTCAATGCAAAAATAATCCTGTAATGTAGGAAGTGTATAATTTTTAATAGTCGTCCTTCTCCCATTGGCTTGTAATGACCACAGACTGTCAGAGTGCAATAATTCCAACAGGGAGTGACTTCACACCCATAACAGTATATGCGAAGGCATCAAACATTCATGGCTGTACCTGAGGCTTTTTAGTTCATAAACCTTCTTTGAACTCAAGTAATAGAGTTATCAAAAAGATAGAGCGTAGAGCAACTGTTCATCATAAATGTGCTGTATTCATAGACTTTCCTGAAATGCAGTGTGTGGAGTACAGTGGTGTAATTTGGTCTGGTGTATAATAGAATAACCAATACCCAACAGACCCACGCTTTCTATTCTTTCTTTTGTTGTGCTTTAACCCAGCTAAATGCTGTATTGCTCTGACCCTCACGTTGAGAGGGACAGATTCTGATGTAGCTGACACCAAATAGTTGGAATGAGAGAAGGGACCCATAAGGATCACTGCATCCAACTCCTGGCCCTGTGCAGGACCACCCCCAGAATCAGACTGTATGATTGAGAGCATTGCCTGGTGGTTAACGTGATGTGATTGCTGGTCCTGTGTCTGTGCAGTCCTTATATACATGCATTTCCTGCTGGGGACACTTAGAACTATCATAGTCACCTCTACATATTCTTGGGAGGAGAACTGTATCCATTTTAAGGAGAAGGTGGTCTTGGCACCCTATTTGTGTGCTTAATATTCAGGTGGTGTGCTTTGATATTCATTAACATCAAGGGCATCCTCCCAGGTGTATCAAGTGCACTGTGCACATGGGATTCAGCTGTGTTCAGAGCCTGGCTCTGAGATCTTTGCAGCCATTCAGTGTTCAGCTTTTCACATCTGAGGAGTGGTTTGAAAGCACTTTGGTTAACAGGCGCTGCACAGAGCCTTGTTTGGGTGCTGGGGAACTGGGAGCCTTGCTGTTCCACGTCACTTACACACAACAAGAGGCTGCTCTGTGTACTCCTACATGTCAGTTGTGCTACTGCCTGTGGATTGCATTAAATATTTCACCCTATGCCTGTCTAAACTTCTAAGCTGTTACAGCTGTAGACTGCGCATGTGAATAATGTATGAAAAACATTGTATGGATTTTAAGTCTTACCCTTTTAGCATCTGCCTTTTCATCTCTGAATGTTCCTTGTGTTTTACACGGCTGTGATAAATCAGCTATTTAGTGAATTGGTTATGGTGGATTTTCAGGGGGAAGCTGAAGTAGCTGTAGACTCACGTAAACATGCAAAACTTTGCTGGTGACAAACTAGGGAAAAAAGGCTAATTAGTGTAATTACTGTCATTATGATTCTAATTTAACCGCATGGACTTGCACTGCAGCAACATCAGAGCTGTCACATTTGCAAACTGCATAATTATATGTATTAAGTTCTGTCTCCGTTGCATCCAATATATAAAATGTGCTGTAACCTTAAATTGCTCCAAAAAAGTCAAAATGTCATTAAAGGTCTGCCTTGATGTTTCTTGATTTATTTCCAATTACCACTGAAAGGTGAAACAAAAAGCCTTTCTACACAAATCTTTTACAAATTTTGAGTGTATTTTTAATAGATGCTGAGCTGAAAACAAGAAATCAGTGCACACGTGTATGCATTCATGCCTGCAGTTATAAATCCCATTGCCTCATATTGGTAGCACAGATCTTCACTTAGGTGTCAGAAACCCTTTATAACTGGAAGTTTCATAGTCAGAGCCTCAGCCTGGCTGTTGGGGAGCAGCTTTCTCTTCACTCCAGCTTCAAGGAATGAGCTGGGTTGAAAAGGACCTCAATAATCATCTTGTTTCAACCCCCTGCTATTTGCAAGGTTGCCAACCACTAAACCAGGCTGCCCAGGGCCACATCCAGCCTTATAAATATATATTTATATCCATATCTATCTATATATTCCAGACTCACTCCAGCAAGAATGTTTTTTCAGCAGTAGTTGGCACTTGAAGCTGTGGAGTTTTGTTCCTTTTCCCAAACAAGCAGCTTCTTAAACTGGTCTTGAAGAGTCACCTAATGACTGTGGATAACCTGATAGTTCTTTTTAGTCTGAACTGAATTACTTCAGCCACCCACACAGCACTGCCTCACAGACCATCAGCATGCTGAAATTATGATTCAGTGCCTTTAATGATCAGGATATTAAGTATAATGGTAATTTGAAATAATGCATTTTGTTGCAAAGCTTGGAAATTCTGGTCAGGCTGCCCAGAACTGATGCTGCTGCTACTGTATGGGCAGAGCACCTCTCAGTGTGGTTTTGTTGCCTTTCTGATGTGCAGTGAGAGCTTTTTCAGCTGCAGTTGGAACCTCCAAGCAAAACAGATACGGAGTTTTCCACCTCAGCCCAAAACCATCTGCAGAATGCGGTGCCAGTTCATTTCTCAGGTAGCGTTTGACCTTTGGTGCTGCATGCCTTTCAGAGGACGGGTTTGTATTTATCACCAATGTGTGTAAAAGCGAGTGCAGATTTGGTGCTGCTTCTCTTTTCAGCCTGCCTTCTGTTCCTGCACAACGTACTCATTCATCTCACAACAGACAGAACTTAGTGCAGGACCTCAAAGCAAAATCCTTCCAAGCTTTGAAGCTGTTAAGAGACTTGAACCCGTGATTATAGCTCTCATAGAATGAAAAGATGAATAGGAACAAATACAAGTTTTGATGTGATCCAAATCCAGTTTTGATTTCGAGCTCTCTCACTTAATTCCTTGAGATCCTGAGATGCTGCACAGCCCTTCCGAGCCCCCAGCCCTCCTTCCAGACTGAGTGCATCCTCTGAGAGTCCTCACTTAATATGGATTTATGCTTCTGGAGCACTCCTGACAGTTTTTCTCCCCCCCTTCTACATAAAAAATGACTTGCTTTTGTACTGTTCAGCACTGTGATGAATATTTATCCAGGGGGTTTATTTTTGTTATTCTAAATCTGCCTGCATCCTTTGTAAGAAGAAAAATGGGAAATAATTAATCTCTTTGTTAATCTTGATATTTGCATGGAACAAGTGAAACAAGCTCTTCAAACCACTTGCTCCACTCTTTAGAAGTATTTACTCTGCAGTTCAGAGGGAAACTTGAGGGCTTATTTATTTATTTCTATCATTTGGGATTCAATATATGCAGTGGGAGGTGAATTTCCTGGTCCTTAGTGGGGTGTATGTGATTCACTGCTTGGTTGGAAGACGATTTCAAAAAGTAACTGTAGGAGAAGAGTGGGAAGTTACCAAATCTGAACAGGCAGCTCATGTAATAAACATGTGGATCAGCTCTCTGTGTGCAGCTCTCCAAGCACAGCAGGCTGAGGAAGCACCCCAATGCATGCTTCAGCTGCAGCCTGCTGCTTTGAGCCTGCACAGTGCTGCTGCTAGAAGGGATTGGACACTCAAGAGTTGTTGATGATTCAAGAGATGATCTGGGCTGTCTTAATGAGGAGATGTGAGTTGCAGGATGAGGCCCCTGATTCCCTTGGAGATTTATCTGTGGTGGCCAAAGGCTGTGATGAACTCTGATGCCTAAATATCATAGGATGACCTGGGTTGAAAAGGCCCACAGTGCTCATCCAGTTCCAACCCCCTGCTGTGTGCAGGTTGCCAACCATTGGACCAGGCTGCCCAGAGCCACATCCAGCCTGGCCTTGAATGCCTCCAGGGATGGGGCATCCACAACCTCCTTGGGCAACCTGTTCCAGTGCCTCACCACATGTGCAGGGTTAAGTGTTAGAGTAAGACTTCAATTTTCTGATATGAAAATCTTATGATCACATTACTGGCCCAGATTTCATGCATACCACTGGGTGTGAGACTTTTATCTGCCTCGTGAAATTGTCCCAATGCCTTCCTTTGTGCTGCAGAGAAGGGGCAGAGTGATGGAGCAGCTGTGCTCTGTGCACTGCTGTCCTCCTTTGGGATGGGAGGACTATGGGTGTATCTCTGTGCTGGAACCACAGCCTCATAGGATGTCAGTGCTGCAGCTAGAAGCTGTCCTTTGTTTGCATGGTACAGATCAGGTGTATGTAAGCGACTGTTTCTCCCAGTTGTACTCAGCTGTTACATGCTTGGCTTTCACTGATCTGAAGATAAAATTGAAATTTCTTCAGCCTTGTGCAGCATTCCATAATATGTTGCTCAGCAATGCAGGTGGAATGTGGGGAAAATACATCTTGTCCTGTAGGTCAGGATACACTGAATTGTTGAATACAAATATACTCATTTCACTTGCATTCTCCATGTGAAAGTAGCATACCAGCCCTGTCCAGAGTAAGATCCAGTTGTCTAGAATAAAACTGCATGTATTACAATTATAATAAATCTGTTTTCATTTTCCTTGAAGAAATCCATGTTGGATGGCTGCAGTAGCAGTCTGATTCTGAGTTCTGACCCCAAATCAGGCACTGCAGCTTGCTTTCCTGGGCTTTGGTTGTTACTGTTGATTACTTATTTACACTAGCCTTCAGCAGGATAGGAGGGAAAGGATCTGTACTCCGTGTACAGCAGTAGGCTTAGTATTACCATGAGAACAAAGCACTTTTTCCTCGTGTTGGTCCTACTGTTTTTAGTGTCCAGATGTGTTAAAAGCATTAGCAAGCGTTTGCTTTGCATTCTGCTGTTGCAGTTTGGCTTGTAGAGACAGATTATTTCAGATCCATTCTCAGAGTGCATACTGCATAATCCAAAATCCCCTTATGAGATGAAGTTGGAGTGCATGTAAACTATAATATCTGTCTTGGAGAAAGTGGTAGGAGGACAGTGCTACTGCTGACCTATAGCTCATGGTTGGTTATAATTGCTTTCTACGGCTAGCTTAACATGCCATGTAGAAGTAGATGTTGACTTCTACAAAGTAGAGAAGGTATTTTAATGTGTCCTATGACCCAGACAAGGTTCATACTGCCTTATAACAAATACTGTCAGTTCTACCAGGAAATCTCACCCAGTCTTCAGTGAATGGTGAAATCCTGTTGCCTCCAATGGATTCCAGCAGAAGAGAGGTATGGTGGAGTGATGGGTTCAGTCTTTCTGTGCTGGGTGACCCCCAATGGGCAGCAGTGTGCTCACTTTACAGTGCAGTATGATTGGTAGGTACAGTAACAATTGTTTTTTAAGCCACATCCTTTACATTAAAATTTGCAAACCAAAGTCAGCTCTGGTGTTTGACTTCAAAAGGCTTGAAATGAGGATGGGCTTGGCCCTCTATCTGAAAAGTAAATTGGACCAATATTGGATCTTTGTTGGAAATGGTAACCCTGCTTTGAAGGTTCCTGTTTATGAAAGGCACTTTGAAGGGATTCATTCTCTCTGAAATGAATTCGTGCTATTCAGCCTGCCACTCAGAATAAGAAATAATAGCAGTCAGTCATGATTGCTGTCATCTACCAACAGTTCATTACGTAGCAGTTAGAGGATACAGCATTTGTGAAAAACATCACTGTATGCACCTTGAAAAGAAAAAGGCAGCAACTTCATGTACAAACACACTCAGGCTGCTTCTCTACAAGACTGGGTGACATTTCAAAATGTTTTTAACCAAGTGATGCTGCTGATACACTGAACAGGCAACAAACAGGTGGGAAATGGTGCTGCTCCAAAGGATCTCTTTGCCCTGGTGGAAGATCAGTCTAGTTCTGCACCATCTTCTGCTCCTTCTGCTGATATTCTGCTATGTGTAGTGACTCAAACCAGTACAGGGTAGAAGTGGGACGTGTATGGAACAGTGTTTCATTTCAGTTCTTCCACTAATAAGATGCGATTGATATTCCTGGAGTAATTTTCCTTGGGAGCTCATCTCTTCAGCCAAATTATTGATCTGTTTCCCCTGCTTTTTGTCTCAGGAATGCAGCTGAATTCACTCTGGGTACAGAGATGGAAGCTGCTCGTTTGTGTCTGGGATTTATTTACAGTGGAAGTTGGATTCTTTCTGTTGCTAAAATGAATCCTGCTGGTCTGAGGGTTTATGTGGGTGGGAACCAGAAGGAGAACAAAAGGTTGAGTAATTACCTCTTGGATAATGGCAGTGAGTGTAAAAGGTTAACCAAAAGGCTGCGTGTTTCACTAAATCCAGGTATCTTTATTTGTTCTTCCAGTGCCACAATCTACTCAGTAGGAACACAGAGGACCCACCTTTATAATAGCAACTTTATGCACTGATGTTCCTTATCTACAGATAATTTAGGATAGTTCTGATCCTGTTTAGGAACAGTTGATTCATGAGTATGATGGGACTGATAACTACATAGAAAAGACTCTTAAGAAGCTGCATGTAGTGCTTATGTCATCATTTTAATTGGTATATCTTAAAGAGCAAGATTGCTATTGCTGTTATCACTTTGCACGTGGATACTAAGGACAATTACTGGGTCAGACTTGATACTTTCTTTTGCAATTAGTCAAGAAACATCCTCTGAAACAGAACAGTAACTTGGAAGGTGTAAGTTACAGTTCTGTGTGCTTAAATGGGGTTTGTAATAAGGTTTTGATTCTTCTACCTTAGGTTAAAGAACGTGCAAAGCACTGACATACAAGTGAGAATGGACACCTTAGCTGGGGGTATTTCTCCCTGATCTCTGAAGAGTAATTGAGTTAATAACTAGTTAACCACTTGCTGATGTGTAACTTTCTCATTTGTACAAGTAAATTGTAATTAACACACATGGCCTACAGACACATGCAGGGGGGAAAAAAAATCTCGCTCTTTTCCCAAGTATGGATGGATTAAAATGTCCTGTTTTCTGGGAATTACATTTTAATGAACTCTAATATGCATAGATCCCATTAATGAAGGCTGTTTTTTTTTATTTTTTTATCAGCTCTTCTAATTATGAGGATCAGCTTGAAGCAAAAGCGCTTGAAAAGCTTTGTGTAGTAGGAGTGGTAGGGAATCCTCCCAGCTGTATTTGAAAATAAAAGCCTTAGGAAACATTCCTTTTTATTTATTTTTTTTTTCCTTGGGTTAAATGCTTGGGAAACTTATGTTTGCTCTTTTGATCCTAAACTTTCTGAACATCAATCAGCACTGTGGGGTTTGGGAATACTGAATGGACATGAAGGCTGAGTTCTGTCCCTGCCTTACAGACCTGGAGCTTTCTTGGCCCCACAAAAGCACCAGCAGGACGTGAAACGTTCTCATTTTTGCACAGTGATCCTCACCATGCAGTGCCTGTGCTGAGAACAGCTGCTGAGGGGAAGCTGGCTGTCCCATGGTGCACATCCCTGTCCTTCCATCTCAATGCTTTGCTCTGCTTTGCAGGCACAGTATTTAGTTCATCCAGCTGGATAACCCTGCTTGGATACCCTGGTGCTGTCATAACCGAATCCTGAAGGAAAGGAAATGATGATTGCATTTCAGTTATTACCGTCTTTATTTCCCCTGGGCTGCTGATCCCTGAGCTCTCTGTAACATCACCTGAGGTTTTCCTGCTCTGCCGATGCTCAGCCCTAAAAGTGGGCTTGGTGCGATGTCAGCTCTCTCCAGCAGATGTCCCTTCAAGCTCACCAATCTTCTGCCGCTCCCAATTAGTGCTCTTGTTTTCCAGGGTTTTGCAGAGGTAAAGCCTGCTAGGTAATTGTGTGCCGAGATGGGAGCATCCCGTGGTGTCCCTTGGCTGTGCAGGCTTGTTTATGTCCCTGATCTGTCCCTCCATCCTTCTGTCTGCTTGCATTCCACCGGTCCCCTCCTCTCCCACCTCCCAGACTGCATCTTTAAAAGGTGAGGAATTCAGTAGACTGTAGGAGGGGCTAAGCTTAGCTGATTTCTTATTCAATACACTTTTGGGTTAACTAAATACATACATAACAAGATGCCTTTTTTTTTTTCTTCTTCTCCACCCCACACACACACACTTATATCTGTCTCATCTTGTAGAGACACAAGGGGAAAAAGTTATAAACAAAATAATTGTGTGCTGGCATTCTTCCGCACCTGCTGAACTCGCCATGGCTTAACTTGGCAGAATATTTCTGCCTGGCTCTGGGAATTTTGGAGTTACTGACTGTTTTGGCGCATGCATCTCCGTGCACAGGGGTATGTGACTGGAGTTTGGGGCTGGTTCTGGGTGATGCTGGCTGCTGGGGGGCCAAAAATACAGCCTCAACAAAAGAAGGTTAGACTGGATATAAGGAAAAAGTTTTTTCACAGGAGGGGTGGTAAAGCAGTGGCACAGGTTGCCCAGAGGAGTGTTGAGAACCCCATCCCTGGAGGCACCCAGGGTCAGGCTGCATGGACTCTGAGCACCTGATGGAGCTGTGGGTGTCTCTGTGCATTGCAGGGGAGTTGGACCAGAGGGCCTGTAAGGGTCCCTTCTAACTCAAATAATTCTGTGGTTCTGTGTGTAGTGACAGCAAGAGGTATTTCTAAGGGCAGACCTTAAGGGAGCCCACAGCATTTCAGTGACATTCCAGCCTACCAAACAGCACTATGAAAAAAGGAGAGGTCGAGCACAGGGATTTGCCTCACGTGAATGTGTCCATCTCTTAGGAAGGTCTTTCTACCTTGGAGGGAGGAGGTGATGGTGCAATTAAAGTGCATTTCTCTCTATCTTTAACTCAGTGAGTGCTGCTGAGCTCCTCGCATGTGGTGGTTTGCTTTGTGGCCATAAGGGCTTCATAATGTCGTCTTCCTCCTTTCTTCCTTCCTTTGCTAATTACTGTGATGGGTTTGGATACCTTTAAGACACAGCTTTAAAAGCAGAGGCAGATTTGGTTTTAATTGTCCAAGTCAACCACTCCCCCATGAATCTGTTGTCTGGATGTCTGTGCTAATCTTGATGGGCATTTGGAAGTGATCATTATTTGTACAGGCAAACTTGCACAGTTAATGAAGCTTTTTGTATTAGGAAGACTTCAGAAGAGTAAAATGCTGTTGAGATGACCTGTGGTTCTAAAACAATGCTCAGAAAACAAACTTATTTTGTGGGGTGGAGTGGGAAAAGGGAATTAATGCCGTTCAGTGGGATCAACTTTTCAGTAATCCTAGTAACTAAGGATGGCTGTGAACTTGGGTGTATCCATAAGCAGAGAGCAAGAAGAGATGCACTGGCCTGGCTCTCATGTGGTGATCTCTCTGCTATGTGAGGGTCACTTGTCAAACAGCAAGGACAGTTATTTCCATAAAGCTCAGTCTGTTTAGGTATCTTTATGCCTTCCTATGCTTCCAGACTTGTAAATAAGTGCCTCGTTGTCAAGGTGATGGGTGTTTATGATAGGCATTGGAATAAATATTCAGGGAAATTAAAACCCAAATGTTTGCCAGTCCTTGTTAATATTTCTCCTCTGTTTTTGCTGACACGGAGGATGCGTGGAAACTGACCTCACTTCAGCATAAAACCTACATGGAAAACTTACCTGGTGCAGAATGCAGCGTTGGCATGGAGCAGCATCAGCTCTGGAAGCAGCAGCCCAGGGCAGTGCCAGCACTGCATGTTTTAGGGGAGGATAGAAGAAATGCATACATGAAATACTCTGATTTCATGTATGTATACAAGTGACTTGTTCTTCATCGCTTCAGCAGCAGCAAGGTGTCTAAATATGCTTAAACATCTGGTTTATGGGTCACCACCTACTTCCTGGTTGTTGTCATTGAATCTTAAGGGGCAAATCATATTTGTATTAATTGTTTGCACCTCCATTCTTTCCTGGAGTCAGAGTGCCTTTAAGTTAATTTATTGTTATAATAGGGGATTAAGAGCAGTGTTTGAGAATGGACCCAGCTGAAAAAAAAAAACACTAATAATTAATCCAGACCTTTTCCCACTGTCTTATTCTCATTTTGATTGTGCCAAGGAAGCGAGAGCAAATCTCATCTCGCTGCTGTTTGTGTCGAGTTGCTTAGCTGGGGTGGCTGTGCTCCTTGTCAGATGTGTGTTTATGCTTCCCAGGGTTCCCAGGCTGCCCTGCACTACCAGCACTGAACTCATCCATATGATGCTGTCGTTATCAGACTCGTAATAATTTTCTTACCCAGATGGGCTCTATTTCCTCTCTTCAGAACAGAAGCCCATGGAAACTTCTCCCACTGTTGGTGGCATAATGCACGTAAAAGAAACAGTTAAAAAACATATGAGGAGTTGTTACCCTCGTAGACAACTTGTGGCTGTCCTGTTACAAGAGCAATCTGGTCATCTATTCACAGCGTATTAACAGTTGGTGTTTTGATGTGTAGTTCATGGTTGTTTGCTTAAATTCTGACTGTTGTTGACTGCAGGATATAAAAAGTGAAGTTATCTTAATGCTAAAAATCTGGAGGGGGAAAAAAACCAGTAAAAATTAATAGCAAAATTAATAAATAATCAAACATGCCGGTTTAGTGGGTATTAGAAACAACATGATGCAGTCGACTGGAACTTTGATTTATTTTTTTCTTTGTTTAGATAAGCAAACTTCTCTCCTTGGCTTCTCTTTGCTCCTCCCTTTGTGTCAGGAAATGCTGAACTGTGAAAGGTTTATTACCCTGCAGAAGCTACAGTCTAAATGTTCAAGACCCCTTAGAAAAAGGCACATAGTGTGTGGCACAGAGCCCTGTTATAGATCAAGGATGGAGGCAGAAATATATCTGTATATTTATATACACACACCTAATTTTGGAGTTGGACTCCATTACTCAAAAATATAAGATGTCCCCTTTCTTTCCTTGGCTGTTTTAATGCTGCCCTACAGCAGCACAGTGATGAACACAATTTCATTCCTGTCTCATCTTCTCCTGCAGTTTATAAGCTCTGGAGTGATGCTTTATCCCTCCCTGTGTTTTCTTGCTGAGTTCAGAGCTGTTTGTTCCCCTGGAAATTAATTTCCATGTGTTTTTGAGGGTCATCTCATACTGACGTACAAATTGATGTGTAGACACAGTAAGAGAGGATCTTGGTTTTCCACTTCTCCCAACGCAGATGAGCAGTGTTGGCTATTTGCAGAGCCGTGTGCTTCGTGGTCAGTGCTCTGCAGGTTGCATTGATCTGTATGAAGCTGGTTGGGCTGTGCAGCGTTGGGGGCTGGAAGAGGAAGGAAACATTTTGGGCAGCTTTTGTGTAACTTTGAACAGATCTGGCTCAGGAAAAGATAAACAACTTAGTTTGTTTGAGCAAATAAAACAGAAATAGCACACAAGTGCAAGGATTGCCAACTTGATGGGGAAAGCTGAGGCATAATGGGATAATGTGTAAATGAGTTTTCCTTAATTTGAAATAGCTGCAGTCTCTGCTATTTCACGTTGGAGCTTTCAGCACCCTGTTTTCCAGGAGCTGTGTACCTTACCTTTCTCCTTATACTTACTGAAAGCAGATTAGTAAGTTAATACTGAATTAAAACTAGAAGTGACATGTATTTCTCCTAGGCTGAAGGTTTTATGTTGCTTTAATTTGGTGTGGTTTGATATTACACATGAATTTGGTTTGCTACCTGTGTGCATTCTGAGCTGTGAGGCCTTGGGGAGCTGACTTGGAAGGAATTTTGGTGTTTGTGTTACATGGCAGTGAGCTCAACACCAATGCACAGGGTCAGAATGGGTTGCCCATGGTTTGGGTAAAAAGTCAGAGCTGTTTCCATCTGTAGCTTCCCTGGTGGTGGCTTGGGTTGTGCTTTTGGTGTTTTTTTGGGGGAGTGTGTTCTGTTTTTATTATTCTTTTTCAATTAGATTCTGTTGGATTGGATAGAATACTGCACTAAAAGATCCACACCAACACAACTGGCAGAGGAGTTCAAGCTTTCTTGCCTCTGTCTGTGGTGATGCTGCTTGCATTACCTCTGAGTTTATCCCAAATAAATGCAAGTCTTTTGGCAGATAATGAGTTGCTGATTCTTATTCACAGGTTAATCTTCCTTGGTTTAACCTTTTAAAATAACAGATAATTGCATCTGTGTGAAAGAAGGACAGGAAATTAAATAAAAAAACAAACAGCAAAACAATAATGTTTGGCTTTTTTCCCCCCCATTAGTCACCGGAAAGCAAATATCAACAGCCTGTTACAAATCTGGAAGTGGTTCAGCCATGATCTCTCTCTATCAAGACAAGCACAGCATGCCAAGAGCAAGGACTGAGTGTAGCACTTCATTGCAGATTGCTGTCGTGTGATGTTCCAAAGAGTTTTGCAACTACAGCCAATAAAAGAACTTCCACAAACCTGTGGTTTCGTGGGAGGTGAAGGGGGAAAGAGATGGCAGTGGATCACATCATTGTGTCCATTGGTTAAGGCAATGTTACGGCATAAATAACTTTTTTATTTTGCCTTTTCTCTGCTCTTTGTTATTAACTGCAGTCTGCTGAGGAGGATGGAGAAGTCAGGGTGGTCCAAGCTGCTGCAAACTGATCACTTTCCTTGCAGTGATCACTTGCTGTGAGTTGTTCAGAATGAATGGTAAATTGGGTGCAATTTTCTTTTTCTTGACTAATCGTAAATGCACCTATGGCACAGTATAGAGAAATAGAGAAATCCAATGGAGGTGAAGGCCAGTCAGTTTGGGAATGGAATCTTTCTCCTGTTGCAGAGTGTTTTCATCTGGAATCAGTGCTGCAGTGCTGGTATGGTTGTACTGGGATGGCTGGGAGGGTTTTAGGGCAGGGGGTGGCAGAGTGGAGATTGCAATTGAACTGCTGGTGCTGCTGGCTGCCCCTTCTGCATTCCCTTAACTGTTTAATGCTTTGCTTTTCCTTCACCTCTTTACTACAACCCTGTATGAAGCAAGTGGAATGGAATTTCATGTTTGCTTATGAAAGGAATCATTTGCGTGCTGTCTGTAAATACGTGATGAGAAAACAGGATAGACCTATGAGAGAGAAGAGTATACGAGCTTAAAAATTAATAAAACATATTTCCTGCTGTGGTTGAACTGGAGTTTAAATGGTTTTAATCAGTGGAAGCTCCACTAGCATGTGTGTCAGAGGTGGAACTTGAGTTCATCTTCACATAGTCCCAGTGAAAACATAGGAAGGGGATGCATCTGCTCTGGCTTTGCTGAGCAGGTGCTGCATGGAGTTGTGCTGCTGCCCCATTGCCTGCAGAGCATCTTCTGTCTGCAGGCAGTCTGGGTGCCATGTTAGTGCAGCCAGTGGTTTGTGTGGTCCCTGCATTACATTTAAAAAGGGGGGAAAAAGCAGTAAAAGGCAAAAAATGGGAGCAGTCTGAGGAGTTAACTGAAGTGCAACCTGGTGGTACTTTGGATGTGCACTATTCCAGCTGCCAGCAACAGGAGGGACTCCTCCACTCACTGTTCGTTTGGAATGGCTTTAACAGCTCTGGAAGTAATGGTGGATTCACGTTTCCTCACTGCCCTGATCCCGGTGTCGGCTTAAAATTCACATTTAATTAACCTCTTCACCCAAGGCATAAATCAATACTAAAGCTCCAAATGCTCCCCACACTGATTGCTATTTCCATCTGGAGGGAGGCTGCTGGAAATTAGAAATTAAGGTGCCTGCAGGAAAGGATCAAACTAATTGTGTGGTTTGAAGCACAACTAACTGGTAAACTGCAATAATGAATGTCCTCAGCTGTGATTGGGAAACCCTCTGATTAAGGTTCTGGGGAGGAAAGGGAGAAGCAGACTGTGCTGTTGTGTGTGACAGACTGGGCTCACTGAAACACATTGAGGATGTCTGGAATCCTGGGGTTCCTTCCATTGCAAGTAGCAACAGCAAAGAGCAGCAGAGGTTTGAATTCTATGGATTTGCATGTCTGCATAATTTTATTACAAAAATCCTGTCTGGTGTTAATCCTCCCTCCTTATTATTACCACCCAGTAATGCTATCGTGTATTTTTAGTATAGCAGCTCCTGAGAGTGCAGCTCTGTACACATTGCAGTGGGTATGGGAGATGGAATAGATCAGGATTCTTTTTCCTAGGGTTGGGGAGAAACAGCACTCACTGACTACCATGCAAATCATTTCACAGCTGACACAGAAGTGGTTGCAGTACAGTGACAGAGATTGGATGTGTTTCCTTCTGCTTAATGCATTTTGCAGGATAGGATGTTTTTATGCTTTGAGAAGAATTTCTATGTTGCTCTAAAACTATTTTTTTTTTTCTTACACCCTAAATAAACTCTTGGTATCAAATTGAGCTCTCTTTGTTATTGTTGTTTTGTTAAAGGCAAACTTTGGAGGGACAACAGTTTGTACTGCAGAGAGTTTAAAACTTGCTTTTTCTGTTGCTGCTGCAATGTCCAGGCATTTAGGCTACATTTTGAGAAGATTCTTTTATGTCCCTTTCTGCAAACATATGAGCAGAGTGTTGTTGTCTTTGCTCAAAGTATGGAAGCAGGGCTCTGAATCAGTTTGGGTCTTGGGTGGTGGAAGATGGATCAGAAGCACGTGTGCCTACATGGGAGGCTGTCTACATTCTGGCTCTTGGGGCTTTTCCTGCTTTGGTACAGCAGAACTCAGGTTTTCATTTAGTCACCAGTGAAATGGAACATCTGCAGCACCCAAAGGTGTCTGAGTGCAAGGGACCTGATCTCCTTCTGTCAGACAGTTATAGCAGCAAGGAGAACCTGCTGTTGTATTTGGAGGAGGTGTACAAGGATGCTATCCAAATGCGCTAACACCGAGTGCATGTGGATGATGGAAGAAAAATTAAGTGTTAAATTTGGCTGCAGTGTTGGTTTTGACATTCATTTACACCAGCAAAACCATTCTACTGTAAAGCTTTCTAGCTTTTGAATCATAAAATGATAGATGTTTCTGGGCTAGTTCTGCAAAGACCTTGAGGACTCTGTGGTCAGCTTTGGCTCATCTTGTTTACAGATGTTATTTCAGATGGACCTTTATGTTTTTGCAGTGAATGCAATTCTGCATACTTGAACCTTCAAGTACTTGAATTACACACCTCATTTCCCTGGAATCTACTGGCTGGTATATCTCCAGCAGAACCATTAAATAAAATCTTAGCTCAGCAAAGAGTTTTACCATGTGGTTAAAGCTCAGCTCGCTCTTAAGTCCCTTGGTACCTGAAGACCTTCAGGCAAAGTTATGCCTTCAATTACGTGCTTGTTACTTCCTTGGTTCTAATGGGATTGCTCAGGTGTAATGAAGGGCAAAAAAGGGCAAAACGTGGCTGTCTTAGTTGTATTCATGTGGCTTTTACTGCTTTCTGGTGTTCTGGTACAAAACTTTGGATGGAACAGAAGTTCAGGTCTGTTGTGTCTGCTTATTTCTAATACTCAGATCAGACAGGAAGATGTTGGGACTTGTAATCCAAAGCTGATTATTCATAACTAAGGAGTGGAGAGGGATAGGGTTGGGTAGGAGTAACAAATTTGCATAATTCTTGTGTTTTGCATGCAAAATACATTTTAGGGCTTTATCAGAGCTTCCCTTATGTGCTTGCAGCTGCAGAGCTGCACAGTGCATTCACATATGATAGCCATCACTTCAGGCTCTGTTTCACCTTGTCACATCCCATTTATAAGCTGAGGTTTTTAATAGGACGACAGACAGTCACTGAAGAGGGAAGGCCTCAGAAAAATAAATAAAGACTGAGGAAGTCAGAGATCATTAAAGCTGACACTGCCTCACGTGTTCATTAATTATGGATATATTTGGAAGAGCTTTGTTAAAGCTCTGGCAGGTACATGTGATATAACTTTTGAAAGCTCTTGACTCTGCTCTCGGAGCACATGAGCTAAGGGAACCCAGAAGTGCAGTTCACTCCTTGGGTATTTAAATTCAGGTCTGCACTCAGCCCATGCTTTGTTTAGATTTAGTTAATGCTGGAATTCTGGCCAAGCAGCCAGAATTCAAGGAAACCAAGCAGGTTTCCTTTGCAACCATTCATTCTCTATGGAGGAAAAGCTGTTTTCACCCACTCACACCCTGGGCCCACCCCATCCATAGCTTTCTGCAAGACCTACAGTGCCTTTCCTAATGGTCCCCCTCATTTTAATGCAGACAGCTCATTCCTGCAAGGAGGGAGTTGCAGTGTCTTAACTGGGGCTCAAGATGTAGTGAGTCTGAATATAATGTCATAAACATGCTGATGCTTTGTTGGTTGCTTATAAAACTTGAAAACATACAAAGTTACACCTGACATGAAGTAGATTGTTCTCTAATAACATTAAGTGTAGCAACAGGAGAAAGTTCTTAAGCTGCCTCTTCAAGAATGGGGAGATCTGTACTAAGAAAGAAGCTGATATCCCTCTCAGAGGAATCCCAGTTGAGATGCTGACAGAACACAGTTCACTTTTTACATTGTCTTCAATTCTAAGGTGATCCAGGGACGTACCAAATTTCCTATTTAGAGCTAAGGTTTCAGGTTGAGATAACACCTCATGTGCTAATTCTGTCAGAGCTAACTCTGGAATTGGAATCAGCTGTGGTACCATTCCTGTGCTTCTGTAACCAGGCTAATGAGACAGCCAGAGCAGGATTAACTTGCTGAGATGTATGGGGATATAATCTACCAGATCACAAGAACTCACTATTAATACTGCTACTAGGTCCTCAGTTTGCACTGCTGCTGTTTCAGTGAGTTTCCTCCTGTGCCATCCTGGGAAGATGGTGGATCTAAATTAAAGTCCACCACCCAGGCAGTAGTGTTAATTACTTCTGCGTAGTAGTTGCTGTATTTCTCATGCATTACTGCTTTCGTGTGGTGGTCTTATGATACCAAAAGGGAGATGTCTGACCATGAGGAGCTGCATGTGTGCCTAAACCAATACATTATATGCTATTCTGTACCACGGCTGCAGAAGGTGGGGAAATGAATCTGAGTGTAGCTGCGTGGTGAAAAGGGTCCTCCTGGCTATTGAGTGCTGTTCTTGGTTATCAAGCTGAAGTGTAGGCCTATAGAAGTCTAAAAGCAGCTATGTGTTCAGCTTGAATTGAGGTCTTTAAGAGAAGATGGCCTAAACCTCAAAAGCAGGATCACCTCAGGGCAAAGCCTGCTGATAGCATGACATGAACCCTAAGGTGGCATTCAAAACTCCAGCAAAGAGGCAAAAAAGATCGAGCTGAAATCTAAAGCTGGTAAAAGCAAATTTATCTCATTAAAACTCTTCATTTGCTGCCTTGAGGAGATCTCCAAAAACCTTGAATAGGATTAAGGAAAGGGCATTGGGATGAACAGAGTGCAGCCATATCAGCAAGGGGTTTTACAGATGGCATCTGTACCTCGTGAAAAGCTTTTTATACCCTAAAATCACATTCAGATGGTTTAGTATAAGTTAATAAGAAATGTGGACTTGAGTGAAAATGCAGGAAAGCAGCAGAGCAGGTCAAGGCAGAAGCAGAAAAGACCTCGTGAGGCTGGAAGGATTTTAGAAGTACTGTGATCTGCTTTAGAAGATGGTCCTCATTCTAATGTTGCTAGCAGGTGACATTTAGTCACTGAGAGTTTCCTTCTCTTTTGCTGTGTAATGTGGGCACCTGTCCAACTTCGAGGGAGAAAATTCAAAGCCTGAATTCTGACGGATATAAAACAAAAGAGAAAACCTCTATCCTTACAAATAGTTAAAAAATGGAGGCATTTTAGAACAAACAGATGTGTGACTTCTTCAGTCAACCTAACTGCTGATGGAAAGGAATGCGGAACAGTTGAGCAGAGTGAAAAACAGTTTCCTTCTGTAATGATCAGTTTTCACCTCGTAAGATCAGGTGTGCTTAGATGCTGAGTAGCATCCATTTAAAAGTGTGGATGCCATCAGGCCATGCTGATGGAGAGCTCTGGCAAAAGAAGCCAAACTGGGCAACTTCTCTGCTTGTGAGATAAATGGATTGTTTAAAGTATGGAGTCTGACATGGAAGAAAGTGCAGATCAGGAAAAATAGGGTTCCTAAAATAAGCTGGTAGATGGTATTTGACAGCCCTGAGTGTACCCAGCTGTCAGAAAGGTATTTACAGCACTGCTGCTGCTCTGCCCCTCGTTAAAGGTGAAGTTATTTGCATTTTCCCTCTTTTTAGAGTCTTTTAGTCATGAGTTTCTTAAACACAGCTTCCAACCAAACATTATTTATGCCTCTTTTCTTAGTTGTACCCAGTAACTACTCATTAAGTCTTTTGTAGTGTGACTCTGAACTAATTAGGGTTAATTGAGCCTGCTTGTGCGTTAGCTACTCCAGCACTTGTCCTGATAATCGGGAGTTTTGAGTGCATTGAGGTTTTTTGTGATTAGTTAGCTTAAACTCGCATTCTGTGCTGTTTTTCTGGTTCATGTGGCCTTTGTGATTGCTCTGACAGCCAAAGAGCTTGGTGTCATGGGGTCATGGAGTCATGGAATGGGTTGGGTTGGGTGGGACAGCATGGGTGCCCAGCTCACCTGCTGCAGGAGGGGTTTTTTATTAGTCTGTACCAGAGAAAGTGGGTTGAATAGAGAACAGGTTATCACCATCAGAAAGTGGTATAAAGGAGAGCAATCAGCCACATGTAACTCATTCTTTTATATGTGTGTTTACACATGTAATGTCCTGCTCAATTAAATCCAAGCTGGTTTATGTAGAGATGAAAGAGTGTCCACACAAGGTAATTATCTGTAACCTTCTCTACGTGTTGTATCTGTAACCTTCATGGAAATGAATTTAAGCACTGAAGCTGTTTAGATAGGAAAAAAGAGTAGTTGAAGTGCATTCCACCCCACCAATGGGAAGACCAGAAAATCATTATCAGTTATTGCAGAGAGATTTGAAGTTGGGTTTTTCTCGTAAAACTGAAGTTTGAAAAACAAAATCATGGGGAAATAGAATGAATTGCTGGATCTACACTGGATCACCAAGTGACAATATTTCATTATCACTACAGAAGTACTGCAGCAGTAGGAGCTGACCTGGAAGGAAAGCATGTTTTGCGCATTGAAGACAAGCATGTCTGGGATGCTTAATTATTTTTGGATTAATCTATTTACCATTACTGAAGAACTGCAGCATATTCAGTGCTACATGATTTGCTACCAGTGTGCATCTTCAGCTCTACTTAGCTGAAGGCACAGCGTGGGTTTTACCTGCAGCTGCTGTAAATGAATTACACATCTCTCCTTCGCTGCCCTGAGGAGATGTGTGGCCACCCACTGGGGCAGGGATGGTCTGCAGCATCTGAGGATAACATCAAAAATGATGTGCTCTGTGTTTTTAATAACCAAAGGAGAGTGGGGGGGATTAATTCATTTAAAACACATGTAAGTATTAGAGTAATTACTTTGAGTCCTTTCAGCTCAACACTGTTCTTCAATGCAAGCAACGATAGGAAAATGTTTCTGTTGTTCTTTGTGAATGCTTCACGTGAACTGAATTCTGTATTTCCTACCTTTTAAGCTATATTAGGACACACCAGCCACCAAAGTTCACTAAAGAGATGAGAACTTCTCTTGGGGTTGTGGGCACAGCTGAGCAAGATGGGCTAACACATCACCTGCATAGACTTTGCCTGTGCTGAATATCACCCTTCCCCTCTCTGCTGGAGTGTAATACTGTTACTATTTATCAGTAGTGGACAACTCGTTATCTGCTCATCTGTCACTCAATTGACATTGCTGGATTGGTGGAGAAGGCTTTAAACTGTTGCTGTCATGAAGCTTAATAAATGTTCCTTTGATTTTTTGTTAATTAGATCAGATGATAAACTGCCAGGGAAGGACAGCTTCAATAAATCTGTTTTGAAAAGATATTAGAAGTCACCAGTCCTGGGCAAACATCTGTTTGTCATGGAGTCAAAGGCAGGGCTTCCTAATTACGTGCCTGCTTTGGCTCTGCAGCTTCCCAGTGTTGTGTTCCTTGGCACAAGGAGTGAGCTGCCAGAATTATGCTGACCATCCGGCTTAATAAACAAGATATGAGGGTTTAAGAGGAATCTCCGACAACACAACACAGTCTCATCTTGATAGCAGTGTATACTTAACAGAAAGGAAAAGAGCAGCCTGCTTTAAAGCTCTACAGAATGATCAGCACTTCTGGGATTAGCACTCTAATCTCTGCCAGGATGTGGGTGCTTCTTTGCCTTGCAGTCTGAACGGCTTTAACTGATGTGTTTCTTCAATCTAATGTAGTACTGTGTTTATTACACACACGCACAGCCCTTCTTTGAGCAATCTGAACATGAACTGTATGATGTCTTGTCCTGAATTGCACAGGCTATGCAGAAACATTTGCTAAGAATCTTCCCAAACCGCACGCTTGTTCACTGTCATTTTTATTCTCAAATGTTAATTTGCTGTGTAATGTAACATACCACTTTCCCCTTCTCTATTGATGGCTTTTTCTTCCCACCTCCTTTCTGAAATAACCCATTGTACTTTTGATAGTGTTTTCTCATACAGAAGTTTCCAAGGCCTCTTGCTGTTTGCACGTTGCTGTAGTAGCTCAGCTAAAGGTAGATGGGACTTCTTTTAAACAGCTGTTTTATTTTCAGTAGTAGTTCTTACCATGTTTGTTTCATCCGGAAGATAAAGAATTGCTGTACTGAATCAGACCAGATCAAAGCTAAATGCTGTCTCGTATTCCAGCCTCAACTCTTTGTAACAGATATGATGTACATGTATGCCAGCATAAGAACAACCATGCTTTGAGCTCCCTCGTGCCTTTGATAGACTTCAAAGTTAGTATACCTAATAGATATTGATGAAGCCACTGTACTCCATTAATGAACCTCTGTAGGCTTCTGGCCATACAGTAATGGGTGTTGAGTTCTGTGATTTACCTGTGAATTTTGGGAAAGAAATAAAAATATATTTAATTGCTCTTCAGAAACAGAATTAGGCACTGCAGCTTATAAGTGTTGATGCCTTACAGTGCAGCTTGTGCTTTGTTTGGGCCATGGTTCAGTGGGGTTTCAGTATATCCTTTGGGATTCTTAATGATTCTTCATTTGGTTTGAAGCCAAACCTAACTTCTCAGTGTTAGAATACTGCAGGATTTGCTGTGCCACTATGGTAACAAAAGCTTGCCATATCCAAGCTTGCTTTCACTCATTACATATTGCCTGAAGAAATCAAACCCAGTCCTTCTCACACTCACTCTGATTTATCCAAGAGGGCACCACTAAGTGGTACTAACATGAAAATAATAACTGGGATGGAGAGTCCTGCTAAGAGTTTTTTCTTCCTATTCCATCTAAATGTTGTGATTGGTTCCATGTGGCAAATACTGATATTAAGCTCTTTGCTGAATTCTCAGTAGTTCATTGGTTGGAGAGCTGGGGAAAAAAAAAAAGAGAATAAGATACTGAATTATATGAATTTTTTTTTCTTTATTTTGCCTTGTTAGTCCAGTGACTAAAGTGGAAACCCTCTGTTTCTCTGATTTGGATGGAGCTGTTGAGAACTTGTTTCTCTTAATTAGCATCTCTGCTTTGTTCCCTCAGTTTAGACTCGTTCTCAACGTGCTGGTTTTGGATGTGTGTTCTGATCTGTGTTGAGATTGTTTGGGAGGAAAGCTCAGGTTTTACCTGCCAAAATGCCCCTTGGAAAGCTGTGTATAGCCTAAGTCTGGACTTCTTTTCTGGTGTCACAGCAATAGAGTAATAGGCAGCTGGCTTCATTAATGTCTAAGTCCTTGTAAACTGAGATTTGTAGCCTTTATGAAAGGATATGGCCTGCTCTGAGTTAGCTGTAATGGCTGCCAGATTGCTTCCCTGTTGAAAAGAAGACTGTGCCTGCATATAAATAATTACTAGAAACACTGCCAAGATGAGAAATCCCTCTCTATGAATCAATTCCATGCAGTTTGAAATCTATATTTATAGTTGCTTATTTTCAATGAAGATGCCTTCTGAGCCAAAATTCACACGTGGAACTTTAGGGTTAAAATTGTCTTCAGCCAAAGTTGAATTGGATTTTGGCTTAAAAATGGAGAGAACTTCTGATGTGGAGAACAGAGGTATAAATCAAGTATTTGTACTGGCATACTGTTTCTTAGGCTAAAATATATTAAAAATAGATTGCAATTCTGTAGAAGTATTAAGCCAATCTGGGATTGAAGTCCACTGTATAAAGACATGGAAACCTTTCGTAAATCACAATGGGAATGGGCCAACTAATCTCTTATACAGCACTTGTTTATTTTCTGGTTTTTTAGCTGTGCAGACAACTGCTTGTGCGTACCTTGTCGAATAGCAAGAAAATAAAGAGAAATGTGGCCTTTATCATCTTCACCAGTAATAGCTTAATTGATGGAGTTGGGCAAAGTGCTGTACGTTGGATAGTCAATATCTCCAGTTCTTCCCGCTCCTCCTATTGCTTTGCTGGAGCTCACCTTGAGGTGCAAATCCATTCGGAGGAGATGGTGACAAGAACAATATATTACTGACAGAGCGTGAGAGAATGTTAGGAAACATCATTCCAGCTGTTAGAGTCAATGAGCAAAACTGTGAGTCTTGTCAAGTCCTTTTGCCATCTCGCAGCACAGAACTGTCACCTCATTAATCAGAGGAGCGTGCTGCCGTGGTGCTCCAGATGAATAGCATTTATTGCTGATCTTGTCAATTTCTTGTGATAAAACTACGATGTGATAATCTCCTCCTTATGTGTTTGAAACTTTTACAGTGGAATTCCTGGTTACTAGGGATCAGTCAGACTGGTGAGAATGTAAATACGTGCATTAGAAAACAGAATTAAAAGACAGACAGCTAAGAAGCTTGTCAAGTAGGGGACTCGGGATGCTTGGAGAGTAATCTTTCAGATGTACGCAGTTCTGATATGGTTGTAAAGCACCTTTGTACTCTGAGAAGAGCTGCAAGGTGAACGTGGAGGGGGAGCAAATAGTAAGGAAGTAACTGTTCATCCTGAATATACAATAAAATGAGCTAAAACTGCAGCATGGTCAGTTCTCAGCCTAAAGAGAAGGCTTTCAGTTGGCTGTGAAGTATGGTCAGTCTGAGGTTGATAGATGTGAACTGCCTATACAAGGTATAGATGCAGCACCAGTTCCAGAAAGCAGCTCAGGAAGCTGCTGGGGAGAAATTGAGGAATGCTGCATGACAGCACCTCAGTTGTTGGTGTGTTTTACAAGGACAGTTGATATTGTGTCTGTAATATCACCCTTCCTTTAAAATAAGTTGATAACAATGGTCAGGCAATCAGTCTGTCTATGGAGATATTAATTTGTGTTCTTCCTTGGAGAATTCTAGGCTCTGGCTTTGTGTTCCTCCGCAGCTTTTGATGGTGTCCTGTGAAAGTAATTTGCTTCCCAGTGCAACAGATGCCTTCAGCACGATCCCATTAAAGAGGAAAGAATGACTTAAAACTACACGCATTTAAACATGTCACTTCTCATAAATGCCATTAACTGGTGTGTTATGGCCTCGGCGAAGCCAATAATTTATTAATAATTTATCACACAGTTACAGAAGCAAATATAAAGCCATGCTTTGATTAAAGCCACAGAAGCATAAGCTTAAGAGGTTAAAACGCAAGAGTTAAATGCTTGATCCTAACTGCACTGAAATAGTAGTAGGCTGGAGAGGGGTTTGGAATTGGATGATAAAGCTCAATCACCTCTAAAATATCCCACATCAAAGTTTTTACAGAGGTTTGTAATAAGCAAGGTGTCTCAGGGCAAGAAGCTGAGGTTTGGGACTGCTCAGGCCAATAAGAACCAGCCCAACAAACAGCAACAAAGTTCAAGCAGCCCCTGGAACCTTCTTATAACAGTAGTTAGGGCTGAAAGCCATTTTCCTGACCAGCAAAATAAAACAAACAAAAAAACCTCTATAGGCTTATGTGATATGGAACGAAATCAGTACGTTCTTGGGTATAGTGCTACAGCAATGCAAGGGGAGCTCCACTCTTAGCATAATGAGCAATTTGTTTAATAGATCTTAAAACCAGCAACTTTATTCTTGCTTTCAAGGTTTCTTATTCCTAAAACTGCATGTATGGAAGGTCTTCATTTCTCTTGTGTGTGTGTGAAGAGTATGCATGGCTGTAAGATAGTAAAGAATATTTTATTTAACCTGGGGATTGCAAAGTCTTCCTAAGGGTTTTGTTTCATCTTCCTCTCCCTCACTGCAGATGCTCATACAGGAATGTGCTGCCAGCCCTGCAAAGCAAAGAGCCTGCAGGTGATGGAGGGCGCTCCTGGGGAAGGAATGGATAACTGTGTGTGTGTGTGCTCAAGGGGAGAGTCTGCAGGCTCCATAACAGCCTACATCTGCAGGTGGGCTCAGGTTATTTGGTGGGTTTCTTTCAGGATAGAAATCTGATATAGGCAGGAAATGCTACTTGATAGCAGATGCATTGGTTTGTAGTTGAGATGCATAACAGCAGCTCTTCGTTTATATTGCTCTGTTAATAAACAGTCTCTGATAGAGATAGTGTTTCTGCTTCTGGGTCTTCTCTAATATTAAAGGGCAGATTTCTAGTTATAATTACATACGCATTAGGCTCTTCTCCTTTCAGCAGATAACATTAAGCTGTTCTGATAAAGAGACAAAATACAAACAGACCAAAAATATCATGTTGATCACATTTTAATTCAGTGTCTTTAGTTTTGTCAATGTTTATAGATGTCTGAGGCGACAGAGTAGGATATGAATGCATAAATACCTTCACTTGTTTATAGCAAATGTTCTAAACCAGGGACACGTTTCCTATTGCTGGAGGAGATGCTCTGGTCATCTGATGAGCTACAATACAAAGTGTAGGAATCTTGCAGCCACAGTTGGTCTAGAGAGGTAAAATGAAGGCAGCTGTGCTGTCCATGTGTGCTGATGCACCTGAAGTTTTTCTCCTGCTGCTTGAAAGTAACATTTGTTGATGCTTTGAACTTCCTTGTGTAGGGATGTCAGCAGTTGGAAGAAAATGAAACCAAGGTTGATGTTTTTTATCTTTGCACTGAGCTGCAGGGTTCAGAATCAAATATGTATGCTATTAAAGATGGAGAACTATACTTACTGGTATGAGAGTCAGAAAGAAGCCCCTGTGCATCCCACCTTTCTCTGTTGTTGAGAGGATTTTAGTTTCCCACCGAATTGTGGCAGCTCAGTAATAAACCTTAATCTATAAATCATAGGCAGTTGTTTTTTTGTTTTTTTTTTTTAATAAATGGTTAAGCATGTAGAATATTCACCATTCAGGTTTGGTAGTCAGAAGAATTAATCAAACTGTCAGGCTTTAGAGCAGATGCTGCAGAGAATACGCAGTGGTTTGTCATGGTTACTTAGCAACTCTAGCTGAAGAGGTTAAGGTGGAAAATACTGTCATTTTCCTATGCTGGAGATCCACCTCATCCCAAATTTGGATGCTTGTTTTTCCCACAACAGATAAAATCTTTTATATGCTTTAAATCATCTTTGTTACAGCTTTCAAAAGAACTCTCAATTTCTGTAGATCAATTGGAGTGAAATGAAGAATGCTGAGTATCGAAGTGTTGCTTGTAAGAGCAACAATCTCCACATATGCAAAAAAGTAATAATAATAAAATCTCATTCTTTGAATGGGAAGGTATTTAATTTTACTGTAATATTTTTGCTTTAAAAATAGAGATGAGAGAAGGCAAGGGTGGTTTGGACTGAATCATTGAGACAATGTTCTGCAGTAACAGCAATGGAAGTGGGAACTGCTCTGCACTTATGTTGCTGGTGGTAGTATTTATTGCCCTGATAAGGAAATTGAGTTTGCTTACTGGGAGGAAATAAATGACCTCTTATAAGTGCATTCTGTTGGAGGATTTGCCTCCGGCAGTAGGTTAAAAATAATAGCAGTTCTGAAAGTTTTATGAAAGCTTCAGGGTAAGTGTTACTTTAACATCAGCAGCTAAAACACAAACAAGCCTTAAATTGTGCAAGTTATGAAATGATAATGAGAAAAGAATCCAGAATTTCCATTGTGTTTCTGAAGGATGTGGATGAAAGCACAAGAGTGTGTTTGTGCAGATGTAATCTATACAATGGGAGCCTTTGTGGAAGGAGCAGCAAGGGAGCCAGGAGCCAGATGTAGACTTTGGGGCCATTCAGTGCTATTAATCTTCTGCGTTAGCCAAAACGATTGTTGGTTTGGACAGGAGCTGATGAAGATTGGAACCTTCTTTGTATGGGTTGGGACTGCATAGTTGCTGTTGTGTGCTAAACCAGCGTTTGTCAGGCTAATCAGCACTGACTGGAAGGCCAAAATTGAACCATCTGAAAGTGCTGTGCCTTCTGTCAGCTTAGCTGGCAGTCAAGGGGTCTCTGAACGTGCTGCAAAATGAGCACCTTTATACAGATGTAGGAAAAAACACCCAACGCCCAACTATTTTTTCCATCTCCGGAAATGTTTTTGTTGTGAATACTGGGTTTTTTGTTTTTTTGTAATAGATTTGCATGTCTCCAGGTGATGAAACTCTCAGATAAATGCTCTGTATCCTAAGATTCTCTAAAATAATGAGGGAAACTCATCGCTTCTATAGCAACCCTGAGAGGCAGAATGGATGTGTGTGGAAAGAAGATGCCTAACATCAGACCATGGGACCACAGAGGTGCTTAAAGACAGAGTTAAGTGGGCAGTTACAGGTGAATCAGTGCAGAAGAAATGGAGTCTCTTTAAGGGCGTGTTGTTCCTGGAAACCAAAATCACATGCAATCAGTTTAATCAATACATTCTATAGGTATATCATCTGTTAGCTTGCAGTTATGTATGCTCTCTCATTGTTTAGAGAAAGACTTAAGAACAAAGAAAAAGTTTAGTTGAATCACTCTGGAATATTTTAGAGTTGATAGCGTATGAGTCTTATGAGTCTGATTTGATTGCCTGATGTATTTGGTTCCTTCAAGTACTGGTCCTAGTGGAATAAGTGTAATTATGCCACAATAGCCTTTCTGGGGACCAGGGATAATGTGTGTTGCATTCAGAAAGGAAAGGAATTGGCTGTAAATCTGGAGATATGTGGTATTTAAGGGAAATGTGAAGTCTGGACATGTTGTGTTTGTTGGCTTTTATTTTTGGCCAGCTAAGGTGCTGATGTGCCCAAGCTCTGCTTTAGACACAGGTAGCAGAGTAGTCCCTAAATATGGGTCTGGTTTATTTACTGTTTGTAGGATTTTTCTATCCTGGTGTTACATCTTGTGATTCCATTGATTTTAATGGGTTGTGGAATTTAATCGTATGTTAGAATTAGAATTTAGAATTGCTTTCTAGAACTCTACATCTGTTTCTGTAATCACCCAGCTTTGGGGTGGGTGTTATGTGAGAGAGATGAGGAATAGCTATGAAATCCAGGTCTGTTCTTGCCAAGTTTATTCACCAGTTGCTTTTCCGCTTTCTGTCCTTGTTGGTTCGTGGTTGGCATTTGGTTTTCTTCTTATTTACTAATAGTTATTTATTACTTTCTCTGTGATTGCATCAATTGGGGTGGAAACAAACTAGAATTAACATGCCATGTGGTCAGGAGCTGTGGTCATCAGGTTCCTCGTGCTGAGGGAAAGCAATCTTTTGTGCAAGGTACAGTCTTGGCAAGAATTCACCGTGTTTGGGTGAGGAATCCTCAACAGCTGGAGGGGGGAACTTGGCACTGTAGGATCATTGCCAATCCATAGTTCTGTTGTCTCCTGCCCAAAGCAGATGCTCCCAGTGAGCCCATCAACAAGCCCTCCCCATTGCTGCACTGCACAGGAGGCAAATGAGGAGCAGATGGACAGTGGGAGGAGGTCTCAACGCAGCCCTACAGGCTTTCATGGTGCTACCAGAATTGATGGGCAGTGCAACTTATGTTTTATTTTTTCATCCATCTCAAAATATAAAGTGCAAATCAATGTAGTTTTGAGTGTCTGCCTAAATGCACAGTGACTGAGTTGTTTTTCTAATGTCATAGCACTTCTGAAATGCTTTTTCTTTGTATAGCATCCAATTAAACTGCATATTGCCAATGGCAAGAAGGAAGTTTGTCTTGAAACTGCAAACAGAGATTGACGCTGTTAAGCATAATACTACTTTGCAATTGCAAAGAGCTAGAACTAGTAAACTGCAGGCAGTAACTGTGGGTGATTCAAGATGGATGGAGATGCTTAAGGACAGGACAGTGAGATAGGTGCAGCAACTTGCTTTTAAATAGAAAAAATGATAATTTAATGAAAATGATAGAAGAATTAGACCAAATAATGATGCATTTCTTTAAAGGTGATTAAACACTTGAACACAATGGGAAACATTCTAAGGTTGAATGATTGGAGACAAAATATTGTCTATGTCTTTTGATTCATTATTTATTGTGCTGTGGCTGACCCACAGATCGATTCCTCCTCCCCTCTGCCCTTCCCTCCATGGCTCAGGTTTTACTCTTGCATGTCATGGCTTGTGGTTATGGGTGATACATGAAAGCACTGTATGCAAAAATGAGAAACTGCTCTCATGGAGGAAAAAAATCCATGCTAACTGATGACTTGTGAAAGCTGGAACTGGGGCATCCTACAAGTCTTCCTCTGTGCATGGAAATCCAGCTCATGAGTAAGGGGGCAAAGTCTATTTGTAGTAGAGCAAGTAATCTTCCATGTAGTGCCATATGCAGCTAGCTAGGGAAACCAAGGAAATTGTTGCCCCTTCAACACTTGGTGCACAATTTTCCAGCTGGTTGCTTTAACCCAATGTTTGGGTAAACTTGGTTTAACTTCCCTGCATGACTTTGGTCCCATTAGAATCACACAGCATCCCCAGTTGGAAGGGAGCAGAAGTCTGATGTGCTTTCTGACGTGTAACAGCACATGCAAGAGAAAATGTTTGTATGTCCTCCTAGGTCTGGTCTATTTGCTGCATGTCTGTTGAGAAGCCATTTCTTTTAGAGGAGGCAGCTTCAGATTAATGAGCCATCCATGAGTAATTAAAATGGTTTCTGTAGAAGTGTTTTGATCTAATGGGCCCAGATTCCTGCCCCCATTGCTCAGTTGGGATGGTGCAGATATAAATGGTAGCAAAGCTGTCGGGCAAAATGTACTTGTGTTAAAGCAGTTAGGAGCCTGTAGTTCTCTGAGATACCGTGTAGCCTGCGTGGTGGATAATTGGTGTGCTTCATAAAAGGAAGGCTGACTTCAATGAGACTTAAAAGATGCTTTTAGCATTAGGCTTATGTTGTAAATGCATTCTCCAGTTGAGGTCTTGGCTGTTTATCTAGGACAGGGACTGTCACAATTGCATGTTCATGTAGTGCTTAGTACTGTGGTTTGCCTGTACAGTAATATAAATAATGCATTAGAATCTCACTGGGTGATCTCATGAAAACAGACCATGCCATCTTTATAGATGCGTTGTCTAAACACCAAGCGTTGCCTGGAAGAGATTTCAGGAACTCTCAGAAGTTCTGAACAGAATTGCAATGCAAATGTCAGCTGTTGTCAGCATCCGTTCAGGGAAAATTTCCTCTGCTGGAGTAATTGGTTGGTGTAAGGACATCATGTTTGAAGCCTAAAGAAGAAACTGTGTCCCATTGTGGGCCTTTTTTTTTTCTTATTTATTGATTGCTATATTTTTTAAAAGCATTGCTTGCACTCAATTTACAATAGATTATCATGGTATGTTTATATCCTCTGAAGACTTCCTGACAAGAGAAGAGAGAAAATCATTGTTTGAGTATTTCCCGACTGTTAAATGGTTTGGAGGTGTTGTTATTGATGTGATTTTTATTGGAGCTATTTTCCCCAAACAAGTTCTCAGCAGCAGTCCACTAGAGTGCAGTTAATTCATTAGAACAAGAAGAACTTGAGTTAAATGCATTATAGATGAACTGTTTGCATGTAATAAGGTCAGCTCATACAGGGCAAATGCTCTCCTGGTTATCAGTGTTTGTTACTGGATCTTAGAAATGCACGCAGTTGTTTTACCTGAGCTCAAGACAATTTCTGCACAGCTGTTGACTGGCTGTGCTTAAAGTCCCTTTACAAATCCTGGTGAAATCTGTAGGTGATGCTGTTCATTTAATGCTCAGATAAACAGAAATGTGGAATCAAGCTTTAGGCTGACATAGAGATTTATGTTAAAAAAAGGATACTACTAGGTTGCTCCAAAAGTAATGCTTCCTATTTATTTCCATGGAAAATATAACAGATACATAGAGCACACTAACACTATTTACAAGGGGAAATGGTTTTAAGTTGAAGTAAGGAAGATTTAGGTTGGATGTCAGGGGGAAGTTCACAGAATCACAGAATTGTAGGGGTTGGAAGGGACCTCCAGAGATCATCGTGTCCAACCCCCCTGCCAAAGCAGGTTCCCTACAGCAGGTTAAGTTCTTTGCTATGAGAGCGGTGAGGAGCTGGAACAGCTGCCCAGAGAGGTTGTGGATGCCCTGTCCATCCCTAGGGGTGTTCAAGGCCAGGTTGGATGGGGCCCTGGGCAGCCTGGGCTGGTATTAGGTGTGGAGGTTGGCAGCTGTCAATGTGGCAGGTGGGTTGGAGCTTCATGATCCTTGAGTTCCCTTCCAATCCAAACTATTCTATGATTACTTGACTGTTTGATAGAGAAAATTCTCAGCTGCAAAACATTATTATTTTTTTTTTTTTTTTTAACATAGCCATGACCATTAGCCAATCAGTGTGAACAAAACTGATCAAGACAGTCTTCATTTCATAGTGTGTTTGCTGTGCGTGGCTATGGATTGTCTTTATGTCACTGATGGCACTGCTGAAGCACACTGCCCCCATGGTGGGGAAGGATCAGCCTCTGCTGCCATCCCACCAATGTCCACCTCTCATGTTGTGGGCCAATGCAAGGCTTTCAGAGCAGCCCTCATATATGGCAGCATTGATGTAAGTGAGCTTCTACCTTTATGTCAAGCATTGCTTCAAAGCAATTCAAAGCAAACAAAATAATGATAGTAAAAACGTGAGAAATGGAAGAAGGACAATCTCTACGTAGGCTGTGATGTCTCAACTTCCTGATGACGTTTTTTAGAGGCAGCTGCTTCCTCATGCTCTTTATATTTGCTTCTCCAAGCTTCCTGATAAGACGTGCAGGGTGTTGAATACTTTGTACAGTAATAGTCCCAATCATTTTCTACGTGCTTCAAAGAAATACCTTTGGCCCAATATAGCTGTGACCTCAACTTCTGTGAATTGGCAGAGCTCCCTTTCCTTCTGTGAAGCAGTGTTGATTTAGGTGTCTGAACTATTAGAGTGCATTGTGCAGGATGGGATTAGGGTAAGAATGGGATCAGCACTGCTAGGAATGTTGTTTTGTGTTGCACTGGGGGGGGGGACAACAGGTTTTATTAGCTGTTTTGTGAAGGGTTACAGCAGTGTTGTAGGTCAGCATGCTGGTTTTCAAATCTCATCTCCCCTGGGAGAAAAGCCAGAAAGGACAGAAATTGAGGAAATATGAACAGATAAATAGCAGAAATGATTGTTTGTGCTTTTCTGTGCACTGCTGTGTGTCAGTCATTAAGTCCATGGTTACAGCATTGAATAACATGGATTGCTTTCACATTACATGAGTATCTGGATTTGGTTCTTAACTAATCATTAGATCCATTCCTACTTTGAGTCCTTAACATCACTTATTTCCTTATCTGTAAGCATTCCATGCACTGAGCAGTTCTGGGCAGTTCTCAGAGCAGCAGTTTTCATGGGGAATACACATAAGTGATGGTCAGGTGGGTTTTTGTCTGGGTTTTATTGTTTGGTGGCAGTTACTGTGATCCACTTACGCTCTTGATGTGTAAGAAGTGTTTCTTTAGTGGCTTGGGAATGGCCATATGGTGTTATCAGGCCTGGTGGAACTTTAATAACCTCTCTGATAGTGGTTAGCACTTATGGTTATGTTGCAAAATGATTCTGTGCACTTCTTAATGAAGACCCTTTTGCAGGAAAAGTCCTAATCCATTAGAGGTCGATTTATGCCTTGAAGCAAGATCAGTTTTCCTTTCTTTCCTTAAATCTCCGTGCAGAGGTAGATTTTCCTTAATCTGTATATATAAATCACTTTTTTTATCCTGTTATTTTTCTGATTAGCACTTCTTGGTATAACTCATGGCACAACAGAACGAATCATAGATTTTGTTCTCAATGTTTCCTCTCCCCTGTCTCCCTCACTCAGACTATGAGAGCTTTGAATGAAAGTGTCTCATCTACCTTATTTGTGCTCTTTAATGCAATCTCTTTTACATATAAGTAATAAATACATATATGTGCAAACACAACATGTGTATATAAGAATACATAGAAAAATGCCAGTGGTTACAATTATTTTTATTGCTGATTCGAATGCAGTTGTGAAATTGCTGATAGGAGGAAAAGAAATCTGAGCTCAGTACAGAAGCTGTAAGTTCATAGGCATCCCTGAATTTGCCAAAATCACTGAGCTCTGCTGTATCTGACACAGGCAGTAGGTGAGCTCTGCTGTTTCTAATTGCTTAAACCAAAACGTGATGAGGAAAACAGAACGTTTTTTTCTTTTGCTGTGCTTTTCAGCAAGATGTTTTTGGAATTCTCAGCAGCGCTTTGTGCCCCTTAGAGATGTCCATTCATGTATAATGTGCTGTAGAAGAGCAAGTTGCTAAACTAACCCTGATAATCCAGGCCCTTAGAGACCCTCGCTGTGCTGGTGAGACATGGATTAATTCCTTATCAGATTCTGTTCCACAAATGCTGCCAAGGTAAAAATAATGTCCTGTTCCTACAGCTGTGTGTGTACAAAAGCTGAACAGAGGAAAATGCTATGAAAGAGCCTGGAGAAAATTCTGGATGTGTATAAACCCAGCCCAGTTCTGATTCTATATTATCTAGAGCTGGCTGGTTAATATCTGATGTTAAAGCCTGTTGATTCCTAATTATTTAGCAATCAGCTCAAGATTTTTGCTATTTCTGGCTCTCTCATTTGTTGGGGCATTTGCATGAGCGTGGCAGATTTGTCTATGGGTGTACAAATAGGAGTTCTTCAACATGAAAGAAAATGAAACATTCAGGCGTACTACTGGTGATCCACGTGTGGGGAAAACATGTTTTCAGTTGTGATACTTGAAATGAAAGCAGTTTTTTCAAGTAGTTTCCATTTGTGCCAGAATGAGGAGGGGCTTTCCAGCTCCCATTCATACTTGGATGTTTCTAACGCTGTTTTATAGCTATGAATAGTTAAGATCCTGACACAAAACAGGGCTGCAAAATGGACAAAATAACTCTTGGTGATCACAGTGCCTACAGAGGTGATGCACCAGTGGTCTAAATTGAGTTGTAGTTGTTTTCTGATCTGACTTCCAAAGTATGTGTGAGCTGTATGGCTTTGTGCAGTTGTCTGCCTCAGTAATGTGAGTGCAGAAAGCTGAGCTGAAGTTCATAATTTGGAAGTGCTTGTGGAGAAGGAAGGCAAAATTGGCTCAAGCTCTGAATACCCTGACTTGGATTGGGCATCTGTCTGTGGGACAGGCTGGGAAATATCCACCTCTGGAGAGTTAACGTTGTATATCCTTGAGGGAGTGCAACCAGGGCTTTGCTGCAATAAAAATTTCCCCTCTGCAGACACCAGGGTTGTTCAGGGCAAGAGAAGGAGCAAAAACCACAATGACAAAGTAGCAGCTGGTTTGCAAAGACAGATGAAGTTGTTCCTCTGGAGGGGAGCTGCTATCTGCTGTCCAGCTTTTCCAACTTCTGATTCATCATTCACATTCACTACTTCTCACATAATGGTATTATATTCTCTGAAGGTTTTTGATTTGATTTGATTTTTTTTTTTTTTCCTGCTCTTGCTCTCCAAAGTTCAAGCTGCTCTCCTGGAACTTGAACTTAACCTTTAAGAAACAAGCTGAAGTGTCTGCCTGTGACCTCGAAGGATGAGGGCAGAGAGGTTAAGAAATATCACCCTGTCTCTCTAAAGACACCTTTAGAAATATCTAACGAGGCATTTCATCTGAAAGGGGAGAAAAGGGCGTGTGATGTGACAGGATCCGGGAGGGGAAATCTTGCCATAGAGACTCAAAGTCCCCTCTAGGACAAGCAGTGACAGGCAAATGAGCTGGAAAAGTGGTGTCTCTTGTCATGTGAGGCTGCTGAGCAAATGCCAGAGAAGTGAGGGTATGAGCAGTGCAGGTGTGGAAGAGAATGGGAGCCAGTTCACATGGCAGGGTGATTTTTGCTAATAAATGTAAAGGTTTTCAGATGATAAGCTGAGACAAAATACCATTTTTCCTCATGCTTCTCTTTCTTTCTCCTTTTCTGTTGCTCATTCAGTGCTGTGGTACAAAGGGGGGAATATTGCATCTGCATCTGTGATGCAATAAATCATTTGCTCATGCAAGAAAGCAAAGCAGCAACTCCTGCAGTAATGGATTTGCTGCCGCTCCCATCAATTTTTGACATAATTAATTTGATAGTAACCTCAAAACAGGCCTTATCCACAGATGGGAGCAGCTGATATTTTGGATCTGTAAGTTGCTTAGGAATCAACCAGGAGTCCTGATCTTACGGATCGTGAAACTGAAGCACAGACAACAGTTTGAGTGACTTTTGTGCAGTGTCACAGAAAACCTCTGATAGAGCAGAATGTTCTGTTGGGTTCAGGTAGTTGATCTCTACTGCTGAGGTCGTGCAGGTCAGCCTGCTGTAGCTGCAGGCCCTATGAGTTCATTCATTCAGTGCAAAGCTGCAGTTCTCACCCAAACTCTCTTCCTCTGCACCTGTCGCGTTGCTGTTCTAGCTCAGAATGGAGCCAGTGGAATCAGTTGTGTCGAGTCGATTAGTCTGGCATAAATCTATTGCTGCTGCTCCCGTGTTGCATCAGCCCTCAAGAAGCTTCAGGTTGGGTTGAGCTGTAGGATAATTCATGTCGGTGGTGACCACTGGCCTCAGATCGGGTTAAGCACAAATCCATTGCATCAGTTGTGTGACAACGACTGCACAGCGTTGTTATTTTTGTGATACCTGTTCTCTGCTTCACTTTCAGTACAAGAGTTACCTGCTTCTCTCGTAAGCACTCTGCACCTCTTTGTGGATCCATAATTGAGTTAGGAAGGTTGCCATAGCAACTGCTGCGATTAATTAAAGTACTTAGGCATGGTAAGCTTGTAGATGCAGAAAACATTTCCATGTATAAATAGTACAATCTGTTTATGCTCGAAGGATTTGCCCCTTTCCTCTGTTTTTCTTCCAATCTCAGCTCAGAAATTGGGCTTTTTTTTGTGTGTGGTGGTGGTTCTTTGGGGCAATTAGCATCCACTGGAGAGCTAATGAATGCTAAGTGAGGAACCCAGCATTGCGTTCTTCATGCAAGTGTTTTGAGGGCTGTGAGGACAGCAAACTTGTCCACTGTCCACACATCTCTTTCTGTCATCCTGTGGTAATGTAACATGGGCATTTTGCTGCTGCTTATCTTATCAGTTCTGCAGTCCCACTTCCCCAGTCAGCCCCTGCTCAGTCTCCTGTCAGTCTGTTCCCAGCTCTGCCACAATCCTGGCTGGTTTTGCTTCTCATAGGTTTGGAAGCAGCTTCTCCAGAACACCACCTAAATTTATCCAATTCCTTACTGCCCAACAGCTTGTGCTGTTGTATACAGTTGGATGGTTTTAGGTAGAAGTCTTTGCCTAATGAAAGAAGAATCTGCCTTGCTACTGAAGCTGAAAGGGTTGCATGCACCAGAGAACTAATTCCTTGCTGCTGCGGTTTTTATGTAAAGGGGCATCTGAAATCAGAAGGCAGCAGCACTGATAGTGGATGAATATAAGCACGAGAACTTGTCTGAGCAGACAGCTTGCTTTTGGTGTTTGTTACATACTCCATTTCACAAGGGAGGAAAATTGCATGCAGCAAGACAAGGCATTTCCATTAGAGCAGAAAGTCAAACTTTTGAGTTCTAACAGAATCCTTTTCAAACTCTAAAATTGGACTTTAATTATATTGGCTTTCCTGGTTTTTTGGGGTTAGTTTTTTTTTTTTCTCTGAAAGACCATTGCTGGCTCTGCTGAGTTGAAGACAAGCTTTTCCTTTGCGTGCTATTTGTGGCCTGATGTGTGCTTTCTGTTGCAGTGGCAGCTGAGAGGTTTTTGAGAATTTGCTTTGACTCTTTTTCTTAGAAATGCTTGGAACCAGTCAACGTGAGAGACAAGATGGATGGTGAGAATACATAGCCAGCAATTGGTCTGTGTTTCAGTAAGTGAGGTGAATCTGTAATATCTGACTGAGATGGGACACTGTAACTGTGAGGACCCCATGAACCCCATGCAGTATTTTAATCAAATGTCTGGTCAGTAGAATTGCCTTCATCAGTGGTTTGCCAGATAAAAGGGGTGAAGGCAAAATCCCACTGAAAGAATCAGCTTTTTGTGCTCTCAGCTATGAAATTATGTTCTAAACTGATCGGCTTCTGTTTTAAGTCCATTCCTGAAAGCTTGTTCATTAGTCATTATCAGAGCACTGGGTGTAAATAAACTCCTTAGTAAAATGTTTTTGGAATATAACGTAACGAATTGTTCAGTGCAACATTAACAGATGCTCGTTTGCAGACTGAAAGCTTTCCCAGCAAGAATAGGAAATCAGGGAGGGTGCTTGGAATCCCTGGTGGAGCAGCAATCGCAGGACAGTTGGGCCAATCCCTACAACTGGCACCTAAAATTTGGCAGTCCTAGGCCCCACAGCAACAGTTTGGTTATGGCTGTTAACAACTGTGTGCAGTTACGACCTGCAATAATCCATCAGCATTCTTGAAGGTGGAAGCACTGCAAGTGCAGCATCTGTTTATTTTCTTTGTTTCTCTGCTTAGGGATCTCACTGCATTGCAGGGAGTTGTGTGCGGAGCCTCTAAGATCCAGTGATAGAATGACAGATCTCTTTTAAATACTGAGGCATTTTGTGGCTTTATGATGTTGTAAAGCATTCTCTAGGCATGACGAGCACAGGCTGACAGGGACAGTTTTATGTGCATTGCAATGAAGGATAAGTGCCATATTGGTCAAGGGTAACAGAAGGAAAAGTAATCTCTAAGAAGACAGAAGAGCTCCAGAAACAAGTGGGAAATAAACTCAGTGCAGAGGAGGTAATTCCCATTAGCTAAATAACTACTGGAGGAATGGTTTGTGTTTTGTGTTCTTTCCAACTATCTGCCAATTTTGTTCGTGTTGGAGTCTTTAGATGCAAGGTGGATAAAGTCGATAGAGCCATCTCCCATAGTGGAAACTTCCAGTTGTCCTATTAGAAATTTCTGAATTAAATCTGCCCACAATCTCAGTGTAATCTTCTGCATGCCCGAATCCGTGTGTTTTTCTGTAGTGGGGAAAATGCAAACTTCACTTTCCAAGCACTATTCCATTTCTCCCTATTATTTAGTCGTTTTATCATCGTGTAATCAAACGCACTGGGGATTTCTAAATGGTGTGTAAAATGAACATCTGCCTGTTGGTGGGACTGGCACATCTGGAGCCATCAATTCTTCATTATTTCCTGATGTTGGAGGTCAGATGTTCATAATGTGGGAAATTGCAAGAGTTTCAGCTGGTGAATTTAAGGTCTGTGAAGCAGATAACTCAGCTTACAAAGGCATTTTAAAGAAGCCACCAAATCCACAACATAGCAAACAGAAAACCCACCCTATAAAGATTTGGTTTGTCTTAAATACAAGAATTCTACAGTATTTATATGAACTTCAACCTGTTTATAACTGGCAACAGTTTAGGCAACCAACTTCTTTTTATCCATTCTATAGATGAATGGGGGCTCTCTTCTAGTATTTTCTGCTTGTGTGCTTCATTTCCCATTGGTTCCAAGCAGGGCAAAAGGCTTCATGATGATTCTGAACTGGAATAGTAAGGTAGAGTGACATCTATTAAATATGCAAAGCTAGTAGTTTGTAATAAGATTAACACATTTGGGTGCTAAACACCCAATTTGGTAACAACCCAGATGTGCCTTGAGGCCATAAACATAGGGGCTTTGTAGAATTGTCAAGGCAGAATTATGCTCCTCCAGTGAAGAATAATCAATAAACCTCATAGTTATGCCCCTCACTTCTCAGTTTCAGTGCTTTGATTTAAGGAGCCTTCCAGAATCACGAGAATTAGCACTCATCACAGCAGTCTTTATCATTCCCTGCTGCAGACATGGTGCTGTATTAAGGGATGGTTACAAGGAGGAATGGTCTCTCCTGGTACGCATATGCAAAGAAAATGTCACACAAAGGTCATGCAGCATCCAAGTGCTTCTCTAAGATGGATGTTGAATTTCAATGATGTATCTTCCTTTAAAAAAAAAAAAATAGGAAAGGAAGACAAAATAAAAAAAAAGTTCTTAATTTTTTTGGCATTTGCTGTATGTTCAGAGGTGCTGCCTCAGGCTGGCCTTGGTGTTGGGAGTACAAACAGGGAGACACAGTCTGCAAAGCTGAATGTTGTTCCTACGTTGTTTATTCCATTCACCTAGAAGAAAATATAAAGGCAGAGAAGGCAAGAATCTAACTGACAGCGTGACAGAGGGCAAAGTTTCTGCCTCAATTTAACGGGAGTGGGTATATCTCTAAAATGCAGGGGAAATCCCTTGTGTGTCTGCTTCCACCTGCTATTTGCTTTTGTCTTTCCATTGGCTCAATCAACTCTTCTCTGATTTCCTTTTCTCAATTTAATGCCACAAGTTGGGCATGGGCTTTGGATCTGAGTGCTGAGGACCAGAATCAGGAATGCCCATTTACTTAAGCAAGGTTGTGGCTCATTCCTCACATTGTGCGCTGGTGGCACACGGTTGATGAGCTCAGTTTTGTCAAGCTGGTATTTCTGAATCTGTCTGTTATCCATTGGTGCTTTGGGTAACAGCAGCACAGGTGTGTAAGTCTGCTATCAGCCTGACTCTGTTCTGAAAACAGAGAAGGAGGCCATTTAGAGGCAATGTTTCTGGGGGAGGGTTTTCACTGTGTCTTGTTAAGAGCCCAGAGGTTGAATCGGAGATCTGGTCCAGTGCAGCTCTTAATGTAGCACTTGACACTTAATGACAAGCTTGGTTTTGCGTTGGAGAAATGAATGACTGTGTCTTCTTGCTGGCTTTTCACTGGGCTCTTCTCCATTTGCTTCTTATCCCAATCTCTCTGCCAGATGTCAGCCTAGCATAGGAGTAACAATCGCTGCTGGTGAGACTTGAAGTGATAAATGATGCTAAGAGCAGAAATGGTGCTTTCCTGTGTTGTATGTAAACTGTTTCTTGTGCTCAGTCCCAGAGATTTTCTTTGTTTCTTGGCATTTGGAATAGCTAAAGGAACAGCTCTCCTACCTTCTGGCTCACACCTCAGACCAACGTTGTGTTGCATGTCTGATGTAATGAATATTCTTAGGAGTAGCTGTAATGGGCAGAATTTAGCAAATGAGGAGAGAGCAAGTGTGTGGGCTTGAAGCTTTTGATCTCTGTGAAGGCAAGGAAACAACAACCACTTGGAGAAATGAGGAGGCAGTGAGCTGCTGATCACATTCAGGTTTCTATTTGTGAACAGCAGGAAGAAGTTTGCATATCACAAATGTTCCATTCACACCAGGCTTGTGTTATTTCTACTGGGAAATCTAAGAGACGAATGGAGCCTGCAGTGTAGCAATGCAGTCAGCCTAAATGGCAGAATGCTGGTGCTGCTGAATATTTAAATGGCTGTCAACTACTTGTTGCTTTGGGAAAAGGTTTAAAAAAAACAAACAAAAAAAACCCACAAAAACCTACAAACCAACTCCCCCTGTGTGTTTTGGGTGGTTTTTCCTCATGACTACAAAATGAGCTCATCAATGGGCAACATAGAGAGGGACCCAGAGCAGAAGGAAGGTTCGGTCAATGGCTGCTGTAGGGTTATTTTTCCTGTTATTCACCAGCTAGAATCTGGTCCAATTGCTTATGTATGACTTGTTCTGTCACAGGTGGCTGATGGCTTGTGCTAAATTAGTCTGTGGGAAATGGGTCTTGGTATAGTTTCCTTGGATCGGGTCTGTCTACTTCATTGACAATCACTGCAACAAGGCTCTCATGCAGTCATGATGTTATTCCCCTTTCTTTAACTTGACCCGAGTTCATTTCCCCCAGGATCAAGAGTTTAGCTCATGAATTTTAAGGTTATTCTAAATTTCTCTGCTATTCTGTGACCTTGGTTGTCCTTTCTGGATTCTCCCCAACACCTAACCTTCTCAATGACAGATTGAACGTGTATCACCATGTTCTTGTTCTCTTTCATTTCAGGTGTAGCCTTTAGACTTGAGCTGAAAGTCACATCTCTGAGTGAGGCTGCTTTTAGTGACTGGTAGGAAGGGCAGTGTGATTGATTGATTGATTTATTATAACCACTGAATTGAATTAATTAAAATGATAGGTTTAAAGTCTCTGCTTTGTAAGTCATAGAGGAAAATAGAGCAGGCTTTGAGATTATGATATCTGTTCAACAGTTGCTAGTTTTCTTTGTGGGTGGCTTGAGGGAATCTCTTTGATCTGGCATGACATCCAGGACGTATTTTACAGTGGTAAAGGCTGTTGCAAGTAACCAAAATTTGCATGGGTGTGTTCAAATGTGCATGCAGGGAGAAAACAAGCCAGGTTTAAATTACAGTCTGCAGCTGCCTTAAAGACAGCAGCAGAAATAAGCGGATGCAATTTGTTACTTTTGCACTGCTGCCAAGATTACGGCAGAATGCTGTCAGCAAAGGCAACAGCAGCAAACTCACTTCTGCCAACTGTTCTGCATCTTGAGAGAAGGTGCTGATTCATGAAGCTGAATGAGCTAAGCCATTTTGCAGCATGCATGATCCTTTCCTCACATCCAGGCCCTTAATGACCTTACTGGTATTGTGCTGATTGTGTACCACCATAACAGCATGCCCTCCTATGCAGGGAAGCAGCTCTGGAACTCTACCCACAGCAGTGCTGTCATGTTCCAGGTGCTCCATCAGTCACACGAAGTAATCTGTGTATATTCACCTAGATTGCACGGTAAACCAACTAGAAGGAAGGTAACTCAAAATAGTGAAATACGTGAGGCACTGGAGAGGAACAGAAACCACTTTTAAGTTGGATCTTGGCCAGGTTGGATGGAGCTCTGGGCAGCATGATTAAATGGAAGGTGTTCAGCCTGGAGAAGAGAAGGCTGCGGGGTGACCTCATTGCAGCCTATCAGTACCTGAGGGGAACCTACACCCAGAAGGGGAGTAAACTCTTCAAAAGGGCTGACAATAGCAGGACTAGGGGAAATGGATCCAAGTTGAAGGAGGGAAGATTTAGGTTGGATGTTAGGGGGAAGTTCTTTACAAGGAGAGTGGTTAGGCCCTGGAACGGGCTGCCCAGGGAGGTTGTGGATGCCGCGTCCTTGGACGTGTTCAAGGCCAGGTTGGACGGGGTCCTGGGCAACCTGATCTAAATGTGTATGTTTGGTGGCCCTGCCAGGCAGGGGGGTTGGAACTACATGATCCTTGGGGTCCCTTCCAACCCGGGTGATTCTGTGATTCTGTGTCTATGGTAAGGGATTGGAATGAAATGTTCCTTAAGGTCTCTTCCAACCCAAACCAGTCTGTGATTCTGTGATCTTAAAGGAGATCTGCTTGCACTGCTGATCTGTGGCTGATTCAATGATGCTGTGGCAGAAATACATTTTTCTAGCAATATAAATGAGGAACACACAACACAAAAAGGAGCAGCTGATAATCTTGCCAAACCTCCTGGGTGCCCAAACGTTGAATTAGAGTTGCTCTTCAGTACTCCAAAACCAAATTTGGACTAGAGGCCTCCGAAGTACTGAACCTGCTCGATTTAAAGTCCATTAAAGATGTTAATTTTCACATTCAGAATCCAACAGAGGTGTTTAAATTGTGTTGATTGCCATTAATTTCCAGAGCAATGTATCACTTTTAGTCATTAGTGCATCGCTTTTCCGTGGGGGAACTCTGTTTTAGCAGCCTGTAATATTAACAATTCTCAGATTTCCAGGATGAGTTTACTCTAATTTTAATAAAAGGCCTCAACGGAAGGGTCAGTGAACTGTAAGAAATCAATCTTTCATAAGCAGTCTTTGGTTCTCGCTGAAATATTTATGAATGATAAAGCTATCTTGACAAGGCAGAGTTCAGCCTCAGAGGCCACTTGTGACAACATGGCAAGGTTTCATAACGGACAATGTGTATAATTAAAGCAAAAATGTAGAATGAAAACAGAAGATGTGTCTGTTTCATTAGGTAAGTCTTCAAGGAGTAGTAATGTGATCTGACTGTGCCTTGCAAGAGGCTGTTGTTGAGTCTAATAAAGGCTTCTCAAAGAACATAGCTGGGAACAAGTGAATGGAATCATGTATTTTGAGTCCCAGTTGCAGTGAATTTTCTTCATGAGTCCCTGAAAGCTTAGTCCAGCTGTGTAAATGTGTGTAATGGGGTAGGTCAACAATTCTTCCTGTTCTAGCTCACAATCTCTTGGCCCTGAAGCGTGACATTAAATGCATTTTGCTTTGTAAAAAGGAAAAAAAAAAAATTATACATAATAGCTTTTAAGATCTCCTCCGTTATTTAAAAATGTTTTTTTGTCCACTGGCTCCCACAGATTAAATACAAACTGCCTATGGGATTCAGCACCAGAAAATGCTTGAGAGGCAAATAAATACCAAAAAGTGAACTACACTTAATCACCCACTGGGAAAACCAATGCTGTAGTATGAGTACTGCACTTGAAGCTGCTTTTCTCTTTGTGTTTGATGTTTTGCACAGGATTCTGTTCTTTTCCTGTGAAAATCTGTTCAATTTAACCAGAGATGGTAGCTTGTTGGTGTAGCCATCCCCAGCTGTAGGCTTCTATGCGCAGCAGCAGCAGGAACTGGTGGATCTGCTGGACCTTGGGTGCCATGCTTGGAAGTGAGGGAAGGAAGGGAAGTTTGGGACAGAGCTGCTGCACAGATGTGCCTTTAGAGCTCCCAGTTGTGATGCTAAGAGTTGTTATCAGCAGATAAATGGCCGCAGCAACTGCTTTGCCCACAGCGGCTATTTTGGTGCATTAACTTCTATTTGTGATGGGATTTTACGTCTGATTGAAGGTTTAATTTACTGGTAAAATTCACTTGAAAGCGTTTGTCATTTAAACAATGCAATCTCATGCCTTTGTCTTCTAATCCAGTCGATAGCATGCCTTGAAGCAGGAGGTTGTCTTTTCCTGTTTAGGAGGCAGTTGAGTGAAGTGCTCAGCTACAACTCACTGTTTGGCATTGAAGTATTACTATTTCTGTTCTCAGGAAGGGCATCAACAGCACATGTCAGATATTTCAGCAGGTTTGATAAGGAGCACAGAGACAGAGTAGAACACAAAGGCCATCACCAAAGACATCTTTTGTTCTTCCCATCACACCTCTTCAGCAGTGCAGGGCACTGAATGCTCCTGCTTTTCCTCTGGGCCTCAGGGAGCAGCGTTTGCAGCTGCTGTGCATTGACAGGGAGCCCAAAAAGCTGCTCTGTCCACACTTAAGCTTTGGCATTCGGGTTGCTAAATAAAAGAAGGTGTAATGGCAGATGCTTGTCTGTAGGTAGAAGTGCCTATCTTCAGTTACTACTGTGTTTTTTTTCTTACTTAAGTGGCAGCGTTCACAAAGAGTGCTGGAATCAATGTGTAAGGGATGGAAGAAGAAAGCCAAATAAGCTGCAGTACAAAACACAGTCTGCAGCATGACTACGTTAATTTAGAGTGAAATTAGCAACTGTCTGCTAACAGAATAATGAATAGCTGTAAAGTTTTATCACATTCAGAAAATAAAATGAAAGGAAAAGCACTAATTGTATTTGTTATTTCAGAACCTCACCACTATTGTGAGGAAAACTAAATGTGAACAAAGCAATAATGTGCCTTGTGTTCTTGGCAACTGGCACAAACGTTGGTTATCCGTGTCCATTATTTCAACAGATCTCATCTTAATTAAATGAGAAAGAGAGAGAATGAAAGAGCCATTTCAGATTAGACAAAACTGTTTCCTTCCTAAGTTGTTTAACAGCAGTCCTTCTAGGGGTTTATATTGCTCTTCTGCTTGGTTCTCCCCTTCACGTGGGGATGGATGCACTGCAAATTTATTTCTGAACTCATGCTATTTCTTAATTCTTTTTTATTGTAGATGTAGGGTACAGATTGTCTTTTTTTTTTTAATGATGAATTTTCATTTTTTGATGTGTTGTGCTGATCCAAATGCCTTCTGCTATTCTGTCTTGTATTGTGACTTGTATGACTTAATGGACGTGCCATTACCTCATCTCAAGGCATAATGACAAGGGAAGGAGTCTGTATGCTGCTGCAATAGAGTGAGATCTGTAAATGCTAAGAAAGAAATGTTCCACAGTGATTTTATTCTGAAAAGTCATAGAATGACTGAGAAATGAATCCGTTGTGTTGTTCTTCCTTTCATTGTGTGCCTCTGAAGGGACCATGTTCCTTACTTAGCCAGGTAGACACTGCCACAATCCTCACATCAGTGGGATGACCTGCACAGTTCTTAAGGAAGTGTATTGGTCCAGAATTGAGTGTTCACAACACCTGGAACGTGATTGATTTCAGTCACTGGGCCAGAAGTGCCCTTCCAAATCGCTGCTTAAGAGCTCTGCTCAGGGAAAATACAGACACCAATCATTCCCCAAAATAAAAAGGTCAGCTTGTATTGAATTAGTTCATTTACAGAACTCTGTGGAATTAGCAGTGTACTCTTAAATTGCTTCTTGATTGAGGACTTTTGCCTCATTAATCCCAAACAACCTATGAATGCCATTAAAGCCTAATAGAATAATGAGACTTCAGAGGCCGTGCACACATACTGTACTAAAGGCAGCCACAGGCTGCCTACTGATGCTGAAATGCACAGCCAACTGTAGTTCAGTGCTGTAAAGAGCATCACTGTCTGTAATAGAAATCCTATCCCCTGCTTTGGCCATGACTCAGGCTCATGTGAAGTCACATCCAAGCAGTACAAGCACATTCAGACAGCTCTGGTAGATGGTTCTGGGAGAAACAGTGCCTTATTTTCCTGATGTTTCCCATGAGTTATTTTCATTTCTAATTTTCCTCTCTTCCCCTTTTAAGAAATGCAGGGCCAAACCAACCCTAGGCCAAGCTTTGGTTTTGCTGTTGTTGGTGATCTCTCTTTGCTGCTGTCTGTGTGCTGTTATCCCAGCTCTCTGACCACACAGAGGGTTGTGGTCGAATGCGAAAGGTTTTGCAGATTGCTGTGGTTCCATAATGTGCTGTTATTTCATGTTGTTTTGCAATAGTTTGCTTCTCCCCTTCCGTTTGCTTGTTCCCTCCCCATCCCTTTCTCTTGGCTGTTCAGGTATCACCACTTCATCCAAATGTTGCACCTGGTTTGCATGTAGAAACAGCAAACAGTGTCATTTTATTGCTCTCACCTTCATCTTTCCTCGTCCATCTTTAGAGGCGCTGTTTTAGTCTGACCTGGAGCTGCATGTGCAAATTGCGCTGTAAACCCTTCAACTCTGGGAGTAGGGTTGTTTTTTTTATCTGCTCTGTAAATTACCTCAGAAAATTTCTGGCGCTGTTATGAATAATAATGAGAATAATGAGGCAATTTCCCTCGTTAATGGTGGGGAAAAAAATCCTGAAAGCATTGGGAAGAATGAGAGGAATTACTGACTGCTGCTTGCCACTTCCCCACAGCCAGCAGGAGCGTTCACTTGGCTTGTCAGCAGTAAGGAAGAGCACTGTCTCTTTCCATTTATTTTCCCCCCCTCCTGCTCTTCTGTGGCATCAGCACAGCTACTCTGCTTCCCTGTATGTCTTCACAGGTAACACCTCCTTTTTTTTTTTTTTTTATTATTATTAATGCCAAAAGACATTTTCAGCCCTGCGGGAGACAGACAGCATTACCGTCTGGTCTCACGTTGAGTTATTAATTTATCCCAAAATTTCAATTTCAGATAGCCTGAGGTTAGTCTCCTGCATTGGCACCCCCTCCTCATCCCAGAAGTGTCCCTAGCAATAACCTTTGCCTGCCTCATTACTTTTTTGCATGCATAATAGCACCATGTACTGTAGGATTAAAATAAGGAGGGGTAAAACGGTGCGCAGTTGTCTGGGATGTTTTATGACTGCTCATTCACTCATCCAGAAAAATGACATTCTGTTCCACGTGTTACTTCTGCTCCCAGAAATATAATGGAAAATTCATTTTTCTTTTTTTTTAAAAGCCCATCACTCGTTTTGGTACACATCTGTAATCTCTGTTCTGCAGGGTTTTAATGAGGCTGATATTTGCAAAGATCTTTCTCCAAGTGTATTAGATGGCAGAGGGCTTTGAGCAGGAAGAGTAATTAGTGGAGGACAAAATGCAAGGAGAAAACACAGCACCTTTTTTCTAAGTCACATTTTAATTGAATTTGTATGCAGCAAAACTGTTAAGTTCTCTTTCCCATAAATATTAAGCACAGAGGTTTCACGACTCTGTATTACAGCCCCATAAATTAGTTTGATCATAACACCTTGTTTAAACAACCGTTGCTTCCTAGAAAAGTTTGTAAATCAAGCCTAGGCTTAATGTACTTCCCTTCCTTTGAATTTTAATGGTATTGGTGTTTCCATAAAACCAGGGTCTCTGCTTCTCACTGCTGTTTGCCTGAATGCCTCTACATGAAATAGGGATAAAGAAACTCAGGGCTCGGCTTTCAAAAGCGCTCATCACCCACAAACAGGATGATGTTACTCAAAAACCTCAGCTTTTAATTAGCACCTCAAAAGTCAGGTTTTTCAATAGCTGCGTGTCCCCATAACTCTCAAATGTGAGAAGAATTGTTGGTGTGTTTCAATGATGCATCTCTAGGGAAGACCTGGATGCAGTGCACACCTCAGGGCTGTTGGTGAGCGCTGTGCTGTGCTGCACATTAGGCTCCTGTTTCTGGGATGTCCCTGTCAACGTTAGGGCAGCATTATAGAATGAAGTATAAAACATAAGGAAAGAATGCAAGGAAGCTGTGGATGCTCTTAATACCATGGACTTGAGAATTTGTGTCATCCTTCAAATCACGTGCAGTGCTTACTGCCTCTAATTACACACAGCACTTTGATAGCCTTCTCAGACTCTTAATAGCTGTTGAACCACATTATTGAGGTACCATGTTGTTACCCAGAGCTGAAGGTTCCTCCTGCAGGCAGTGATGGGCCCAGGACGTGTGGTCACCAGATTCTGTGTGAGACGGATCCATGTATCTCAGTGGCTGTGGCATTGCTTTGCCTCTTCCCTTTTGGTTGCTCTTTGACTCGATAGGGGACTGCAGCATGTCTGTTTTCTGGGTGATCGCTGCTCTTTTCTGCTTTCACAACTGCTATGGTGGGCACTGTGCCACGTTTTTCCATGATGCTGTCCTCAGATGCCTTCAATCTGGGCTGTGCTCCACTGACTCTCCGTGCTGTTTGGGTTTTTGACTTGAAAGGAAAAGCGAGGACAGGAGTTGGGGGCATCTGAGAGGGCGCTGTAATGCTTACAACTGATGGAGATTTGTGTTATGGAGCAGCAGAGAGGAGAGCTGCTGGAGAGGACTCCCTCCACGTGTGGATGTTGGGCCCAGTGCTGCAGTCAGTGAATGCTTCTGGAGTGCAGGTTTATCTGGAAGGAGTGTTTTAATGGAGAAGTATTTTTTGTGTTTTATTTTGGAGCTGTCCAGAAATTCCTATATGAGGCTTTTGTAAAGGGTTTAAAGATGTTAACCTCGAATAATTTGCTATGGTGCTTCCTGTGTGTCACCTCCTGGCCACTTACAGAGCTGGGGCTGTCTGATCATGGGGGTGTATCTACTAAATAGAACCCCAGGTCTGGTCCTCTGTGAGTCATTAATTATATTACATTCAAAACTCTAACCTAGCTGCAAAAACTGAGCTTGCTTAATAATGCAGAGTATGATTCTACTTCTTGACATCACTAAGGGCAGCTTTGTGCCATAGGGAATAATGGTTTTAACACTTGCAGAGGTATTTACTTCTGTTGTGATGGCAGCAGCCCTTTCTGCTTTCACTGGGATGCTGCAAAGCACTGAATAATCAAATAGGTCATTTCTGCTCAACTGCTCTAATTTATTGTCCCTCCGAATCCAGGTTTTCACAATGTTAATGGAAAAAAAACTACCTTTCACACCAGCTCTTGCCATTCCATTTTATGACCTTATTAAATCTTGCACTTACTTATCATGCAGTGACAATTACCAGAGTGTAGGACAGAACTCCTTCTTTGCATCAGCCGTGGCATGTTGGCTTTCTCCTGTCAGCAGCACAGGCAGAGTGATTTACACCAAATGAGCCGTCCTGAGAGAGATCTTTGCACTCCTGACAGGATTATATAGCGAGAGAAAGGCCATTAACCAATACAAAGGAATAAGCAGAGGGGAGAAGGCAGGTGAGGAATGGGGAAGTAAATCTCCAGATCTGTCACTTCATAATAAAATAACCTTCATGTTGAGATTTAATGAGCTGGTTCTCCACTAAAGAGGGATTAAAATGCTGTCATCCTGCATATCCCAGGGATTTTTGGCACAGTTTGTATCTGCATCCCAAGGCAAAATGTGTGATACCCGTATGCTTCCCAGTGCACAGCCCCTGTTAGTGTGAGCAGCCTGAAACAGAAACGTGGTGACTGCAGGCAGAGCAGAGCTCACGCTCTCCTTGCACTGATGGAATAAGACTAGAAGACCTCAGTAAATGTTTTATTTTTATATAATGCCACAAACCAGTGTTACTTTCTTTCCCCCTATCATGAGAACTTCTTAGCTGCTGCACTCATGTCACTTAGTTACCATTCATCCACCCTCCTTGTTAATTCTGCGAAGTGATGCTTGTAATGGGCATGAAGGAGAAGTGAGGGACAACTCTGGATTTCTGGGGCAGTAGTGCTTCCAAAAGCACAAAGTTCCTAAGAGTTTTAATTAAAACTGGGCAAAAGTGTACAGAAATGATGTCTTCCCCTCTTGCTGTGGGAGGAATGATGGCATATGGGCACCAACTCCAGCAGCATGGCAGCAGCTGGGATTGCTTCCTTGTGGTTCTCTTCTCCATGAATCAAGATTGCTGTGGGACTGAGGCTTTGAGCACTACTTGGGTTTGAGTCTGACAGTGGCTGCTGTTACTTATTAAATAAAAATGAACATGGGGGGGGGAAGAACAAAAATATAATATGGGAAGATAGCCTTGAAGTTGAGGTAAATATTAGAGGGAACCCCGACTCCATAACATCAAACATCTCACCAGTAGAAGAGGGGGGATGTAACCAACCCACCCAAAAGCACAAGGCTGCTCAGCAGAGGACAGATTGGGATTTATTCCGTTCAGTTTCAATCAGCCCATGATGTTTGTCACCAGCAGTTCTCTCCGTTGCTGCCTCCTGTCGCAACAGAAGGGTTTGAGGATTTGAGTAAGCAGCCAAATGGCCTTAAAACTAAACAAAAACATGCAGGGAGAGAATCCACTTCTCTCCCAGTTTATTTTTTTTTCCTTTCCTCTATCCATCCAAAAGCTGCTCCTCCTGACGTGGGTTCTGTATGAGCTTCGTCGGTGCTGTGAGAGCATCTTCTGCTCTGTGTGGAGGGCACTGAGGAGAGGTGATGTCACTGTGACCCATTCAGGTCTCTGTGCTGCTCCTTGCAGGTTCTGTTCTTGTTCCCAGTTCTGAGACAGAGCAGGGCTGAATGGGGGACAACCATACATGGTGTGTGTTGAGCTGAAGTGTGCTCCCACTCCTCGGGGGAGCTCCTGTTTGTTAGAAGGCCCAATGCTCCTTATATTGTATGCTTACCCCCCAAATAGCCTTTGTTCTGTAGGAGGGCATGAAAAGCAAAAGGAAGCCACAGTTGTTGGGCGTTTGCATTTCAGTTCAGACCTCCAGCTTCTTCCAGTGGTAGGTGTGATGTTCCAGCAGTGTCACCTTGCTTGTAGAGACACATCAATGTTTTTATAGTTGAGCTTGTGAGCTTACATCCTCTCCGTGTTCCAAACAGGTATTTGTGAGCAGGGCATGTTTTAATAAGCCCTAGTCCTACAGAAAAATCCCCACATATGTACAAGATGAGGGTGAATGAGAGTAATTATGTAACTCAATCAGTTAAGATTACCTCCGGACTCTGGCAGGTGGGAGATGGTGACTCGTGCTGGGTTCACAAGCTGGCTGTTCAGAAAAGTAGGAATTAGTTTCAGTCTGATAACAGATTTACCCGGTAACAGTGAGGTTCTTTGCTAATCTGGCTTTGTCTGGAAGCAACAGGGGAGTGCTTGCATTTGCACAGTGTCTGAAGAAACCACTTCTTGCAGAAATATGAAGATTTGTGTGTGTGTGTGTGTAAGGACTCTGCCAGGTTCAATGCTCCCTTGGGCTCTGCACTGTGGGCTTTGTGCTGTAGGTGCAGATGGGGGGGAGGGAGGTGGGGGAAAAGAGTAAGCAAGCAGAGGGAAGATGTCCAGGCACAGTGCAGGTAGGAGAGACAGATAGGAGTATTTTTGGATTGCTGCCTCCAGCCAGGATTCGATGTCTGGCACTTAAGTTTCATTTGTAAAATGTAGGAGCAGTGCTTTGGGAACACACAACAGTTGATGCCTTGTATTCTTGTTCCTTCTCCCTCCATGTTCTTTTTGGATGAAGCACCTCATGTGTCTCATGTTGTTCTGTTCAATAACCCAGGTCTTCTTTTCATGGGTTGTTTAACAATGAGTTTGGGAGTTTCAGCTCCATCAAACCAAGCGTGTCTGTTATTGACCCTGTGGGTCCTGGTGTAACTAACTAAATTTTCAACCTCATTAGAAAATGAAGATACGAGAAGCAGAGTTTCTATTATGCCCTGAGAACCATGCTTTCAAGGTGCAGTAGGCACTGGATTTAATTGTGAACAAAAGGTACCTGCAGAGCTCTCTTGAAGAAAGCCTTTCTTTCTATATGGAAGTTGAGATGGGAAAAGGCTTTGGATGCTATGAGGAACTCCTCACAGCAACGTACATTATTTCTCTGCAAACACAATTGATCTTGAGTAATTTTACAATGAATGTCTAAGGCAGTTAACAGGAGAGATGTATTTTTTATAAAAGGTGACCATTACATTGTATGGTGTAGGCTGTCCCAGGGGATAACTGAAACGACTGTGATGGAATGTTTGAAATGTGTCTTGATTTATAAAAGCTTGTCCTAGCATCCCATGGTAATAAATATGTAGTAATGATATCTTTTATAACACTGCACTTAATGTTTTTGCCCTCTCCACGTTCTCATTTTGTCAGGCTAATGTATTTGTAGATGATGCTTAATTGCATGTGTTAATGTGGCAGCCGTATCTGGAGAGTGGATCCAATCAATCCAGAAAAGAGGTGTATATTGTGCCAAACGGAATGCTGAAAGTTTTGTTTCTCCTTTCTGACTTTATGAAACACAGCATCTGGTTATAGTGACTGCAGTAAGGATTGTAAGGAGGTATCCCCATTGCTGAGACAGTTGAAGCTGGCAGTGCACAGAAATGCAGAGGTCGTGGTGGCTCAGTCTGAGGTTTTCTGCTGGCAGGACCCAGCGCTCTGTTTTCCAGCTATTTCCAGTCTTCTAAGAGATCTAAAGTTATGAGCCTTTATGAAGACAGGCTGAGGGAGCCGGGATCGTTCAGCCTGGAGAAAAGAAGGCTGTGGGATGACCTCATTGGAGCCTTTCAGTACCTAAAGGGAGCCTACAAACAGGAGGGGAATCAACTCTTTGGAAGGGTAGATAACAGCAGGACAAGGGGAAATGGTTTGAATTGAGGGAGGGCAGATTGAGGTTGGATGTCAGGGGGAAATTCTTTGCTGTGAGAGTGGTGAGGTGTTGGAACAGCTGCCCAGAGAGGCTGTGATGCCCCGTCCATCCCTGGAGGTGTTCAAGGCCAGGTTGGATGGGGCCCTGGTCTGGTATTAAATGTGGAGGTTGGTGGCCCTGCATGTGGCAGGGGGTTGGAGCTCTGTGATCCTTGAGGTCCCTTGCAACCTGGGCCATTCTGATTCTATGACTCTGTGTAGGGAGGATTAACTGAGAAACGAGTTATCAGCTGATGCTTCTCAGTGAAGGGTGTTACAAACCAAAAGATTACATTTGCATAATAAATGGGTGAGAACTCATTGCAGTGAGATGGGATTGGAGGCACAGCCACTTGTTGAGAATAACAAAGAGGAGCATCTGTATTTTGGCGGTCAGCTTGGGCAGGTTTTCCTATCCTGCACAAAACAGCATAGATGTTGGTTTTGCAGTGCTAAGGACAAAAACTTCCTTGTCCTAGATTAGAATGTGTGATTTAAGATAATCCGCTGCAGTGCCTTCTATAGTTGTGTGCACAAACAGTTTTAAGTTAGAATGTAATTTGCATTGTTTGGGTTGGAGCTCAGATGGGTGTGAAAGCAAAAAAGATATTCTTGAATTGGTTCAATGCTGGCAGCAGAGGGTAAACTTCAGTTCTGGTTGCATTTCCTGCAGGGTTTCTGGGCAACGGTGCACAATACGCAGCTTTCCATCACAAACTTCCATACAAAGCTCACTTACCAAACCAGTGATGCTCTCATGTCAGAACATCTTGTTTTAACATAGAAATCAATGTGCCACTCGGACTGTCATCTGGGATATCAGTAAAAGACTCTTTATTCATAAATAACTGATATGCAGTAATTTATGTCTGTACATTTATTTCCAAAAGGCCATAGCCATACGATTTTTGCAAACTCTACATAAAACATCCAAACTGTCCATTATTACTTCTTCAGTACAATATAACACAGCTGTTTGGCATTACCAAATATATATATGTATATATATTTATATATGTACATGTGCTGAAAAAAGAAGCCAGTGCAGCCTTTTCCTAGGAGTCTTTCCCAAGTATTTTACTGTACAACATTCAGAATTTACATCGATAGAACAAGGCACAGAAAGTGTGGTATGAAGCCAAGGCCATGCTTTTTATTTAATGTTTTCTGTCTCTTTCCTATTCCTTCAGCTTCATACTAAAGAAAGCATTCAAACCTCTGCTCCTTTTTCAGTCCTAAACACGCTTAAACCATGGGGAGAAGTGGGGGAGGGAAGAATGCTCAACAGACTGAGCAAAAGCCAACATTTCAGAACCTGTCTGTTGCAAAAATGGGGGAGCAGAAGAGAAAAGGGGTCTCGTTATAGAGGAATATTATTAATATTTATGTATATATTTATGGTAGTGTGTGTTTGGGTTAAAGCATCTGCCCCTCGTTTTGCCAAAAGGCTGGTCAGTAATTTTGGAAGTTGGAAACGCATGGAAAATGTTTGGTTAGCTCTGGTTGTGTATTTGTCTCCACAGACTGACCAGCATTCTGTCCTGCCTCCTCCAAATTAACAAACTTCTGAAGTTCTTGTACCCACTTACAAACTGAGATCAGTGGGGATGAATTTTGAGCAGGAGGTGGGAGGAGGCAGCTGCGTTTCTGCAGTCACGAGTTGTGTGATGGTAGCTGGTTGTTCCCAAATATATACAGGTAGATGGGTGCTGCATGCCCAGCAAGGCACTGTGTTCTGCTTACTGATGTGTTGGGAGATGTCTGAGGGTCAGTAATGGTATCTATCTGCTCTTCAGATTGAAAGGGGAAGAATGGATGTAAAAAATATTCCTCCCTCCCCCCAGTAACTGGAGTGTGTGAATAGGGGAAACTGAAAGAACAAATGTAATCACTGCCATTATGGTAACATTCCACATTTCAGTAAGGGAATTGCCAGGTCTTATGATTTTAAACTGCAAAAACAAAGCTTCAGGCAGTTCTAAGTGAGGATTTGTTAGGAATCTCTCCTGTTCTCTGTATCAGGCACACCTGTTGTTAGATCCATGTCATCCCCCTCCTGCTGGATCAGAAAAAAACTTACACCAGGCTTGGTGCACAGCACCCTTAACTTCCTATTGTGCTACACGTTTCCTTTTGGGATTAGACAATAAGATTTATATACAGAGACCAGATAACACGGGGGGGTGAGGGGGTTGACATCTGAAATCTGCAGAAGTACATTCTCAACCAAGGTTATCACACCGGGGCAAACAAACTAAGCAGCTGCTGACGAAACCACGGTTCTACGGTAGGTGAGTGGCTAATCTCATTAATTACAGGACACTACATTACAGATCAGGGATGGGCTGTCTAATCTCCCTATCCCTTGGCTACATTTTTCACAAGTGACTTCAGCTCTAGTTACCCTGTAAGGCAAGGAGGCTGCCCATTGAACCCCAGCTCACCTGGATTCCCTTGTAAAGCACAAACCAGTTAGTCAACACAACTCAACAGCTTATTTAAAAGCAGCTTTGCAATAGCTTGAAAATTACAAGACACCCCTACCCACCCGAGCCCCAGACAAGAAGCACTAGTAAAGTTTGTACTATTCACCTCTAATACAAAAAATATAGTGTCAAATTCCTAAACACTTGTTTTACTTTTGGACAGAACAGTGAAGGTGGATTCCAAGAGGGTTTTCTCCTGCAGCAATGAGTGAAACATTGGTTCTGTTGTCTGCTTTGTGGGCACTGTTACTATCCAGTGATTCTGTGAGTGGCCCTTTAGTCTTAGAGAGGTTGTTCTATTTGTCCATGGTGGAAAAGAGATTTTTTGGTACTGTATATGTTAGTATTGGTAATGAGAGAGAGAAGGACGGGGCTGTGGTATCAGAAAATGGTTTGCGGTCTTTGCCAGTGGATTGAGGGTTTTTGTTGTTGCTGCTGCAGTTCTTATATACCTGTGCTATACTCCCACTGCTTACAGTCCTGTGTTCATCCAGGAGCCCTGGATGTTCTTGGCAATTTTAGCTAGGCAATGATTATCTGTGCAGGAGAGGATATCTGTGCATTTTATACACTGCTGTGGAACAGCTGCCAGCCTCTCCCCAAGCAGGAACAGTGCCAAGGGAATAATTTCCCCAGCACATATCACAGATGAACGACCCACAGAAAACACTTTTTCAGCAGCTTTACCATGAAAGAAGTTCTTGGCCAATGGCATCAACCATCTCTACTGCTGTGTAAGATGTGAGGGTTTCCCGTGTACAGCTCAGCATAGTAAAGGCTGGAAGGACAAACCTGCAGTTCATTCACAGTTGTTAAGGATGAGGAGGATACGGTTCCCTGTTTTCATTCAGTTAATCTGAGATGGAATGCAGTCCTTTGCTTCAGGTCTATATTTCATAGGCTCAAACCCCGAGGATGATGAGAATTGCCCCAACAGTTTGTGGCTTGTTTTTGTTTTGCTGTATCCACACACGATACTTTTTCTAGTGGGAAATAAGAGCTGGAATGTTACTGAATGTTTTAAAACCTACTCATGGAACTGTCATTCAAGTGGCATGAAAGGAATGGATTGCAGGGCAGTGCTAAGGGGGGGGGCTGGCCAGGAGCCCTTCCTTGCTCTCATTGCCTGCAAGGCCTTGGGGGGAGCAGCTGTTGCCAGGGATAAAAATAATAACAGCAATACTTCTGTGTGCTATAAGAGAATAGCACTGATATCTTTCCATCTGTTACAAAATGCCCCAGTAATGTTTTTGTAGGAGTGCATGGTGGGTTTATGGCATTTGCTGTAGTAAATGAAGTTAGAAGGTAAACTCACAGAGTAAGGCTCTTTTCTTTGTGGCTTAATGTCTCTTCGTGTAAACTACGGGGCTGCAAAAGCAGTGTTGCAAAGCTGGATATCAGCTTTCTGATACTGCAGTTCTGGCAAAAGCTGTGCAGTGTGTCACTTTGGTGGAAAAAGAATTGTTTAAAGTCATTTTAAAACATATGAGTCTGAAAGGGGTCACAGCACAGAACTACCTGGGAGTCTTTGGGAAGATGGAAAATAGAGCAAGGCTGTGTCACCATGGCAGCCCTGTGGGACCTCCAGTGAGCAGCACTGCAGTTCTCCCTGCTGCCTTTTGGTTTGCAAGGAGGCTTCTGAGTTATTTTTCAAAGGGTCATAATTTATAAAACAGAGGAAAAGAATCAGATTTGGATTTCTGGCCCCTAATCCTGCATTGGGAGCTCCTTTACACAGCTGGGTTTGGGATCAAATCACAGAAACGCAGTTCTCAGAAAAAAATATAACATAGATGTTAAAAAATATGCTCCTGGAATGTTAAGATTGCAGATCCTTGTCAACATATCTATTTATGTAAAATTTACATACTAATTCTAACTTATTCTGAGTGAATATTGTATTGCAGAGCATCCTTGCAGCAGCCTTTGGTGGGGAGAAAAGCTGTGTTTTAATGTGAAATAGAGAAATTAAAGCACCATTTAACATCTCCTGTTGTACTGCCTTGCTGTTAATGGTAACAAAATCCATTTGTGGCTGCCTTGTTAAATGGCAGCAGAGACATTTCCCCCTGAATGTTAACATTTCTCTCTCTAAAACTGGGACAACACAGGAAGAAGGGAGGATAACTGGTGCAAGCCTCTATAATTAAAAGTGCTAAGTTTTATTAATATCATCCCATGACACTAACATAAAACAACAGAAAGAGAGCATCTGAAAACAGCCGTATCTGCAGCAGATATCTAAGATACAAGAAATGCAAAGTTCCCAGGAGTGGGAGAAAATGGAACAGAGAAGTCTGACTTAAATACTTGCTGTCTGATTGCTGCCCACTAAGACCAGCGTCATCAAGGAGAACAATTTCCTCTCTATGGAAAACGTTTGTGGTATGATGCACTTCTTTGTCACCTCTCATGCTTATCTTTTAAGCTATATGGGGTTTTTTTTCCTCACCATTTTATTTTCTGGACGTTCAGGCAATTGCATCCTCTCTGATGATGCTGGAGTGATTTGCGCTGCAAAGTCACTTACTGTATCCTAGGAGTGCTGCACTCTCACAGCTGTTTCTTGTGGTTTTATGCTCTAGCAAGATCTTCATCCTCTGTGATTGATACTGAGTGTGTGAATGGTGAGAAATGAAGGGTTTGAGGCTGTTCTCCTATCAGGTAGCAGCAGTGGGCTGACTGAAGAAGCCCTTTAATACTGAACTCATTTCTTAGACCACTTCCCTAGACTTGCAGTGCCAGTCGCAATCAGAGATACTGTAAGGCTAAAAGGATGTTTTCTATGGTACAGTAGGGCATATCCTATACAGCACAGAAGTACAGCCAGATCAATACAAGTTAGAAATGTAGGCTAGAAGTCCAACTCCTATTTCAAATTCCTTTCCACTGAGATAAATGGATTAGAAATGTTAGAGTAATATTTAAACAACTAAAGGTCATGAAAACAATACTAGGTTAGAAGTCAGTTCTCAGTGTAGATTCACAAAAGGAAGGTCAGCAGCAAAGAAGCTGCTTTGGCATAACTGAACAAAAGCCAGGAAACAGAATAACAATTCTCTACTGAGCAAAGCAAAATTGAAATCTTACCTCAGGCCCAAAACAGAACAGTTTCTGTTCCAGCATTTTAAAAAAAGAAATGGCATTCTTTTCAGTACGTAATTCAGAGGGCAGACTTCATGGGAGTTGGGGTTGGATGTGGATTTTGGTATCAACCCTGATCCCTTCCATCTGCAGGTTTGGTGCACACAGAGGAAATCAGGCTGGACAGGTCTGGCATCTCTCTGCTGCACAAATAGTAGGCAGGCAGAGCTGGATGGTTTCTCACATCTCTATTCCAGTCCAGGATGTAAACACTGCATGTTTCCTGAGTGAGGTGGTGAGGGCTGAGCTCTGCAGAGCTTTGACCCCTGTGTGTGGCTTAGCAGATTGGGACAACAGAAGCAGGAGCCACACAAGAGCTCTGCAGAGCACCACAGCAAGCTGTGGCACTGCCAGGGGATTCGTTGGGTCGTTGCTGGGGTGGCAAACTGGAGTTAGATTGAAAAAGCAGCAACCAAATTAAAACTGCATCCGAGGAGATGCTGAGAACAATTAACTGCTGGAGAGAGTGGGTTTCCCAGACAACCACAGCTCACGAAAATTCTGTTGCTTTTCTAATGATGTCATTGGCAATTTTTTTTATTCATGATGTTTTGTCCAATGAAAAATAAGTTTCTGGGGAGGAGGAATGGAAGTCACTGCAAGTATAATTCAAAGAACCACGTGCTGCTGAGAAAAGTGACAGCTTGCTGCCTGCTAAGCTGGTATTTTTGTCTTGGTCTTAAATATGCTTGCAGCAGTTATGGGTTCCCATTGCAAACAGGAGTGCTGATGTCACACTGCATGAAATACTAACATTTAAAAAATGGTTGGGAAAGTCCAAGTGTTTCTAAGTCTGCCTGCTCAGCTGGGAAAGCCATGAAATTGGCTGTTTCAGGTCAACAAGAGCAAGCGAAGTCCCATTCACAGCCATTGATTGTACTGTTCAGATCTGGGATCCCAGATGAAGAGATGATTTTGGATCTTTATGGATTTCCCCACTAAGTACCTGCCCTGTCATGCTGCTCTCAGCCCAATACGAGTACTATGGGTAATTCTCCAAGACAGTACAAGTGAGAACACTGGTGGTGTTTGGTTTGGTACCAGTTCTGCCAGGATGCTGACTCACAGTGACAGCTTTTCTCTTTTTTTTTTGGTTCAGTTGAAGCAATGAATCATATTTGCATGAGATGGGTAAAAAGTGATGAGAATTCACTAGCTCTGTTCCAGATGTGGGGGTAAATAGACCAAAGGTAATGCAGCCAGCTCTATCTCCTGCACAACATGCAAGCTGTACAGTAAATCAGGCTAATTTCTGGTAGTGATAAGTGGGGGTTATTGTGTTGGTATGAACCTAAAGCAAAATTAAGGTGTGCAGATTGAATTTACCTCCAGCTTTCAGTTCAGGACTGGCAACCTCCTGCATTTTATTTGGTTGTTTAAATCCTCCCCAAAGCAACAAGTTTTGTACCTCATGAAATTCTGCAAATGGAGAACTTTAGGGCATTGGTCACACATGCTCACAAACACTGACTGCACAGAGAAGGGCTTTGCTCTGGTTTTGTTATCAGAACAGCCAGGAGAATCTGCAGCAAGGCTACATTCATTGAATGACTTTGTAAAAAGAATTGTTTGGTTGACATTTGATATCTATTAAATACTTAGACAATCTATTAATTCCTCAAATCTCTGAACAGGAGAAGGTCAGATTTTCAGTTTTCCTTTAGCTAAACTGCAGCAAATGCACAGAGTCAACATGATGCCAGCAAATGACATTTACATCCACTTTTCAGGTAAGTTAAGTTGGAAACTGGGGGACTCAGGGCCCCAAGAACACAAACTCTTACACTGAGATTAACCTCTAGTGGCTCTAAATACTCACTGCTTAGCACTAGGCATTGTATTTTAGTAGGCATTGTATTCTTCTTTAGCATCACTGTTTCCTAAATATAGGATGTCATAATATTTACCTTGCACAGCTCTGTACCTCGCTCCTTCCTGCCCCTGGGAATGATTGATGTGCAGTCTCATTTTTGAATCTGAAACATGAATTTTAAATGAAAGAGGACTGTAGCACAGGGACAGCTTGTTTTCCTTATTACGGAGATGATTTTTAATAGGGCTGCTTCTGCTCCTCCAACTGAAAATGGCATTGTGGAGACGCATCTGCTTCCTTGGGCAGTGTGCAGAAACCCTTATTTCCTCCCTGCCAAAGAGATTTTCAGGTGTGAAAGTCAGCTGGCCATCGGTTCTTCAATGGAAATGAAGGATTAAAGTCCATTCTGTCTGCTGTAGTTGAAGTCAGGCTCCTCGATCTCAGTTTCTGTTATGTCTGAGATTTTAGAGTGTGTCCTTCCTATTTCCTCCAGGGCACAAGCGAGGGAGTCGAGGTCTCCATCATGTTGGTGTCGGGCTTCCCAGAGGTCCAGAATGACTGCAGATGGGCTGCTTTGTGTGGCAAAATAGGAGAGATTCCTGAGAGGAATAGGGAAAGGTGGAACAGACGGATTAGAGTAAAGAAACCTGCAGCAAGATCTAGCTGGATGAATAGAGGGAATCCTAGTGAACAGCTCATATGTGCATATGTGTGCAGTACAAGTTTAGCTTTGAAGTCTCTTATAGCAAAGCTCCTAACTGACGGTTTCAGAACTATGAAAGAACAGATCCCTGTCCAGAATGAGGACTTAAAGCCAGAATGTCACTCCTGTCAAGTGAAACTGTCAGCAGAACTACAGCTATGGCAGTGCTCCATTTTCTGATTATTATTTTTAAATAGATGGGGGAAATATGATGATGATGTTAATAGATTGCAGCTGGATGAAGGTTGGTGAAGTCATGATTTTTGTTCTACCCTCTGAATTTTATCATTTCATGTCTACTTATTTAAACTGCTTGAGAACAGTCTTTTTCTACCTCTGAATTTGATTGATAAAAGTGCATGCTGCACCATCCAAATGCATCCAAGGGAGAATCAGAAGTTAAAGAACTGTCACAAACTCAGTCTTGCACAAACCATTGTAATCTCTATTCTGCACTGTCCTTCAGTTTCCTGAGAAAGCCAAAATTCCTCAGGATTGAAGAGCATGACAATGCATAGCAAACGCTGCTAGCTAAAGCACAGTGCTGTGACTCACTGCTGCCTGCCTGTAACTTCATTCTCTTCTTTGGTTCGGTTTTGATTTATTGACAACCCTGTGAAAAGGAACTCGTCAACAGGAAGCTGTTTTGTTTCATCCTCTGTGCTCCTGGGCATGTACTTATGGAGGTGGTGACAATCAGAAACTATTTGAGTCCAATGCCTTCCCCAGTTCCGTTTAGCCAAGTGGGAAACGCAAAATAAGCAGTGAGTGAGTTTTTAGAGTGCCTTTCCGTTTTAATAATCATAACGTTATTGCTCCTAACAGTAGAGTGTAACTTTCTTTGAAATATTTTTTTTCCTTAGGAAAAAAAAAAAAATCTATGAAACCCATAATTCAGTTTGGAGATGGCAGCCACACAACAGCTGCTGTGTTCACAATCATTTCTAAGTGCTCTGGTGGGTTACAACCTGAGCTCAGGATAACACCAGGTGGGATGGTTCAGAGTGGAAGGCAGGTCCTGTTTTCAGTCACTAGTAGTATATAAAAGAACATACCAACTACAGTTTATCCTTGAGAGGAGGAAAGGCAATTACTATTTATGCATCCTTAATACCAGCAAATAAAAAAAAAAACCCATAACACAATAGCAGCAAAATTATTCTTGTTGCATATGTCAATGTTCACCTTTCAAAATTGCTTCCCATTACCTGCTGATGCTGTTTTTCTGTGCTAGCATCTGCCAGTCTTTGCCTTTGGCATTGGGTGTGTCAAATGTTGCACAGATTCTTTGTCTGATGGAGTATGGGATTTTAAATGCTTTTGCACCCATCTGTGCGGGGAAGTTGCTGTCGTCATGTGCAAAGAAAGCAATGGTTTCTCTTTCGTTCTATACAGAAGATAAAAGCAAAGCAGTTAGTGCAGCACTGGGTTCTGATCTGGAGATCTGCAGGCAGCTCTCCATTGCAGAAACAGTACCATCAACGGTCCTGTTCAGGAGCCAGAAACTGAGACAGGAGTTTTGCATGGTCTCTTCAGTACCAGAGTGCTGGGAGTGCACTCTTATGCAAGGATCTGCCTGCAAGCAAAGCATGTCTACATACATACATGTCTACATACATGTGCTGCTGCCCCAAGGCTGCTTGTGGACAGAGAATGCATGCAACTGTATCTGAGGTCCCCCTGATAGTTTGCAGACGTGACAACAGAAAACCAAACAGCCAGGAGGGTGTTTTACCTGACTTGTGAAGGAACTTTCTAAAGCGTTTAAAATAGTGTCATTTTTCTTTCACAGGAGTTTTGTTTATGGTGGGGTTACAAAGTGCGATAGAGCAGTGGAATTCAGGTTCTTTTGGTGGACTGGGCCTGTTCTGTTCCTATGCAATTATACCAGACTTATGTAACAGTCCCACTTCCATGCATTACTTGTTTCAGTGCAACGCGACATAAATATTAAATAACAGTGATGCTATAGTCTCTTCATATAACATTTATGACACATTCCAAAAGTCATCCATGCAGAGTACTAGAGGTGCTGCACATATATCACAATGTCTGTTCAAATTAAACCTGCAGAACAATGGTAGGTTTCATACCCTGCACTTGTGAGATAAGCTGCTGCTACCTGGTTAGTTTGGTGCATCTTAAAGCTGTGAACAATTCAAATACTCAGTTGTTGATTATATTTACTTTACAGTCTAATTATCCCCACTTTTCTCTCACCTTTTCAGAAAGCTGTGTCAGCACATCTGCTTGAGGGGACAATTGTGGCACTCTGAGGCTTTGTGGACAGGTATGTCCCTTTTTTTTTATTATCTGAATTACATTAGAGGTTTTCTTATTTAGATCTACATTCTGTGCATATTGCTGTTTGCACAGACACAGATCTTGAATCCAGAAGTTTCTGCATACTTTCTAAACAATCAGCAAAGATGCTGACTAGCCTAAGCATCTTAGTTCTCCTAAGTTCCATAAGTTCTCCTTGCCCTTTGGAGGCATTGACTGCTTGAACACCATTGCTGTGGCCAAACAGCATCCAGGCAAGCTATTCTTCTTTAAACTCTCAAGATACTCAAAAACTTTCCACAAGAAAAATATCACCATCATCTCACATACGTATAAATTATTTTTAGTGTTCTAGAATCTCAGTAAATGCTGGAAATAGAACCGAATGCTCTGTGCTTGTTGCAGCGTTAAACAGGGCATGAGAAATGCCAATGAGGTAGAAGGGGCAAAGACAGGGCACAGTTTGTCTCATGCTACACAGCCTGACAAAAGAAAATGAAAAGGAAAGGATGCTTTACCTCGAGGATGGAGGTCTGGATCTGTAGGATTTGCTCGTGCCCCTTGACTTGCCGGACGCAGATCTTGCAGGACAGCTGTGTGGTTGCAGGAGTGTAACGCTCCAGGGAGAAGGCACAGTGCAGTGGCTTCTGGTTACTGCACCACACACGGGAGAATGGGACCTCCTGGGAGAGAAACAGCCCACCAGAATGGGGGAACGAGAGTGAGATGCTGGATCTTCCAAGAGGTAAAGATGCCAGGAAAACAGCTGCTGTTAACCCTGGGTGTTGCCTCTGGTTCTTACCATGCTCACCGCGGCCCCTTCCTGCTCTATCAGCCCAGTTGTCAAGGTTTCCCCTTACTTATATGTCTGTATGGTGGGAAGGATGCCAAGCACTGAGCACCTGCTCCTGTAGAAAGGCCAGGACAAACAAAGGCACTAACAGTTTCTCTGGGCTCTGCTGTCTGCCACCTGCTATACACTGCTTTAACGCTGCACTTTTACATGGTGCTGATTTGTCCCTTCAAGCCTTGAAATGGATTTTGCTAATCTGAGAAAATCATTAACATAAATCATTTCCTCATCGTAGTGTCTGACAATGGTTTCATTGCATCAGCTCTTTCAGTTGTTCTAGACAACCCAAACTTAAAGCCTTGGTATGTGGGAGAGAAATGAGTAAACACTCCAAGGAGCCACAGCAGAAAACATTTCACTGAGCCAGTGCAAGTTGGTCAGCAGTTTCTGTTAAGAAACAATCATCATCTTCCTCAGCTGCCGTTCAAATGGTACTCAGTTATAAAATGCAAATGTTTCTTTGCCTTCAGTATCAGCATTGTGGCACCGTTCTGCCAGCAGAGGATCTTCACACCCTTCTCAGAAACCTCGAGTCCTTGCTGTGCTCAGAGCCTTCCTTAAAGCAAACACAGCCCCACAGTCTTCAATGATCAGACAGCAAATCAAAAGACAGGGCTGTTTTTATAATACAAGTTGAGGCAAAACCTGATTTGTTGTATTAATAGAAACCTTCCATGTCATTACATTGAAGACGTGTTTTTTTTTGCTAAAAATCAAGATGAAAGACATCTGTATTTTAAAACACCAGCTCACTCTATTTGCCAGCACATGGCTTATAGCTTCCAGTAACCAATACATTTGAAATTCATCTTATGTTTTGATTTACACTTTCCTGTTTTCAACAGCCTCTCTAATTAATGTCTTACAGGAAAAGTAATTTGCTCTTCATCAGTTCTAAGAATGCGTGTGCTGTAATTTGAAGTCATGACATTTAAATACTGACATATATCCTCTCATTTTCAGCCATACATTCATAATTATACTGAAATTGGAATGACAAAGATATCAAAAATGTTTTCAGTAGCAATAAACACCATTGGAGGTAGTTTAAATAAGGAAATGCACAAGCTTGCTTTCTATTAAAAGATACTTGTTAAGTATTCTGCTGCATTTGAAATGTTTCATTCTGCTTTTGACAAAATCATAATGCAATGCATTTTTATAGCATCTCAGAGATTAAAACCACACCATTCAAAATTAACAGGGAGTTGTCCTGTTATGTTTGTGCCAGTGGAAATTCTTACTGCCTCCGAATTAAAATGCAAACAATTAAGATGGACAATTACCTGACAGGCAGTAAAAGGTTTGATTCTCCAAAGGAAAGGAGGGATATCGAGGACAGATATCTGGAGACTGAAGGTATTCCCTTTGAAATGCAGAAGTTTGGGTTCATCCAGTAATTGTCCTCCTTGGAGCCTTTCATCCAGAACCACTTCCTGCAATGGCAGAGGAGAAAAGAATTCTTTACTATTAGAAACAAACACCGACTGTGATGAAAATTCATCTTTGTGAAAGGAACTGAGGCCATCCACAGCAGTGGGGTGTTTCTGTCACACAGTGGGCTCTGCCATTTGTGCTCCACCACTGGACTTCCAGGGATGCCATCAGGCTCTGTCAGCTCTTTTGCTGTCCTTGATGCTACTTAGGATTATTTTCTTCACTCCCTCAGTGTCAATGCCAACACACCTTCCCTAGGACTGCAGTAATTGAGAAAGAGACCACAAGGGTCCTGCAGCTCTTTAACGCCTGTCTTCATGTTTCAGTTCCAAGTTGAAGCTGGGCTTTTCCACTGGAAGTTACTTTGGTGGCTCTGCTGAACGTCACAGTTTGAGAAACAAGATTATTTTTATACAACTCGAGAAATTATAGAACATTATAAAATTGTACATTAAATATTAACTAAAAGCATATAAAAACATAAAAATTACACTACTTAGAATTTCATTTTTATGAAATGCTATAAAACTGCTACACAATACTAAATGATTACAGCTAGGGCTTATTCATAACCGATGCTGAGTCACTGAACTGTGAACACGAGAGCCAGATTTTCCTTTATATGTTCAACAAATACCTGAAGAAGGAATTTGGGCCTCTGAATTTCAGGCAGATACATCCAGGAAAATACTTCCAGCCCACAAATTGTGTGAATAATATAAAGGGTATAATTACAAAGCTACTGTAAATCTTTAACCATCCTTTCAGTGGCTTTGATTTTATTAGAGCACAAAGGCGTTAGCGTGTGCTCCATTAAGATTTGTGTCTTTATTCTGTACAATAGGAAGAGGAAGTAAAAAAATTTGGTTACAACCGTTTCCATTTCAGCTCTCAAAAGAAAAACACTTTGTTAAAGCTTCTTGAATCACCATGGCTACAATAGCCTGCGAATCTTATTGTTTTGCCTTGGAATGCAAAGTCATACTAATTTTAATTTACGCTTGGGGATTTTTTGGTTTAATTGTTTTTTTAAAGGAGAAATGCACAACTATCTTTTCCTACAAGAATTTAATTATAAGAATACAATCTCTTCTTGCTCATATTATAAAAAGGAGAGGAATCTCTCAAGTGATTAATGACAGCTAAGGGTAATGAGCGTGATAAAGGAATACACATCACAGTTCCGAACTGCTGCTGCAGCCCTAGGGATAAAGAGATGCTAATATTCTATAAGGGAAAAAAAATTAAAACCAAAACATCCACGTGAAATTACATACCTGAAATGCACAAGGTGTGTTATCCATGCAATACACTCTCAGATTGTAATCCAGAGAATTGCAAGACAGGCAGCCAAAAACCGCTACTTTCAGCTGTCGGACGGCACACTCAGAGATGGGTTCTCCAATAAGTGCATAAGTTCCAAAGCTGTTTAAGAGAATGTGACAGGCATAAGGATCCAGCAGGCAGTAGCAGGAAGTAGTTTCCTCTTCCACAGACATCACTTCCTGCAAAACGAAATTCAAGTTTAAAAAACAACCACCAACAAAAAGGCTTTGATAATAGATGTCATGACATCATTTGTATACAACTGGAATGCAAAGTTATTCCCAAGAGCCAGCTTCATGTCCTTAAACTCACGTTGATCTCAAAGAATGAGGAAAATTGTCTAACTATGCAAGTGAATAGCCTCCATTTAGCCCTGAATCAGCAAGAGGATTTCTGACAATACACTGTACAGAATTCAATGCATACAGCATATAATAATGACAATGCCTAAGCAATTTGAGCTTCTTTTTTCAAGTGTTCTTGACTCCCTATCTAATTTTTTTTCCCCCAATGTCAAGGTAAGAAATTACCTCGAAGATTGAAGTCAATAAGCAAACCTTGAACAATCGCAGGTATTTGACATCCTTTCAGAACATCCGCTACAGTTGTTTAGCTTCATCAAAAAACTACCTAACCCACTCTTTTGTATTTCATGCTTAGTTCTGCATTACAGCATCGTTAGATGAGATATCTGAGCAAGCTACAGCCTGGTGTTACGCTCCTCATTAATTCTGGGCTGCTTGTAACCGACACTGATGGGGCTGACAGTGGATTGAATGAATTTTATGAGGAAAACGAAGCTGAATTTGAAATGGTTTAAACAAGAGCCACAAGATGGTGGTTTACAGGAGGAAACGGATAGAGTTAAGGTATCCACAAGCGTTTTAATGACTCTTTGTTTTCTTTACAATGCAGGGAATCAAACAGTTCCATCAGGAGCAGTGCAATAAAGTGTTGACCCTTTTCCTCTATCTTTCAGTTCAGCGCTTGAACAGAATTCAACTACTTTGAAACAAAATGCAAAATCTGTTTCATTTTTTTTTTTTTAAAAGGAGAAAAGATGCTTCCTTTAAAACTGTTTTGACTGTCCTGTCCCTTGCACCATCTTCAACCAGCTCCTGCCTGATTAACAGCAATCATGTTTTCCATTTAGTGTATATAACTTTTCAGTGGGAGCAGAAGGATGAACGTACCTCCCATTTTCCTTGCTGAGTCCTTTTCTTCAAGTGGATATTCCAGTGCTCTGAATTTACTTCTGCACAGTGTGGGATAGTCAAGGCAAATGGAGAGCTGACAGAGACATCCGAAGGGCCACATGTCACTTCTGGTCCCAGGAGGACATCTGGGCCTTCTGGCTGTAGGCTGGGGATGAATAACAACACTTAAGGACCTTTTTAAATGAGTGAAAATGTACTCACACTAACTGCAATACGAATTTTAAATGTTTTAGTTAAAAATCCAAGTAAGTGCTTCGTTCATCTGTTGCAGAAAAGATAAGCAAGCCAAACTACAGCACTAATTTTCATATAGATTTGGTAGCAGGAAGCGAAACAGAACTATTGGGCCACAAGTACTTAAATCATTGGCTGCCTTTTTAGGTTCTGGTCTTTAAAATACATTTTGATTTGCTTAAACAAAATGAAACACTGGAAACTATACAAGTAAGCCTCGTGTTGTGCACCAGCTGGTAGTGCTACCATCTAATTCTGCCTGCAAAGAATGCCATTAACAATATTTCCACAGCAGTGAAGATTAAACAATATTTCCCCAGAGGAGATGTGAATAGAGTTTTGGTTAAGTTGTGCCATTGGTGACGATTCCTATCTAAAAAAAGCCCTGATTTTTCAAGGCCCAGGAATGAAATAAAACACTGCAGATACAAACAGTTCCCCCCCATCACCTCTGTTCCTATCAACATATATCTCATACCAACCTATTTCAACGTGTGAACGAAGACTAGAATATAAGTGACAGCTAAACCATTCCCAATTAACCTAAATCAGAACAATACCACCCTTGTTCTCTCCAACACATTTTATATTGACTTCAAATCCTTACAAGAACCACAGAAGTCTCCATTCTTGTATGCATCTACTTATGTGGTTAACTCCTGCGTTAAATTAAATTGCACTGAGCACGATACGATGTGCACAAGGTTTCATTCAGAATCTACAACACGAGCTGCTGTATTTTTAATGGTTATAATTCTTCTGCTGGTGAGGTACAGCACAGCTATTCTCTCCCTCAGTTCAGACGGGTGAAAGATGCATCAACATTGCCTCAACTGGCAGTAAAACAGCCTGTGATCATTTTCTGTTGGGTTTGCTCCCTCCGTTTCTGCCCACGATAAAGAGGAAAGCAGTAGGCAAAATTTGCTGCTTGTATTTAATTAACCTATTTTAACTCCCTTCTGCAGAGCCATTGCAGATAAAACAGCTGTGGGTTTGTTGTTTTGTGTGGGGGGCCCCCCCCCCCCCCCCAACTTCTTCTTCCCTTCCTTTTACATATCTTAATATTCCACTGAGAATGATCAAAAACCTGTAGCAGCAGATGGGGACAGAATAGGAAAGTTCTCACAAAGGAATGCAGATAAGAGGGGGAAGAAAAATTAGAATAGATTTCAGATTAAGTTTCAGAAAACAGTTCCAAGCTTTAAAATTCATAGGAGCTTTGTATGATTCAGTTTGCTCTCTTCAATTCATTTCTTAAAATCTACCTCACAAAAAAAAATAAAATAAAACCACACCAAAAAACCTCCTACAAAACTAAAACAAGCACCACATCTGAAAACAAAGACTGTGTTCCACCAACCCTGGCAGCTAAAAGCCAACTGGGAAGTAAACATTTCTGTAGGAATGACTGTAAAAAAAAAAAATCTAAAATAATCTGCTTCTCTGACTGTGCTTTGTCATAAAAGAAAGGAGAGGACTCAATCCCAAGCATCTGACTTGGGACCAAAATCTCTCAGCCTTCTAATATGGAATGAAGGCCACTGAAGTGATTGCAGCAGAGTTGATGAAAACACCCACAGCTGCTGCTGGCAACAGAATTTAAAGCCATGTATCTAACAGAGCATCGTACATCACAGCAGTGTGGCCCTACCAGCACCACTGAAGACAGATGTTCCATTCCTATAGACAATCTTCACATGAAATCCATGAGATGAGCCACTTGCACACATTCTGCATGCTACTGACGTGGGCTTTTTACATATGTTTTACCTGGACTCTCTTGGGTTGATAGCAAGATAGATCTCCCATGAGCTCTCTTCAGGAATTGCTCCATGTGGCACCAACAGACTGACTCCTACAACAGAGCAAAGGCAGAAGTTACCTTTGGGAAAGATGCTGAATGTAAAGCTGAGTTTAAAGGAAACCCTGAGTAAAGATCATGAGAATTCAAACAATAACCTGCTAGCTAGAAATGGGGGCATCCAACCATTATAGAAACTACTGAGTGTGAGAGTTTATTCAGCAAAGTATGAACATGGTGGTGTAGTGCAAACATGCTGCAGGAATATGATCTCAGCATCCTTTATTTGATGTTATATGTTCCCAGCTAATTTAACTCAAGTGAAAGTCTCAAATTCTGTCTCACAAAACTCTCAAGTCACAAAACAAACTGTACTCCTTAAACAATGCAAATTGAGCATTCCTCTTGCAATGCTTCAGTGCATAGCCCAACCTTGAAGTGCTCATCTCAAAGAAAGAGAAAACCAGAAAGCCAGGAGCACAGTAATGAAAGCCACACCAGAGTTCTCCTATTTCTCCTGAGACGCCTTAATTGTTATGTGCTGCAAACTTTAATAATATAATGAAGCCTGACAGTGTTAATGCAGTCAGGTGCTGATGTGTGTAGACTCTGCTTTGAATTTGACCCCATTATCTGAGATCCTGATCCAAGAGCAATTTCCTTTCCGGGGAGTGCTTCGTTTGGATCAGGATCCAAGTGAGCTACAGCTTTGATTAATATAACTTTCATGCTAAAGACATCAAGAGGTGGTAATTTGTAGCAGTTCAAATAGGCATAATATGTCTTTACTACTAATCCCAAGCTTTGTTTTTTATCATAGCCACCTCCTGTGTGGGCAAGAGGCTCTACTTCACAGACTTTGCATTATGGAAGCTCCTACTTTTTATGTATTTAATTCATAGAATGAATGGATAGAACACTGCATCAAGCAAAATGAATTTCATATAAAATTATGTGCTATTAATAGGAAAGGATCTACTCACCTGTATTTGGAACCACTAAACGACCTCCCAGGTGTCCAAAGATAGCAGTTGTCTTCAGCTCATTTCTTGTTGAAATTGAAGACAGGTTCTGAATATATGCAGCCTTGTTTCTAGCCTGCATTGTTCCAAAACCTCTAGCATTCCCATGAGGAAAAGTTCCAGAATGTGCCTTTCCAGGATATTCAGCCCTCTCTGTCACCCCTAGGGAAACCATGAACGAACTCTGAACTTTGACTTTGATGTCTGACAGTGGGTTAAACAGTGAAGACTCTGTCATTAGCTCCTTGTCCATTGGATCCTGCAGGCAGATAGGTCCACTGTACGTTCTGCTCACTGTCAAGTCAGGCTGCATGGATGAATTCAAAAGCAGGGAGTTACCTGGTGAAATGAAGTGGATCAGGCAGTTAGTTACTGTATTGTAGAGCATGCAGTGAAGCAGAATAATGCACCTAGATAACACACTGCTGAAGAAATGATACTGTGGATAGGGAACATTCCATCCATTTTGTGTAGATCTTCATAAATCACAGAGAAGTGGGAATGTGGAATCTTGGACTGCAATCCTAATCATGCACTGAATTTGAGTTACAATCCTGAAATGAATAGATGTCTTTGATTTAAACTATGCCCTTAGGTTACAAGAGCTGCATTTACATTGAGAAGTGAGAAATAATAGAGACATGGGTCTAAGTAGCCCAAGACCCATGACTCATGTCTGATTCATGCATCGTGACTGGTGGTGGTGTGTTTTCTTTACTAAACAGCCATGGAAATGTTTACATACTGTATGATATTCCATGCACACCTGCCTCAGTGCCCCATTAACCCAACCCAAGTTCCAGCCTGAACTGTGCCACTAAGCCTGCTGCAGCTAATTCCTCCCTCCTTAGCAATGTCTGGAGCTTAAATCACTCTGCACTCGAGAGCTGCCTGCAAATAAAAAGTCAGGCCTGTATTTCACTGTCACTTTCAGTGAACCATTAGATGCATTTGTAAATCCTAAGCAGTACTCAGCTGCACTTTGATTTCCCCATCTATAAATTGGAGCTAGACAGGTAAGACTTAAGAGATCTCTCTGATGTGCATCTAATGCTAACTTGTTTGATGCACTCAGCACACACTGCAGCCCTGGGAAAAATAATTGTATTTGGAGAGTAAAAGCTCTCTTTGCTCTGTTCTATGCAATATAAAAGAAAAGTACCAAAGTAAGCACTGGAAATGTACATAACTGAGCTTTAATTCCTTGTATCAGACATCTCTTCCTGACCTCACCATCATTTCCTTTTTGATTTACTCTTCTTCCCTGGCAGCCTCAAATCTTAAAATCAAAGGGGACGATGTTGAGACCCAGATGAAACCATGCAGAAGCTCCATCAGGTACTTGATCACTGTTCTGCACTTCAGGCAATTCTAATGTGCATGAATCCATGAAGGAACTCCTGCTCTGTTCTGGATTTGGTTCTGTGTGCGTGCTTTTGTTTTTAATTACATTGGGTAGAGCTTTTTGGTGAGCTTGCACAAAAGGACAGCTTCATGCCTGAGGAAAAGTGGACTGAAAGTAGGACAAGACTAATAAGGGGAGAAATACCACAGCTGTCCATCCAGAAGCATTCTAGCTCAGATAACTTCCTATGAGTCACAAACATCAGCATAGAATCTAATGACAGTATTTCTGAAGCGCATAAAGCATGGTCAAGAAAGACTGTATGTCCAAATTGCTGTGACAAATCAGTAACAGAGATTACAAAAGACATCACTGTTCAACCCCCAGATCCCACTCCACATGCCAGATCTGCCCTTCCCTGGCTCCAGATGTGTCTGCCTTAGCTTTAGGCTGGAATGCCCTCCTGCAGCCAGTCATCGCATATGAGCTTAGTATCTCTTTGTAGTAGGGGCTCTGGAGAGAAGAAAATGAAATCACAACACTAACCTTGTCTGACTGTCTTAAAATTAAATGTCTGGAAGCCTCCTGTCAGTGCAGATGAATCAATCACATCCACGCCGTACTCACTCTGACTCCGTCTGTAAAGGGTAACACCAACCACCAGCACAGCTACAGCAATCACTGCTGCTCCCAGGCCAGAGTACAGGGCAATGTCACTGGCTGTCTCTATATCTGAAGGACAAAAAAAGCGGGTACCGAGTCAGTAACACTCATGAAAATGCCCAGTGTGTTCCTAGCAATGGGGATTGCCCACAGCCACAGACTCACGGCCAGAGGAATAAAGCTTGAGGCATAAACCTGGGGCAGATCACAGCAGGATAGAACACCGAGGAGCAAGCATTTGAAAGCATGAACAAATTTCCTGGTGCCTCATTCTGTGTACTAAGCTTATATTGATTTAGGAGTTGCATCATGGTATTTGAGGTTTTCTTGAAGTGGGATAGTTGGACTTGTAACAGTCAGAAGCAGAGTGCTTACCACTAAATACCTTCTCTCCTCAGCACACCCTGCTAGCTCAGGCTGTGCACTCAGGTATGCCATCTTTTACCATTCTTGCCCAGTGGAGATCATTAAAGTATGGTAATACAGCCCTTAGAGGGGAGAACGTGGAAGAACTGAAGCCAGGGGGAGTTGTTTTATGTACTGCAGGATTCTCATTTACTGACGGCTTCCAGGGACATGTAAGTTTTTTGTTTTCAGTTCTAGAACTAATCCAGGATGCCATAAATCCTCTGAAAAAAAAATTCTTAGTGAAGATTTTCCCTTCCTTCCCCTTTTGTTTTTTTGTGAGCTTTAGTTTAAGAAGGAACAATCCACCCTCTCAAAGCTTGAAGAACGGCTGACAGTATCCTGCATATCTTGGTGGAATCCTGCTGTTGGAAACAAGCTGGAACACAAAGCCTTGCCTCTGACCACGTCCACACGTTAAGCTTACAACCAACTTTCCTAAGACTTCCAACTTTTTACAGCAGAGGAATTTCTTTTTTTGAAAGAATGAACCCAAATAAAACCTGCAAATGTTATGTAATTGAATTATCCAGTCCCGCTGTTCTAGATCTCCTGGGATTTAGGACCACATACCATGAAATTAAACTACTTGGAAGTGTACGTAGTGAGTCTTCAGACAGCTCCCTTAATGCCAAACTCCAGCTTAGAGGAAGAGATAATGGTGTACGTTCACCCCGTGCATCACCTGCTATCTCACTCCACTCCACTGTGGAGTGAGACAGAATAGCACCTTCTTGCTATCAGGTGAGGAGCATGTTGGTACAAAACATGCATTTATAACAAATGACAGTGACAAAAAATGCTCAGGAAAAACAGACTATTCAGTACCACTGAATATGTATGGTAGGAAGTCAAATCCAACATGTTAAGTGAAACTACTTCATGTTTGGGAGGAGGCTTCTGCTGTGCATCTTATTTTTTCTGGAGTCAGATGACTTTATTTCAGCTGAATTCTTGAACATGAAACCACAAACCACTGAAATGGAGGAAATTATGACCTATGGGCAGCATTTGAAAAGCTGGTGTTTGTGGCTCACCAGTTTCCCCACATGAACTACATGGCTGACAACAATGCAAAGCTGAACTTCCTAGGAAGGCACAGCAGCTGCCAAATGCAATCATCAAGTTCAACTGCATTCTAACAGAAATAAAATCACCATACGAATTGCAGCAGTGAGGAAACTGAGTAGGAAAACACTGCTCTAAGTAGGCTGAGGCACATAGAGATTTGCTATTTTCAAATAACCTCATACTGAAAAACATTCCAATTTTTAACATGTTTGCAATCTGCTTGAAAAGGAAAACAACAACAAAAGCACCACCGAGCTTTTAGTTAGTGCAAATATCAACTTCCAGGAGACATCCATCCGCTGTGGCCTCTCACAACAAGTAATCACAACTGAGAAACCTCAGAAGTAAACAGCTCAGTTCCAAATTCACAATTACAACACGCTTTTACCAAATAAATTACTGAGAAAAAGATTTCTTTTTCTGCACCATTTTGCAATTTTTAATTCCAGAAAGTCAGCTTTTAGCTGACAATGGAAATGCATCAGAATAACAAAGGGAGTTGCCTCTATTCTACATTTCCCATCTGAAATAAGAAACACAGGAAGACCAGGGCACAAAGGAAGACCCTGGAAATACCTCAAACCAAGAATACTTGAATCCCAATCCAACACATGAATCACATACTGTTGTACCTCCATTTTATTCTTTGGCACCACGTACAGAAAGTACAGAAATTGATCATGTTTCCATCCTTGCAATTTACTATTTCCAGTCTATTTTCTTGTTACGGGGAATTAATTGTGATACTTCATCACCAGCTTCATTTTTGTAGATTGGTACAAACAAGTCAAGGGAAAGAGTGGTATCTGTCGCCAACAAACAAATGGGAATAGTTGGCCAATGATGGGTTAAGAATTGCATCCTCCCAGCTCTGACGTATCTGCTGCTAAGGGCTTCAACTTTTACACATTTCAGTTACAGGACACACGTTGGTGGTAATTGTAGCCTATATTTCACTCCACCTTCTGACACTGTTACACAACATTTATTGAAAGCACATTTGATGGTAATGAAGTTTCTATTAACTATGATTAAGTTTTCTACAGCACCTGAAGATAATTTAAGATGCGCAGGAGCAGAAAATGAAACATTTGGTTTAGTACATTAGGAAATGTAATTGATTAAATTATCTCATTTACAATAAGTGCTTTCCAGGAGATATGCAAGGCGTGTATTTCCCCCAGTCTCCCATTAGAATTTGCTAGGAGATTGGAAAGATTCTTTCTGCTTCCCATCCTCCCTTATTTTCCACCTCCCTTGCTTTTGATGCCCCTTAGCAACTCGAAATCCATTGCTTCACACAGCTAGTCCTTGAGAGTAAGGACCAAAAGCCAGAATATAATGTAAAGGCTAGTTAATAGAACAGGTTGTTTCTCAATTATCTTCATAATTGACTTTGATTTTGCATCAGTGATGATTCATGCAGTCTTAAACGAAGTTCCTGTTTCACTGAATAGCAGCAAGCTGTACGACATGTTTCTAACCCCACAGCTAAAGAAACCATTTAATTCTCCAAGGAACCTTACGTGCTAAAAAATCAATGCCATTAAGGTATTTTTTTGGTTGTTTTTTTTTAATAAATCAGAAATTAAAGCAATTTAACCAATGTTCTTTCAAGACTCTCTAATTAAATGGGAACAGCACAGATATACAAAAATGCATCACTTGCATTCAGTCTCACACAGATTGGTTGGTGCGACCCAGCGGGAGGCAGTTCCAGGAGCACAGAACATGGGATGCACCTCCCATGAAATCCCATAATGGGATTCCCGTGACAAACACACAACTCAGATTCATCACAGAAGACTCTCTCTTTAAAGAAGATACAATTGCATCCACTACATAGGATGCACAGGACAAATGGATTCTCGTTCCAAGTCCTTCAGAGGAATTAAACAAAAAAAAAGTATTTATTAATCTAGTTATTAGTCAAAATTCAAAGAAATTTTGTCGAAAATTAAGCAGTGAGTAATCCTCAAAATGCTGTATAAGGTTTGTAAGAGAAAAGCAACATCTTAGCTTTAAAAGAGAATAGGCCTCATGGATGTTGTGACTTTGATGGAAGGGCGCCTTCTCTTTTAATGAAGTCTTTCAATTAATCAATCCAAACCAGAGGTACCACAGAATCACCTGGGCTGGAAGGGACCCCAAGGATCATGTAGTTCCAACCCCCCTGCCTGGCAGGGCCACCAAACATCCACATTTAGATCAGGTTGCCCAGGACCCCGTCCAACCTGGCCTTGAACACGTCCAAGGACGGGGCATCCACAACCTCCCTGGGCAGCCCGTTCCAGGGCCTGACCACTCTCCTAGTAAAGAACTTCCCCCCAACATCCAACCTAAATCTTCCCTCCTTCAACTTGGATCCATTTCCCCTAGTCCTGCTATTGTCAGCCCTTTTGAAGCGTTTACTCCCCTCCTGGGTGTAGGTTCCCTTCAGGTATTGATAGGCTGCAATGAGGTCACCACTCTTATTTTAACTAAAATTCCATTGAAAACAATGTAAAACTGAGAAACAATGCAGGACGGGAGCTCCTGAAAAGCAGCATACAAATGATACGTAGTAAAGCACATCAGCACCCTTCACCAGCTGATAAATCAAGTGAGCTGACCAAGGCAGAGCAAGTAGTGGAGACAGATTAGAACCAAGAAAGCCAAACTCCTGTATTACCTTTTTAGTTTTCCCCTAATCACAAGTCCTGAAAAGATTGATGTGAAGATATGCAGGGCTCAGCAAGACACAAAATTACTGAAGAACAGTCACTCCTTTTATTTTTAGTCTAAAAGCTATGATCACCAAGCCGCTAAAAAGATGCTTTCAGTAGATATGAAAGCCTTTCATATAACCTTCAGCTGCATTCAGTTTCTAAACAAATAAAACAGAATGGCAGAGAAGATGAGAAAAATCATATTTACAAGAGGAAAGAAAATAACTTACTTTGGGATTTTATTTCATGAAGAGGTTTTTTATCTAGAGAGAGAAAGAGACAGAGACAGAGAGAGAGAGAGAAAGTTGCACTTAATAAATTTACATGGAGCATATCTATTTCCTACATCGCGTCTGTCTTGCTCTATAAATGAAACATTTTCTCTGTATTTGCTGGCAATATGAATATTTTACGTTGTCCACATATTTTTTTTTCCACCTTCTTTTTCTAAATCTCTTTCGGGAAGTTCTTTTTCAGTCATTTCTCACTTGGTTAATTGGAATATTTGTTAGCTTTTTTTAGATGCTCTTATTTTAGAGCACAGTGCATCCAACAGGGAAGTTCAGTACATGGTAGTGGATCACTTGACAGTCCAGTTATGAATTTTTTCTTTGTATGCTTGATATATTAAAAAAGTTGGTGACATTTTGAAAAATTACCCCTCAAAATATACAATATACTCATATTTATGTCTCTATTAAATACACAAAACTATTGACCTGTATACTTGCATAAAAATAATGCACAGAACCAACGCACTACCTGAACATGTAAGTATGTATTTGCAAATGTGAAATCAACTTTATCAAGCTGGGGTTTTACTAAACTACTAAGGTTTTACTAAGCTACTAAAGTGTGGACTGGGCTCTCTGGATCCATCCACAGTCAATCAAAAACCAAAGCAAGAACTGGGAAAAAGTGACGTTCCTGGGACTGAAAAGATGCCTTTTTCCTGTTACTCCCAACTTCTCTGGTCAGGGACTGAAGAGGGGATAACCTGAGCATGCACAGCCCCCGAATTCTTGCTGTTTCATTCATTGACTCCAAGTCAGGAAATTCACACTGGGGATTAGAACTGTTCCTGCTTGTTCAGAACACGGCCACGTATCTCCAGCATCTTATGTTCTTCCCTTTACTTTCATTAGAGTTCCTCCTCGTTAACCAGAGGAATGTTTCATTTCTATTTTTGCCTCATGAAAGGAACAAAGTTAACAAGTTGTGCCTGATAAATAACCTCCAAGAGATTAGTTATCTGAAGCTCTGCACTGCATTTCCTTCGCGATTCCCAGTGGGATGAAAAGCAGAGAAGGAAAGGAACATATCAGAAGATGAGCAGGGAAAAAGAATTCAAAAAATAGGGTAATTGCATCAATTCCTATTAGCTGAGAAAGCAATTATGCTCCTAAAAATAATTTGACATCAGTATATGTATACAGCACAACCCATAAAGGAAGATGCTCTAAGATGAAAGAAATTAGACATTTAATACTTCAAATCTAATTGAATGCACATGGAAATTTCAGAGCCAGCACGTTCTCTCTGCTACTGCGCAGCAAGAAGAGGAGCAACAGCTTCTGTGTCATGGGGCTTTGGATTCCTCTTATGCTGTTCAAGTCCCAGTGAAAGTCTGTTGTGTGTAAATACTAAGAAGGCTCTCAACACCAAATTACTGTGCATTGGTACCAGGCCTGTGAGTGGAACTCCAAGCACTCTGCCCTTTTTCTTCTACCTGCAGTAAAACCGATAGAGATGTGACCAGTACTTGAAACCTTTGTTCATGCTAAAAGCTTCAGAGAGTTTTGTCCTAAAATACTTCTTGAAAATTCACTCTTGGAATCAGCATTAAACAGAAGAGCTAATCCTTGAAAGAGAGCTGCCTAGCATGGCACTGACCCACTGCACTTCTGTTACATCAGAGAGCAACCGGAGCTGATGCTAGAGTGATAACTCAATGCCACAGAGACTGATAGAGGGGCCTGGATGAACTCAGAAGCAGAGAGACTGAGCAGCAGAAGCTGGGAGGGAAAGCCTGTTACCACAGCAGTGCCCAGATGCCCAGTCTGTATCTGAAACAAACCGTGCAACAAAGACTTGGGGAGTTTCAGTGACTGCTGTCATGGAACGAAGCCTGCTCCATCAGGGAAAATGTAAATCATCCATCTCAGTGCGTAACAGGCATGGTTTTTCCCCAGGCCATTGCTCCTTCCAGGTTACCAGCATGAGCATAATACCGTATTTCTTCCTTTGCCTCCAAAGCATAAACACAGAATAGCACAGGAATGCAGAACTGACATGCAAGCACACAGCACGCAAGGATATCACCCCCAAAGTAGGACAGGTGGTCTTCACCACCTTGCAGGGTCATTAAGGAAACACTACTTAAATGGGTTCTCCTTTTATTAAGGAGATGCTTTCCAGACACTTAATAAGGGCAAATCCTGTCCCAAGGGACTGACTGTGAAGTCGGTTTGCCTTTGTTTATTACTCGCAAGAAACTGGAAATCAGCTTTGACCCAAAACAGCTCTTGCACCGTATTCATGTTGGTGCTTTGCCAGTTCACTTGCATTAAAAAGTAGGAAGCTCAGTAGCACTTTCTATGAAATATGTTGTAGCAGATGGCCATAATTACACATCGAAGAAAACCTTTACTTGCATTTTCAGTCATCTGATAATGAATAGGTAAAGCACACGCTACAAAGAAAAAAAAAGAAACCAGCAAAACCACCCACAGGAGCTCTGCTGACACAGATGTGAGGCAGATCCACCACAGTACCTGGATTGCCCTATCTGTGTCAGGCTGCACAGTGCCAACTGTTACCCACCTTGAATGCAAAGCCCTTCGGTGCAGTTCTCCGACTCCTGGCTCAGGCCCTCGCAGTACTTCCCTCCATTTCGTGGAGCTGGTGCAATACATTCCCGAACCCTCAGATGCTCACACTCCGGGCTGCACACAGACCATTCACTCCACACCTCCCAGTTTCCATCCACTGAATGGGGAGGGGAAAAAAGAAGCAAACGTTGTCATTGCTTACCAAACTGATGCAGTTCCAAGATCCTACAAAGAAAACATGTTTTATATCTCCCCTCCGGTTGCACCAAATAGAACGCAAGGCTATATTTATTTCTCAACAGTTGTACAGCATCAGATGTGAAGTTAAAATGCAGCATTAAAATGTGTCGCCTTGAATGTAAATGTAGAAGCTTTTAGAATAGCACCAGTGTGCAACAGTCTGCAAATGCAGTCAATTAAAACTGCAGGAGGAAACGTTTCTGGTGCCACCTATTAGCTTCTAATGCTTCAGTGCCAATTCTGCCTTAAAACAGGCTGATGCAAAGAGGCCACACATAAACCTACCAGAGAAACGATGCTGACATTGACACAAAAAGCACAGTTGGCCTTGCAGATCTCTTGCTAATGCCCTGTGCAACATGAGAAATCTGTATGGTGCTTTGCTGACTGATATTTAGCTGTGTCTGACCCTGTCCCAAATGAGAAGGGATTCCAGAGTCTCCAGTCTTATGCATGAGAAAAAAATGAAGAAAAAAAAAAAAAAATCAGATCAGAGAGACAAGTATAGAAAAAGTTAATTTTTTTTTAAATGCCAGTTCAGAACGTGTTGTATCAAAAACTCATGAAAGCTAGAAGAGAGATTTGCCGAAGGGGCTGCGCTGTGACCCCAGGCAAACAAGATCTTCGAACTTGAATGCATACAATCCTACTATTGCTTAGTATTGCTAAATTTCCTTAGCAATACTTGCGAAGCAGAGATTCCAAAATTAGAGAAGGGCAGCTTTGTTCACTTGCACCAGATGCAAGTAGCTTTTCTTCTTTTGTTTTGTTTTTTAACCTCAGTAGGCTTGTAAAAGCACAACTGCCTACCAGGCATTGCCGAAAGCAAAAGGTCTACCTGAAGCACGCCATTTAAAAGTGATTCCTTCTAGGACTGTGCATATCTCACCAGGGCAAAGAGAAGTGCAGGTGATCTTCTGCACGGACATTCCTTCGCAGAATGCCCCTCCATTGAGTGGGGCAGGGTTGGTGCAGGTCCTCGATCGCTTCTGCCAGCCCCGACCGCACCGCGCATTGCAGTTGGACCACTCAGTCCACGACGACCAGCCTCCATTAACTGCAACACAGAACTGTGCTTGAGGTGCTGAAAGAGGCTCTAAGAGACACGGAACAACAAATCTGCTCATCTGATCGCTTCGTTTGTAAGCAGAATGAGCCTATTGGTATCTGGAATGAGGCCTTTGACAGTATTGACAACTTCTGGGAACCTTTCATCACAAACAGGAAACTCATAATTCCAACCACTGTAAAAACAACAACGACCTCAGCAGAAATAAATGTGACGGGAGTGAGGTCAGCCATTTGATTTAGAACCAGTTGTATGGTAAAAACACGACTTCAGGCAGTAAAAGTACAGTCTTATAAGCTTTTCCATAATAATCAATATATAATTATCACATTTCCACCAACCATAAACCACGACTGTCGCAGACATGCTCCTCCTCTTGGCAACAATGTTGGCAGCCATGCAGGTGTAGTTCCCAGAGTCGGACAGACGCGCCTGTCGGATGATCAGGTTGTGATCTGCTCTGGTGTCGATGTTCTCATCCAGGTTGGAATCTATGGGCTCCTCATTCTTCAGCCATTCCACCTGGAAAGGGAGGGAGGGAGAAAACAAGGTGAGGTATGAAGAGAGGAAGCAGGAAATCCACTTATCTTTCAGTGACTTCACCAATAAATGATACTTCAATCTTTATTATAAACAGTGGAATAGAAGTAAGGTAGGATGAGATTCCCAACAAAGCAGGCATTCACAAAGTCAAGGAAAAAAAAAATCAGTCCTTATCTGAAGAGCCTGGAGCTAATTAGCAAAGACACTCCAATTGAAATACTGAAATAGGAGAAAATGGCAAAGAGCTGGTTTAGACTTGTAAGGATGTGGGTTATGGAGATATTATGTTTGTTCTACTTGGAAAAAAGGAAGGAAAGATGAGGGAAAAAAGAAAGAGCAGTTAATCACAGCTACCTTGCAGAACACAGCACTTCATATGCTCAAACCACCGGACAACAATCAGTTAAATTTCACACTCCGAGTTTGATATTAATCTAAGCAATGACATTCACCATTCAAATAATTCACAATTAAAGTTCACAACTTGCAAATAAACGGACTCTCAGCTTAATTAAACACTATTAAACTAGAACATTAGCATTTGTTTTCAAAGCACATAAATACTGTGAAATACTGTATGCAATGTACTTCTGTACACCTCTAGTTCACTAACCAGCATATTTCTGAGCAGACCCAGAACTTTCCACAAGGCATTGCTATACCTGAAACATTTAAACCAAATATTTAAGGCAAGATGAGGTGTTGTAACAGAACTGGAAAATTAAAACTAGAAGCAGAATCTACTGGAAGCCTGAACAAATATGACTCACTTTCATAGCTATTCCAGACTTGAAGGAGGTATGGCCATACCCTGAAGTCAAACACCCTTCTCAGCTCAGTTCTCTTTACTGCATGTAGGACTGCAACACTTGGTGGATGAAAAACGTTCACATTAATGCAGAGCATTTAAAAGAATGATGTTCACTATGAAGGGAGAACGTTAAACAGACAGAATGCAAACGTGGAATTGTTGAGAGATGTGCCATCAAAAGCTATTTGTAAACAGGGGCATGCGTTGCCTTTTGCTTCTTATCTGGAGGCCTGATGGCACTACGAATGCACATCTCTAATTCCAGCACTCAAAGAGAAAAGGAGCGCTTCAACCTCAGCAGATGAATGCTTTCAAAGATGCAAAACCAAGAGATGAATTCAAAGGAAAACCTGATAACTGTAAAGGCTTCCCAATGCCAGCAGGTTGTTGAAACTTGCAGTGCTGCAGCCATCGGAGAATTTCATCACACAAACATATGCAGAACCAACACACAAAATAATCATGCAAAATAAAGGCAACAAAGGAAGTTACTGCATCTCCGTATTGAAATGAGGTACGTGGGCTGAACTGCCAACCTGCCAGCTTGGAACTGCAGACTTAAAACCCCCTGGTATTTAACTTCACTCAATTTTCCACCAGTGGAGGTCACACAGTAGCTCATAACATTCCAAAATACATTTCTTTCTAAGCATTAGCCTGTCTTGAGGCCTTACATGTTTATATCTTGAACTAGACTTTAAAAGCCTGCCTGTAACTGCAGTAAGTTTATAAAAACATATCTGATTTTTTTCTTCCTGAAATAGATCTGCTCAGAACTCAAATACTGCCATCAATTAGTAAGAAAGGCTAATCACGTAATGATCTGCAGAAGAAATGGAGGGGCAGATATGGGTTAATTCAGCTACTACTTATTGGGTGGCAGCAGATGAATTAGCATAATCATAAATTATTCTAATTACAGAAAGCAATTATCAAAGACCAGTATTATAGAAACAAAATCAGTTAAACACACCATATCCCAGGTAGGTTACCATGGGAGTCAGTGAATTCTTTATTCTCTATTTCCTCAAAAATTAAGCTGATCAGTACTCATCCATACTTTTTGCCTACTGTGGATAGCACAAAGAAGCCTGACAGTTTCATATCATGGGAACATTTCGTTTGCTGCAGGTGATGGGAGTCTTACTGCACTATGTGCAATGTAAATACAGCATATATAGCATCCTTACCTGCAGATACATCTGAACAGCTACTATGGAAACACCTCCTTCCAGCTGCCACCTAGCAAGTCCCCAGTGCTCTGGGGACTCACAGGTACCCCTGAAACTATTGGTGGGAGCAGAACCACAGCTGAATCTGGACTGTAGGTTGCTCCCTCCTTTAAAGCTGCCCAGCAGTGGGCTACAGTTGTGGTTTCTATGGGAGCAGAACGTTACACTGTACTTATTCACATTAACAGAAATTACTTTTGTTGTTGTTTATAATACCCAACTTAATAGTTAAACCTTGGAGAAAAGGCAGTAGATGAGAAGCATCTCATGGCATGATTTGGTGCCTGAAGGGTTCCTCAGCAGCTGCTGCAATTAAAACACCCCAAGAGCCAACTGGCTGCCCATCGCTGCATCTTCTATTCTTTCTAGGGTATCTTGCTTGGGAATACAAAGATTTAACACCCAAAAGAAGAAATACACTTCACATCTTTGGGCACACACGATAATTTCATAGGTCAGAAGACAAAAGACTTTAGCATTCCTGCCTGTAGATTATACTATCCTGCCCTTTAAACACAACGTCTGACTTTCTCATGTGGTCAATAACCTGAGTACACATATATCAGAGATAATATAGTTAGAATGTCAGCTCCTCTTGAAGAGAGAATCAATCGCTTTCTGTATGCTAGATAAATGCTTCATGATTTTAAGATGGGAAAAGGTCAACACCTGACTAAAGGCAGCACAAATGTTTTTTTAGAGTGCAGACAGTTTACAGCTTTTCTTCGACAGGAGAATATGAGGCGTTAGAAGTAAAGATGAATTCTTTTCTCCAAATAAGTTTCTTTTAATAAAAAAAAGGTTTCCAACAGGTTCTCCCGCACATCAAGACAAAGGGAAGGCCTGGAAGGCTTCCAGTACCTTTTCTGCTGACTCCAGAGCGCACCCTGGGAGATTACAGCACTAGGCTAACATTGGTGTGGGTGAATATTCCTCCCACAGTGATCAGCCTGTAGCTAGAAAAAACCCTTTCTACTTTATCACCTTACTGAAAATCTTACTAAAAATGGCTTTCACTGTGACCTACAGTGTTTTATGGAAGGGAGTGAAATCCATTCCCTTCAAGACTGAGCCTGATGTAGCATGAAATTTACATTTCTGAAAATGCAGGTATCTAGCTTAGGAAACCTTCCTCAGCACTACAGCAGAATGAATGAGGATGAATGGGGCAGCTTCTCTGCTGATAGTGATGCACTAAGATGGCAACAGATCTTTGTTTTGCTTTCTACCCTAATACTCACACAGATACAAAGGAGAAACCTCCCATCAGCATAAGTCATTGTGGGAGATTAATAACCACAAAAGCCAGTTTGCAGGATCCAAGCGATTCACATCTACCTTCACGACCACATACTATTTTATCAACACAATCAAAAAGCATTGATCTTCCTTGCAAGGGGGCTACCTGCAGAAACACACAGGCAGCAGCAGGTCAACTACCTGCTGAAGGTTTTTAAGTTAATCCACCGAGAGAACAGTGTTACCGAATCATTTAATCACAGCACTGTCATGCTGCTCTGGTAAGCATATTTTTCCTTCATTAGATTGAATATATAATCTCGTTACATGAATCTGACACACCGACCAACTCATAAATCAGCTTGCAGTCTTGTTGGCAATGTGGCAACGGTACAGGAACCTTCTCTTTGAAGAGATGCTCTCAGTGGTTGCAAAAAACCTCAAGGGCAGTGTGCTGCTAATGCATTTCCTTTCTGCTTGTTTTGCTCCAGGTGCCTTGCAGGGGAACTGAAGCCTCAAGCAGCAAATAAGTCCAGGGAGGCTGCCCTCCCATGCAGGACAGACAGCATTGCTGTCTTCTCTTCTGGAGCCTATTCTCAGAGCCACATCCAATCTGCAACGAAGCAAGCATTTTTGTGTGATTTAAAACCTCAAACAAACTAATACTGGTGAATAATCAAGGAGGGGGGAAAAAAGGGAAAGGTAAGAAAATAAGCATGTATTTCATGTATGCTCTTGTGTAAATATAATGGGAAAGATACACGGCTTGTATGTGCTTCTCCATTTGTAATGCTAAAGATGAAGGTGAGCAACAGGTTGACTCAGACATGCTATTTTAAACCATTGTTAAGAACACACATTCCTAAATGCACTGTTGCTAATGGTAGGTTGCCTGATGGTTAAAAATAAAAGAATCAGCATTAAAAGCCAAAGCTTTTCTTTCTCTAGATAACACGAAATCTAAGGGCATATACGAATCCACAGACGATGTTTTACAAGTGCGCTGCACAAAGCGTGCGTTCCTCAGTGCTGTGATGTGGGATGCTCAGAAGGAAACAAAGAGCCCACAGCACTGATGTTGTGTTCACAGTGACACCAAGCTTTTTTTTTTTAACCAATTGCTTTTGTAAGTGGCAGCCTTCCAATACAACTTCCAGAATGTAACTGTGAGATACCTCTAAGAGAAACCCCTTTTTATCCATTAGTGAACCCTCCTGTTCTACACACTAAAAACGTATCTAAAAACCAACTCTCTCTATATGAAAAAAATACAATTGCTAGTTAACAAACATGCTACTCCTGCTGTGTCACTGAATACAGCCAAGCAGACCTGCAACACAAATAACTTACTATGTTAAACGTATACCTATGTGTCCAGAGAGATAAAACATCGCTGGAATCTGTGATGTTATACAATATCAGTTCCACAGTACTTCACTGATACTCATTTTGGATTATAAAGTGACTATAGCATGAGTATACTGCACCAGCAGAACCTGAATAGAGAGAACCCTTGTTAGCTTAGATAAAAAGGTGTTTTGTGAGAAAGAACCACAACTAGAAAGTGCAGTAACAAATGCAACTGCTACTTTGAAGTCGTAAACCACTTAGATATCTACCAGGGGGCATTTTCTCATAGCAGCTTGGCTGGATAGGTTGAACGTTTCAGCCTCCTAACAACCTTTTCACCTCTGAAACAGCATAACATTCTGACTACAATAGCACACAGCATCATGTGGTCACTTGTTCTGCTTTCCTTTGATCTCATTGTGATAGACGAAGTTACTCCAACTGCACAGTAACTACATGCAGCTATACATAACAAAGGGAAAAAATGCAATTGCATTAGGACTGCATGCAGCACATGTGTTAGTAATGAGATCCAGGAAATTGAAATGCTTGGCAATACACAATTAGATGAAGATTTAGACAGCAACAGGGGAATGAACTGCAAGAACTGATCATCAGGGTAATACACGTCTCCCTTGCTTGTCGAAGATGGATCAAAATATTTGGGAGCTCCCGATTTTAGAGGGGAAGAGCTTCCTTTGATGTAAAAGGGAAACTCAGTTGCACAGAAGTCACAAGAATAGGAAGGAAGAGCATCAGAGGCAGTGAAAACCCTGCGTGCACATGGGTTACGCTTCATCACAATACACGTTCTGGCAGATGATTTTTGAATCTGCACTGAAATGCAGTAGATATGGAAATATTCCACTCCAAAGGCATCTCACATTTTCCCCTGCTCACCACCCCCTTCCAATTACAGCTCTAGTCACAACTGACCATAAACCAGCTGCTCTTGCTATGATTTTGAGTGCAATTTACCAAAATGGGCATTAATGTGAGTGGACTGAAAATTGCAAGTGCAATCTGTTGTACGTCGTGCAATCTGTACCCACAACAGCATTCTGTCCTAAAATCTAAGACAAGTTCTTGTAGCTGTACCTCTTACCTGCTTCTGTAAGCATAAGAAGATGCCCTCCTTCCCAGGGAAACTCCCCTTCCCTGCAGTTCCTTTCACAGCCATCCACTCCCTGAGCAAGAGATGCCACGTGAGTCCCAGGTGTCCATGTGAGATGGTCACATCTTTGTAGATGTAGGTAAATAAAACATTCAGTGGGAGGCAATAAGCAAACAAACAGGAGGGGGAATGGCTGTTTATAAGGCTGGATAGAACAAGGGGGAGCGGTTTTAAACTGAGACTGGGAGGTTTAGGTTAGATATTAGGAGGAAGTTCTTCACCCAGAGGTTGTGGATGCCCCAACCCTGGAGGCATTCAAGGCCAGGCTGGATGTGGCTCTGGGCAGCCTGGTCTGGTGGTTGGTGACCCTGCACACAGCAGGTGGTTGGAATGAGATGATCTCCATGATATTCATGGTATTCATGGTCCTTTTCAACCTAGGCCATTCTGTGAGCCTGTGATGATTCAAATGAAAGTCTTCTGCCAAACAGGTCTGATCCTTCTGCTCACAGAAACGTGCACTTGTACTCAAGTTTCAAAATCCTTGATAGGAAACTTTCACACAAGCCTATCATCATTTATAATTATAAACATAATGATAAAGCCTGATGTTCATTTCCAAGCATTCAAATTGAACCTATTTCTGAAAACAGTACCAGAAAAATATATACTGCTGCAAAACAGTACCTCAAAAGAAAAAAGCCCCAGAGCAGAGGTCTTCAGAAAAAGGAATTATCTATTCAGAGGAACTCACTTCTGTTCAGGACCTCTCACATTTCACCCCTTCATTCTAACAATTGTTTGCTTCAGCATTTCTATTTCATGACCTCTGTCTGTTGCTCTTGGGCGCGCTGACATACTTAGAACACAAGTCAGACCTCAGAAGGAGAAAAGCATGTTTTCTACAGGAAGAAAACACAGTAGAAGTTCAGCTGCCTGCTTGAAATCGAGCATATACTCATTTTAGACAGCTATGAGAGCCTATAGAGATAAGCAGGTCTTTTATGATGAGTAGCAATGCTGAATACATGAAAAGAATTCAGTGTTTCCCTACAAGAAGCTCAATTTTCTCTTAAGATTCAAGAAAAATGCTGTTAACTCTTGGTGCTTACAACAGAAGATGGTCAAAGTATTAAACCACGTTGTGTATGCAGAGCACACAGCATGCAGCAGCCATCTCTGTGCAACAGCCACTGCCCCATCCCCTCCCTCCACTATACCTTAACATGGGATGCTGATCCACACAGGTCAGCTGTGTGGAGCAGAAACATGGATTAAACATCTGAGGACAACAGGGCAAACATCAGCAAAATTACTGAGTTAACAGTGTGGGCTATCTGTAACATTTCAGGAGTTTGCAGTGTTCAAATAACATCCATTCCAACATTGAACTTAGTGAGAAAATCTTTAAAAATGAAATTGTAACAAAGGACAGAAGAGCAAACTGACCTCCAAGTGTGGCTGCGCAGCCCTTCAGCCCCTCCATCATTCTATGAGCTGCAAACCCCAGAGGCTGGGATGAGGTGAAACATCCACAGCCAAACCCCTCTGTGACATTTGCAATGGATTGAAGGAAAACCACCACTGTGCAAAACCACATCCTTTTTAATCCCCCACTTTCACAGAATAACAGTGAAATGTAAGGCTTTTTATTTTTGCATATTGAGCAGTAGCATTAAAGTGGTTCTTACGAGCACCGATAATCAGAAGCCGTTTTTGCTTTTGAAAACTATTCTCTGTTTGAACATGGAAAGTGTGACTCCAGGCTCTGTGCATTACAGTTGCTGCTGTAATACCTTGTCCATGATCTAGGTTAAAGAACAATAATAAAAATATAAATGTTCAGGGCATTGAAGATGAAGTGCTTCAGGGAAGAAAAAAGAAACACACCAAAAACCAGCAGAAAGATAACAAGGCAGCACTTGGCTCACAGAGTTGGGGTGCCAAAGGGAAGGAATGAATGCAGGACTTGAGCAAAGATGAAACAGCATATTAAGCAAACAGAATCTTTATTCAGTTTGTGTTGTCCATGCATCTGTGGAACACAAAGGCTTAAAGAAGAGGCTTTAATTGAGCAAGTTTTGTACAGAATAAGGGCCTGCATACTATTAAGTAGGACTACATTCTGCACAGTCAGATCAGTGGGCCGTGCATCACACCCCAGTAACAGCACAGGTTTCCATCTCTGCCATATATAAAGGCACCACTGAGGAAAATGTTCTCCTTAAAACACTGGTTTCTAAAGCAGCATTCCCTGCCCCCACCTCCTGAAAATTATCAACACTTCACAGTATAATTCATAAGCAGACATTCCATGGGGTATCTGTACCAAAACAAATCATTCAGAACTTGAAGGCCCCACTGATCAGCTGGCTTTGCCAACAAATTAGCAGAAGGTTACATATACCTTATGCTATGTGTAGCACCTCGGAAGACCCTATTAGTGATTTTTCTATCTTCCCTCCCCAGCAGTTTGGAGTTCTGCTTCAGCCTGAAGATCTAAAGCTGAGACATCCTTCCTGCAGAGCAGCAGTACGTGGGATGCACCCACTGAGCCCTGGCTATGTGTGTGTGCTTTCAGCACCTGCAGGGAAACACTCTGTGTTGAAATCTATTTGTCACTGCTCACATTTATAAGAAAAAAAAAAAAAATCAGGAATTTGCATAATTCCTTCATAAAGCAACAAGAATTCGTTTCACTGTTCTGAATACAACCACGTGTAATTTTGTCATGCTTAAGTTAACTACTGAATTTTTTACCATTCCCCATCATTTTATGATGCTAAGGAAATGGATGTCGGCAGTAGTCGAAGCGAAATCTGTCTTTAAGAAGAGATGAATAATCACCAACATGCACTGCACGCACTGTGAAACATTTCTGGCATACAACAAAATGCACGTATTGTATTTGTAACCAACATGCCTTAAAAGCAGAGCAAAGATTGATCTCTCAGACACGGGGATGAAGATCTATAGCAAACTCTATACAATGCATGCTGTTTGCATTTAGTAATCATACTCAGTTCTGTGTAACTAGAAACAAGATTCATTGAAGACAATAACTCAGCAGCCTTTTTTGCCATAGTGTTTTACTACAATCCCATTATCCTGCCATATTACGTTTTACAGTATGTGTGCAAGTCCCATAAATACATGAGCCTATGTAAAACAGGCAGCAATGACTCTCACTGCTTTCTGAACTCCACAGCTTGTGAATTTTATGTGGGTTTTGCATTTTGTTGATGTGTTTGCAGCAGGATGTATACTGCCCAGAAGAGAAATTATTTTATATTTCCATTAAAAGCTACAGCAGTAAATAAGCCATCAGAACTCGTGCAGATATTCACTGGAACTTCTGCAGCAGTCCATTAAAGTGTCAAAATCTGTGTTAAAAATTTGAAAAAGTATCTGGATACAGCTCCATTTAAACCTTAAATATATATTTGGATATAAATGATAAAGATATGTTAGAGTATTCTGCAGACCTCTGCAGGGCTCTCGAGTTCACACTCATCAACAGCAGTTCAGCACAACAGCAGATGCAGAAGGGTCTGCAAGTCATTGATACCCAAATACGAACTATTCAGAGATTTAATCTCAGAAGGTATTTACTTATAGTAAAAGAGATTTGGAATAAATCTCCAGGCCAACTTCTGCTCCAATTGATTTTTATCAGCGCTCCAGCACTTCCAGTTGGGACTTGGCTCCTCGAGCTAACACCATATGCAACACAGAACTGCAGCTCTCCCATTTAGCAGCATAAGCACTGCAGCACTGCTCTGACAAAGGTGACCAGAGTCCAGAAAGCAAAAGGGTTCGTTTGATTTTCTTTATGTGAAAGCCTGCTGTTTAGAAATGCTGATCTCTAGAATCAGTGAGTTGGAATTTCTCATTACTAATGTGCCCACTACCAACATCACAGCCCCTAACCAGAACAGTGAAGAGAACTTAAAACCAGGTGCCTAAAAAGATTACTAGCAAAAATCAGCTACAAAATTATGTTTTAATTTGTTCCCATGCCCCAAATCCCACTCTTATGCACTGATAATGTACTGCATGGAATAAAGATTATCCTAAACTTCACTTAATGTATATTGACCAAGTCTCTTTCAGGCTCCAGTTCAACAACCATCACAGAATGCAATGTCACGACCATCAAGAAACAGACAGGAAAGAAATGCCATCAATGAACCAGAGAGGATGCTGTCATTTATTCTGTTTGCTGACTCCAGGATCCTGTAGAAAGCACCAGGATCTATTAATATTATTGATTCCAGATGCAGCCCAACTACAGACTTGCACAAAAGGACAGAATCAAGTTGTTCAATTCTTCATTGTTTCACTTCTAAAGTAAACAAACGTGCCACTGAGAGGCACCGAGTCCAGTGCTCAAGTATGTTCTTAAAATTAATAGAATATCCTTTGGCAAGACAAGAGGAAAACATTCAGGCATGACAGTTATGGTTACCGGCCTGCCAACATTATGGATATGAAATCTTACCCAAGTTGCTTTATACAGTTAGTGACAGTAGGTATGAACAGAAGTAGATCATGTTAATAGTAGACTGTAATACATAGAAAGGAGCCGTAAACACATACTTCTTGAGGATGAGAGCTTAGCATCCATTGCAGAAATTTACCCCTCCTTTGCTTTGCACTGATCTAAAGCCAAGATTTGTAAAGAGAGTAATGGGGCTTAAGGACCCAGCTGGGTTTAACTCCTTTACATCCTAATAAACACAAAGGGTTTTGGGTTCTTTCTCACCAAATATGGCAGCAGAGACCTGAGGCTGAGCACCCACCTGGCAGCTCCCCCAGAAACCACCAGCAGACATGGATTTATCATCCTATCCAACTCCTGTGCTACAGCACAACTGCAGCACTGCACACACACTCTGAGCTAAATGAAGCCTCTACTGCACACAATTAATAAACCTATCTATGGGGAGAATCTCTTGTGGGGATTGTGAGCCAGAACTGTCTCTTCCCTCTGCCAACACTGCATCAATTGTGATTGAAATGGCTCTGGTCTCATCCAATCTGAGCCAGCAGAGATTGTTACATTCAAACCAACATTTTGCCACAGCAGGGTACTATCAGATGCTTTACTTGAAAGGCTGGATTTTCTTTTTTGTTCTGTTAACTCATTAAAAAAAAAAAAAAAAAAAAAAAAAGAATTTATTTGGGTTGGGTGCTGATGCCTGCAAGCACAGCTGCTCACCAGCTCTGTTTTGCTTACCATGCAAATGCATGTGAGGAGATGATGTTAAACCTTTCTGCATTATGCTCAGTTCTTACTCATACTGCTGTGGCAATGTGCATAGAACGCTGCATGCACTCAGCAACCTCCCAAAGCAGAACTTCCCTTACACTCCTCTACTTACAGGAGCAAACTCTAGAGGTGGGCAACACAGAAAAGGCAACAGAGGCAGAAATACAGGCTGGTCTATGGGGCTGACAGCAGCTAATTCCTGGGCCTGCAAACGAACAGAAAGGCTGAGCATCCTAGGAGCAAGGCGCATTGATCAGGATGCTCCAAAGGGCACAGAACGTTCATTACTGGTCATAGTTGGGCACTTTCAATAGCATTTCATGCATGAGAGATGAACTTCAGCTCAGAAGATGAAGACAGTCATCACATTCTCGGAAAGAGAATGCAGATTTAGAGAGATCCTTTTCTATATGTCTTTTACTTCTTCAGACCCAGCTGACACAAGCAAGTGCAATTTGCTGCTAAATGAGTCAAGACAGCACAGTGCATTTCAAAGCAGCATTAAATCCAGAGCTTGCCTCAGCAGGATTTGGAGCTCTTGATTCGTGCCTGTGTGACATTAAAGCTGAATTAGAATACGGCAAATTCCTTATTTGTAATCCTCCTTGGTTGTTTGTTTTCACTAATGCGTTATCCATCTTGAAGACCATTTACTACAAGTGAACTGTGTGAGCACACAAAGCACTGACAATGTTACACTGGCTCCCATTATGTGTAAATTAATTCATACAAGGCAGGTCTTATGTCATATATGGTCTGGATACATTACAACTATGGATCCAAATCTTTAATCCATACTTTACTACCTCCTCTTTTATATATTGCATGCAGAAAGTAATACTAATAAGAAACCTTAATCCAGATACTTTCACTGCTGCCAATGATGAGATATCAAAGTCATATTAATTTTGGAACAGTATAAAAGTAGAAATTTCTCTCAATAAAACCAAACTTGATCTAGAGAAATTCTCTCTGGAGAATATCTCCATGAGGTTTGGTCTTCACCACAGTTATATCACCCCCAAAAGAAAGAAAAAGATCTAATACTGAAGCACCATTGGCAGAGATGCTGACTGTGAGGACATCCCAGCAGTCTCACAGAGCTAATGACTGAGGATTTCATTCCATTCTGGAATGGACTGCCAAGGGAGGTGGTGGAGTCACCGACCCTGGGAGCGTTCAAGGAAAGGCTGGATGTTGTGTTGAGGGACATGGTTTAGTGGGAGCTATTGGGAATAGGTGAACGGTTGGACTGGATGATCTTTTAGGTCCTTTCCAACCTTGGTGATTCTATGATTCTATGATTTGGGAGGGGAGATTAAGCCACAGAATAGGACACTTTTATCCTTAGGTTTAACAATTCCTCAGCACCTTTAAGCTGCAGAAAAATAATTCCAGAAGTGAAGATTTATATTGTTGATAATGGGGCAGGCTCACTGAAATAATGGAGTTAAACTTAAATTTCATTCCAGCGTGAAGTGTCTGTCCCTCACAGAGCTGCATGGTGCGATTCAAGGTTTGGCTGCATCAGTCCTTCATCGCCATGGTCAGAAATAAACCACTCGATTAATTTGTTCCTATGGCAGGCACAGAACTGTGTGCTCTTTGGGAAAATAATGGTGCTGCATTTCTGCACTTGATGGACAGAATAATCAGAATCTTCTCCAAGGGGCTCAGGCAGACATTGGCACAGTAACACAGATGGGGTGAGAGTCTCCTGTCCATTTTCTCCATACCACTATTAGCATCTATTCTGCATCAACTGAAACCAACATGAGCTTCATCCACAGTTACGTCAAGTCTTATCATCTAGGACTTCATCCAAACTCTAAAGAGAGAAATTCTTGTTCCCAAACCATTCAGCCTCAGGTTTTATAGCATTCTACGTTTCTTGGTACCATACACACACCCAACAATTATTGAGCAAAACGTATGGGATCTCTCTGTTACTTCTTATCCAGGGTAGGTCTCCCATAACTCAAAAATACCAAATGAGTTTACAACATGGAGCTTACTGCCACAGACCAGAGCCATTACTCATTTGAACACTTAATTATTTTCAGAAGACAGTTTACCTTGATGAGCATAGAATTAGCCTTGAATCCTTTATGTGAAGCCTTTATGTGAGATTTTACTGTCCAGAGCAAACATGACCTGTTACAATATATAGGCTTTATTAGCAGCAATAACAATCTTACCATCAGCATCAGTAAATCAGGGCTTTCTGAGAACTCTGCAATTTTATCTGTAGAAAACAACAGAAATGCCAGTTTTTCCATTCAGTATCATTCCTAACTTTCCAAAAGGACAGATACTCTGCTCAATACCAGACAAATGCAGGTAATCAGCTCAGCAAACCATGCTTGTTAGGTAGAAGTTCACCTATTTACTCAATAGGTAACAGGTGCCCGTTTACTCATTGTTTCTTTCGATCTTGAGGAGTACAAATGGGATTTACACAAATTATCACCTCAAAACTTTCTGCTCACCTCTTAAGATCGTATTTTTAGAAGTAGCAACAAAAGCAAAGCAACTCAAATCCCCAAAATTGTCAACGTAGATCAACACATGTTGATCCCGCGTGGAGAGTGCAGCTTTTTGCAATAGGGAGAACTGCCACCAACGCTGGGCCTGGAAACCTGCAGTGCTGAGCCTTTCTTGTGTGTCATGCAGAAAAAGCTCACCTCAGCTGCAGGGACGCCCTCGGGGGGCCGGCAGTGCAGAACGATCATCCCTTCAATAGGAACCTCCTTCCCCTGGGGGTCTTGCTCAAAGTTTTTCCTTAAATCTGCAGAGTTCAATACAAAAAAAAACCCAAACTCATTACAACTCCAACACATCCGAAGAACATCAGAAGGTTTATTCTACTCACAAGCGATGCGGACGGATGCCTTCCTGCTCTTTGAGGTCCCCAGATGGCTCCATGCCACGCACTGACACCAGTAATCTTCTGGCCCATGAAAGTCTTCCACCTGCTGCCTCGTCACATTGATGAACACCTCTCGAACTTTCAGGCCTGAAGGGAAAAGATACAGAAAATTAAGTGATATGAGCTTCCTTCCTCAGGCATAAAGCAAAGGTTAGCAGATGCTTTTCTTTTAATTAAACAATTCCATTTTTTTTAATCAAGGCAAAGCTTTAATTACTTTGACAATAATATATTACCATTAATTAAATGCTGAAAGCTGACTAGGTCATAATGCATCAAATGAAACAAATTACCCAGCCACTTTGGCCTTTGCAAGAGTGTAATGCTTCAGAAACCTTTTCTCACGTGCCTTTTGTCACTTGGAGGGATTATTTGGCATTGTATAACATAAGATGAAATTGTATTCCCATTTACCACTCTCAGTGCACTTGAAGCTCTTTCTGAAGCACCCTGGTGGACCCACATCCATTACCCCCAAGTCAAGTCAAACAACCAGAACTGTGCATAAGTGATAGGAATTAAACAGGTTCATCTAAATAACTCAGAAAAGAATCTCATGCAATAACGGAGGCAAACCAGGAGTAATGATGGGAAGAGTCTCATGCTTTTTTTTTCCTCCTGCTGCCATTTCCATAACTCCCCATACACAGCCAACATTCAGCATCACTGCCCTTCAGAGCAGAAGCTTTTGTTTCAGACAAGATAACAAGTGGAGGCCTTCTAAACCTGACACCTTATTTTATACACTCGCAATGTTTGCTATATCTATATGCTAAATACGTAACTACCTTTGTATGACAACGTTGGGGAGAGAAAATATAATCCAAATCACTGTTAAGTGGCACTAAGAATCACTTAGGAGAGCTAGTCAGAAAAACATTAATTTGAAAATTGGGAAAAAAAAAAAGATCATGCCTTCTACTTTCTTCTTTCTCTCCTCTGATGCAGTCCCAAGGTACTTATTTCCCCTTCACTGGAAATGAATGAAAACTCAATCTTAAAATATTTCATGCCTGTGAATTTATAAAGCACCACGAAATTTCTAAACCTGAACTCCATAAAAATTGGCTTCCACTTAATCTCAGGCATCATTAACAAATGGTTGGGTACTTCACTCCTGGAAGGCACCAGGAAGTCAGCCTGGTCCTCTGACATACAAGAGCTGAGGCCACTGGGGATGCTCACTGGAGAGCAGTGGGGGAGGGCAGAGGAGCTATAAAGCAACACAACATTTTTGTTATGTTTCCAGCAGCAGACAAACTATTTCTTTTCATTTCTCTCCTGTTTGGCTTGTCGTATTTCCCAAAGACATCTTAAGATATGGCCAAACCTACAAGAGTTTCCTCGGTTGTCTCAAAAATCATTTTAGCAGCTCAAATATTTATCCATGCTGTAATAAACAAACTGGTTGTTTCTATTTGTGCTTTGTTTTTTACTATGTTGATGCATTTGTCAACAAAATTGTTTACAAAAGCTTCCCTTTGTTTCCTGTAATGATGAAAACATCACTGGCAGAACCCAGCAGTTCTGTTGGAAATCCTCCTCCCTGCTGACACGGGCTATAAGACGTACAATGAAACTGCACCATCTCAAAGTAAACACCCAGGCTGCTCTGAGAGCAACGAATTCCCAAGTTCTCAGCCATACAACCTTCCTATAGAATGATGTTTATGGGCAAGTGATAAGAGCAGCCACAGTAAGTTCCATTAGAGACCCCTGGAGTCCTGGCAACCTGACACAGCAGGTCCCAGTGGTTGAACATTTCTCATTCTGTCATGCTGGATAACACTGACAAACGCATATTTTACTGTTACTGTGTACATGACAAATCAAGCTCTGTGCAATCCCTGGATGATTTCAAAGCTCCAGAGCCTCAAAAGCTCAAGCCTCCAAATCCAAGCTAATTTGCAGCCACGTCCAACGAGGTTGCAACCCATCTACTTAAAGACTTCTTTGACAAGGATGAAAAACAATCAGTCCTTGACAAACAGTGACCTTTCTGAGATGGCTGTCTCCGGTCAGGGATCACTCACCCAGCACTCAATTAGCTGATGCACACTGCTGTGCAGCCGTGTCCTATCAGCCTGTGAGTCTGTGTTTGTAGGCAGTGCAATGCTGCTCTGTGCACTGCCTGAACTGCTACCAAAGTGAGAAGTTCACATGGCATCCTGCTGTACCTAAGTACCTATAGCTGGCCTCCCACAGTCAGCTTATTCCCAGCATGACCTCAAATAGCATCTTCCTGGGGAAAACCCACTCATCCCCTCACCAGCCATCAGCTCCTACCTCGCTGACCATTCCCCACTTGGTTTCGATACAGCCCATCTCTACTGAAATCTCCCACATTTCCAAGCTACTCAAGGAATTTTTGGAAGCAGAGAATAGAAATGAGGAGTTGAGAACTCACAGCTGCTGGTGCAAACAACAGAGCCTTTACTGATACCAACCTGAAAAAATCATCACGTGTGGAAGAGCAGAAGCCATTTCTAGGCTCATTGATGCTGCACAACACTGAGCAGTCACCACTGAATAAAGGCATCTACAAATTTGGGTTTGTTAAGGTAGAATGCTCTCCACCTCAGCTCTTCCTTTCACCAACATGTTTATTAATATTAATTGATATATGTCAGCCTGAAGCAACACTTAATGAGCTTTGAATCAGGCAGCCAAACAGTGCATGATTTTGAGAGATGCACTGAAAAGGGGAGAAGGACAGGAATTCTGTCCCTTGGACTCCATTGCTTTGTCAATCCACAAAACAGATGCATTCGAAAGAACAGAATCCAGGTTGGAAGGGACCTCCAGAGAACATCCACTCTGTGGGGAAAGCTGTTTATGTGTTGTCTATGGAGAAAGTACACCTATTTTCACTTATTTTAGAACCAACTACAGAAAGCAAACCCACGGGGAGCAGAGGCATATATTCTTCATTTATCATCACTGTATTTCACGAGCAGATATATTCACTCACCATCTGTGTCTCAAAAATGCCAGAGAAAACATTCATAGGAAATGACACAGAGCAAAAAAAAAATATCCAGGCAAATACAAACAGGCACATCATAAACAAGAACAACATTTTACCTGTAACTTGTGTAACTCTAATAAGCACTGCAAGTCAACCCTTTAAATTATTGTGCAAATTATAACCATCATCTTTTGTTACACAGCACAGCCTTACAGAATATAAAATTATGACTGTGGTACTGAGATGCTAATAAGCTTTCTGCACCGTTGGATGGTTTAGCTGCAGATAGACTAATGTTGGCAGCAGATGAATAATTGCTCTCCATGTACTAAACATAACAGAGCTGCACAGAACTTCAGCATTTGTCAGCTTTATTTGTTTAAATGAGAAAAACGCTGACAGCAGTTATTGCTGCAATCCTTTTATTTATCAGACGTGGAAACTCAAGTTACTTTTAGTGGTCTGATCCTGCAGTAAAACCAAAAGCTGAGATATTTGTAAACTAATTTGGAGGTGAGGTCCTCAACATTCAGGAAAAAAGAGAAGAAAAGCAGAAAGAAATGCATCTAGCTATAACTATATATTATATATTATCAGATTATATCATATACATCACATTATATTATATTCTTATCACAGGAGGATCTATTAGCTCAAGCTCTTATTTTCTAAGCACACAGAGTGAGCAAAGTTCCCCTGCTGCAGTGCTTATGGAACCAAGAACAAAAGGCAGACTGTGGATCGCTCTCCCCTTTTTTTGTAGCTCAGGAACTAAGGCAGAAGATGAAATAATTGGGTTTGTAACTGAGCAGTGGACCACAGCAGTGCATCCATCAGTCATGGCACATGCTGCCTTACCTGCCCTGACTTCATGCATCAGCAGCAGCAAAGTCACCACAGCACAAGCTGCAATGCAAACCATCAGCCTCCCAGAACCCTTGATACACCCTCAGGCAGCCAGCTCGTGTCAGCCCAGTGTTTAACTACAAACCACACAGAGCTACAGAATTGATGCCCTTCCTCTCAGGTTCACATACTGGCTCTCATTATGTGCACTCCTTGCACAGCCTGGCTAAGAACACACAGGCAGGAATTTGCAGAGACGCTAAGATGTGTGTCTTGCTCACTTATTTGTTTCTATTCTTCACTGCTATTCTACTATTCTTCTCCAAATTTCCACCACATACCAAAGAGTGGAAGGATGGAACAAGGCAGCCTCATTTTCGTGCAGCATGACTTCCTTTTGGTGAATGCATTGACACTCATTAACCAGAGCCACCACTTGTGCCATAAATTTGAGTGCAGTTTCTCACAGATGGAGCCCACGCAGTGTGCAGAACACGAAGTGTTTGGTAGCAGAAATGTTTATTCTCTGGATTTGGCTCCAGAGATGAGAGGACTGTCAGAGCACTCATTTACTCCCCTCAAAAAACCTCACGTCTGATGTTTCCTGAAGGCTGGGGAAAGGTTCTGAAGTAGTTTGTGGCTATGGATACATCTAGGAGAGAAGAACATCCAGGCCTGTCCTTCACAGCTCACCCAACGTAGCCGTTCCTTGTGCCTTTCTGCATGCTGAGCATCATCACGGCTGCTTTTAGAACACATTAACTATTGGGATCACGCCCACGTGCAGACAGCAAACAATACTTTTACTGCTAGCTCTGCCCTTGGGCTAAATTCAAATCTGCATCATTTATATTCCAGATCCCATTCGCTAAGTCTGTGCCTCCATGTCTCAAAACTCAATGTTACCATGTGTTATTTAAAAGCAAAACAGAAAACCTACCACCTAATGTTGCTTCATTTTTTTTTATTCTATTATTAATCCAAGGCTTATAAAACATAATTGCAGTATTCACAAGACAGCTTTTCATTAACCATATGGAAGAAAAACATTTAGGAGCGACATTTCTTCTATATTGATTCAGCAGTGCCTTTAGAAGTAAAGGTTACGCCTATTAAATTCTTTTTGAAAAGGTAACTGTAGAAATTAGAGCTCACTCAGATTAGCATTTACAGAAAGCTGCAAGGATGAAATTTCTTCAGAATGTGTCACTTAAAGTGAATGCCAAACACCACTGTCACTTCAGGAGATGTATCTTCTTCTTTAAACGTGGTTTTTCCCCCCTCTAAAGAGGAATTTCTGGTATTGATGGAGAGGATGTTGTGCCTACGCTGCTATTTCCAACCCGTGGAGTTGCCTAGCAATCGTGGAAGTTAAAAAGAGGAGGAAAGCAATAACAAAACCGAATTGCGAAATTACAAGACAGCGCAGCGTTAAATTGGTTTGCAATAGTTATCAAGATGCTTTTAAATGAGAAAAGATAGAGGGTGTGCTGGAAGCATGATAAAATCTGTTGATCGCTTTCAACTTTCTCCCTTCTTATTTCTCTTCCTTTGAGAGAGACGCTTTTACACAATGGATTTCTCCTGCTGAACTTGGTTACTTAGCAAATAACCATTGCTTCAGCTCAGTGCACCCCGCAGCTCTTTGCCATTCAACTGTGTCACGACCCCAGTGCAGTTTGTGCTTACATCTCCCCAAGGACACTGCCCTTACCTGTGGTCTCATCCATGCTTTCCTCCGACACGTGCTCGTTTTGGTGGACCCATTCACCATTGCACTTGAAGAAAATCTGCATGGCTGGCATGGCTTTGCAGCGTAAGACAATGGGGTTGCTTTTGATAATGTAGGCATCATCTGGTTCCTCCATGAAGTGAGGCAGCGTTCCAGGAGCAGATGGGATGGACTCTGGAAGGGCTTCGCTGTTATCATTTCCTGAAATGGGCAGAAAGGAAAACACACGTTTTTCACGTTGCTTTATTTTTGTATTAAACGGGCTGTAAACCAGTTAAACGTCCGTATTTTATTAAAAACTAATTTTATTAAAGAAAAACTTGAAGAATGCAATAGTTATCAGGACTGCTTTGGTGCACACCAAGACAAAACAATAATGTAAGAACTTCCAGGGAAATCAGAACGTCACAAAAAGGCATCATCCGTACTGCCAAGTTTTATAGATGGGCACAGAAAGACTAAATGGGTCACCACAGATCATACAAGATGCCCGTGGGAGAAGTAGAACTAAACCTTATTCTCTTGAGCAGCATTCAGAGCTATAACCACCAAAGCACCCTTTTTTCCAATGCTGACTTTCCTTCAAACAGCTGTTGCACATTGAAAGAGGCTCAGAGTACATGGAGAAATGATGTGAGCAGCACTACCGCAGCACTTCAACAGTGAAATAAGCAAACCATGTTTCCAAACCCACACAGAGGGAATGTTCAATGTGCTCCTACACTGATCCCCCTTCCTGCAACCCCTTAAGGTGCTGCAGAAATTGAAAGAAATTGGAAAAATTGGTTTCTGTAGGGCTACAGCCTGTGGGGGGTAAGGCTGCACTGTGGGCAGGAGGATCCAAAGGCACCCAATCAGCACACGTCCTATTTTCCTCAATTCCTCTGCTTAGATGTGAACACAGAAGCACTCAAACAATAATGAGCATATGACATCTATTTTTAATAGAAGTAACCCTGCTTAACACTCTGTATCTGTATTTGAAACTATACACCCTGTACGTGATGGGAAATGATTATATTTCCGAGTGAGACTGAGAGACTTCCATTTTTCACAATGTTTTAAACTACATTTTTAGTGTACTTTATAAAATATTATCATAATTCTTAGCGTTTTACTACTGAACAGTTATGCCAATTTTCATCTTGTCAGTCTTCAGTAATACTGTGTCCCTGCAGGCCTTATTAAATCCATGCTTTATAGAATGACACTTTTTCTATTTCCTGTGAATTCAGAGAGGCACAGGAATCCCACTCCTCCATCAATTCTATCAGTGCTCCACGAGGCAGCAATGAGTTTGTGTGGGTTAAGGCTGGGTTGGGAAGGGACCTCAAAGCCCACTGCTCCCATCCATCCCCAACTGGGCTGCAAAGGGATGCAAAGCCCCATCTGTGGCTTCAGGCACCTCCAGGGATAGCAGGAATAGTGGAAGACTTTGGGAAGAACAGTGGACAACTTTACAGGGATCCTTTTAGTCAGAGGACTCAATGTTATTCTGGGAGCCCTTCAATTTGTTGTTCAGAGTGAGTTACAAAGGATGAAACCCAAACAGTGCTGAAATGAAGGGCTGGGACTTAACAGCAACACAGCCGTGGTGTTACTGGCTTACTGACGAGCACCTGCAAACAACAGACATCACTCTTTTACTACTTGTGCTTAATTTCACACATCTTTCTTTTCTGTTTTCTTTCAGTGGTGCCTCACTTGTTTTAACATCCATCTAAAGCCTGCTGGAACTTTATAAGGGTTTTGATTTCAAGTTATTGCAGCTGTCAGCCTTCAAGGTTCAGCCATATGTACTCACAGGAAGGCGGTTGTTCCACCACAACAGTGAATGACAGAGGACAGAATTACCAAATGCAATCCCTGTGTGGCACTCATACTAATTAAGTAGTTCTGTATCATTTACCAGCGGTGCTGAATAAGTAATAATTGGATTCACTTTCAATGTATAGAGTTTCAAGAAAAATTATGCAGTGAGATTCATCAGCATGCATCTTTGATTACTGACCACTCTTCTGTTTCCTGCATCGTCAATCTTTGCTAAATACCACGTCCCTATAGACTTCAGTAAATCCATGTGGCAAAGGAAATAACAAAGGCATTAAAGGATTTCACACAGGCAACAAAATCTCGTATTTCTATCAATGTCTGCATGGCTGTCAAAAAAAAAACCAAACAACCCACATTTCTGCATACGTGGCAGGGTCAGATGGTTAAAAGAATGAAGGCAAATCGCATTGAAGTTGCTTTTCCAACTAACAGCCCCAGTTTAGTTACAAAAACTGCTCCCCAGTGAAGGAATGTGTCTAAAGGGGATTGCAGGTGGGAAGTCAGGCATTGCTTGCAAACGTGCCGTGCAGCCATTGTAGGGTTTGCCATACAATTCCCATTGGAAGTCACAAATGCAGGGCATGTCTCAGAGTGCCAACCTCTGGTGGCAGTGTGTGAGACTCAGAGCCTTCCTATGGATATAAAGTATAAACTCCCAGCAGCTGTACCATAATACTCCCCATCAAATATTTGGGCGACAGGTGGAAAATTGTTCTGCCAGCTGAGGGAAGACAAAAATCCATTCCTCCTGGCAATTTTCTGCAATGAAAACTCCACAAAAAAAAAAAAAGAATGTGCAATAAGTTGTGGAAATAAATCTAAAATATTATCATGCAAAAGCAGCGTGCTCAAAATTTTTAGCTGCAAACAAAGCTCACTTATCTAAATTGTAAAGAATTCTATTTCTTCAGCAGAGGAGTGGATGCTTCCACTTGGAGCTTCATTTTACATCTGTTTCTGCATTGTTTTTTTTTTCCATTTCACTTTGACAGCACTGTGTGGCTTCTTCAATCACTGCTTTTAAAGCATCACGAAGCCTGACAACATATCTGGGCAGGAGGCATTGGCAGTTTCAGTTTCCCAAAGGGTGAATGGTCAAGTCTGCAGATGGACATTGTGAGCTGGCAATGCAGCCAGCAGCCCAGCGCCACAGACCTGAGTTCCCATTCTATTAAAACCATACTAAGCTGCATATGATATTTCCTTGTAGTTTAGAAGGCTTTGGGTGACATCGTGTCCTCTTGAGCAGAAAAGGAGAGCGAAACACTGGAAATCTGTTGTCTTCAACACGATTAAAAATCAAGGCAAATATTATTCATCTATTTGCTTTAACAATCCTTTCCTATGTAACCTACTCTACATCTACAAAGCTGTAAAGGTTCAGTGCTTTTTCCAGCAGTGATAAAATGGACATTGGGTGAAAGTCCTGGTGTACACAGAAGGTTATCTGTGGGCTCAGGAGTGATGAGTGGAACTCAGGAGAATGACAGAACGACCTGAAGCACTTGGAAGTGACTGAGGCAACTTTAATAATTCACTGCTTCGTGGTGAAAAAACCCATAAGAACTGCCTGTGTCTGCTGAAGGACGAGCCAACACTTTGATGTGAACCAACCAACAAGAAACACACATGGGAACCCTCCACTGTGAGCTGTACTTTCCTTAGAGAGGAAAGGAGAGAAGCTCCTTTCCTTACACGATCCTATTTCTTGTATTTCTCTGAACCCTTTTTTCCCCCACTTTTCACCACACAACAGTAACAACACTACAATCCAAACGCCTTTTCTCACAGAATCCATTCGAAAGAAACTCCACCATGTCAACAGCGTTTTGCTGTAACAATAAAAGCCTCTGAAGTACCGCTCTGTAAGTGAGCACAACCGCTTTCACTGCGAAGAATCTGTGTGCCAATGTGACCCAGGCCATCTCCTCAATCCTCCTTTATTCCGTTCTCTTTCCCTCTAGCAGCCTGTTTCAGTAACACTTTTCCCCATGAATTCAGCTGACGTTGTGCTGTCCCCTCCATCCCTGCTGTTGCACAGAACTCACAGCAGCAACTTTCAAGAAACATTTTTAATGGGTTACAGGAGGACACCGTGTTTGTTTCCATCCATAAGGATTAATATGCTCATGAAACAGAAGTCTTTTTAGTGCCAACAGAGATTAATGTTACACTACCATAATCCTTTATGTATTCTAAACCTATCTGTATCAAAGCTATACATGCTTTTAAAAATGATATATTCAATTTATTAAAAATTAAGTGGATTACAAACTTGAGAAATCTTTCATATGTTCATACATTCAACATCCACTTTTTTTTGTCCTATATGCATTAGCAAGGAATATCGATCTTTAAAGGAAAAAGACTCCCTAGCATTCTAAAGAGACAAATCAGTGACACAGAAATGCAATGTGTGAATCATAGCAAACCACAAGAAACAGAAAAAAAACCAACTTTAAAAGCAAAATGGGAAAACATGTGATAATACCTGATTGTATGCATACAGAGAATCAAATGGATGAGGACAACCACTGTGTATTTAGCTAGCAGTCAGCCTGAAAACATCACTGCCTCACCAGCATTCTGAATGAGCAAAACACACCTAAAACCTTCCTAGGTACAACACAGCTACCACAACATGCTGACCAGACAGAGGTCAGCTTCAATGGCAATAGCATCAGCTACATAATCATTAAGAATTTCCTGCAAACACATCATACTTGTCAGCAGGTTGTAGGAGATGGAGGAGACTTCAGCATCTCACATCTCCAGATGGTGCCACAGGACCACCAGATGTGCAGATTGCACTGAAGGTTCAGGCTCTGCTGTTGCCTGTTTTAAGAACAAGAAATAAATAACAAGGAAAAAAAAACCTGAAGAAATTAACACACATCATTGGGTTAGATGATGTTACAGGTGCCTCGTATCGCTGCCAAGTGCAATGGTTACCATTACAAAGTCAGTGTTTCCTTACAGCTCCTACACTATGGAACAAGTCTTGAAGGCAGCTGGAAAAATTTAGCATAGATAGAAGTACATGACAAAGCAGGAGAGGGGGGAGGCTCTGGAAAGCCTTACTTGGATTCTGATGCGTGCAGATACCTCACATTGCCTTGAAAGCTACACATATTTCTTAGTAGTCTGGTCTTCTGCTCTAGGAACAGACTTCTCCCAAGTACAATTATTGACTTAACACAGCTGCTTATCAAGTCCTGGGTCAAAACACAGTACCTGCTGATGCAAGCAAGCACTCCGAGCTCAGCAGCAGAGCAATAATAAATATAATAAATTTGTACCCAGTCCATAATCACACCTGTGGCACAACGCTCATTCTTAGCTGCAGCAGCATTTTATTTACTGAATGAGCCACCAGAGCTCCTTCCACGAATTCAATTCACACATCAATTGTCATTATTAAGGCTCAAGGCTTTGACGTGCCCAGCAGCCAATGCAGCTGCAGGAGGAGATGCTCACTGCAGAGACATTGGCATTCTGCTTCACGAAGAGTTCTGTTTTGTTTGCAAGCAAGTAATAAGTCTGTCATGCATCTGCTGATCATATATTAAGAAGGGGGCAAAGAAAACCCACACGTACACCAAACTGATTTTCTTTTAAAACCACTGTAACAGCAAAGCTGCTCTACAGATAAATGTCAGTTTAATTTTTTGTAAATGTTGAAGGGGAAAAAAAAAAATTCTTCCTCCACCATAGAATAATGCCTGCAACTCCTGAACACGTGTCACCCAGCAAATCTTCTCAATGCTTTTCTTTCGCTGCCTGCACAGAAAAGCAAGCAGTATCTGTTCAATGCTGTGCGTAAGATCTCAACACAAACTCTCCCTGGCTGTTGTCCATCTGACCTTTTCAGGTCCCTCCAATCCAGCAGAAAAGGTGCCAACGACCTGATGCTCTCAAACAGCACATGACTGCATTGAAGATAAGGACAAAAAACAACATATACTGCTTTTAAGACAAAGTATCAGGGAATCCTTATTTGGCCAAGAGATGGACATCTAAAGTAGAATTTCTATTCAGCTACAAAAAACTCAAAGCAGAAAAAAAAAATAATGAACCTGTAGGTTGTAAACATGCAAACATTCACCATCAAGTCAGAGAATTCTGAAATTCAGGTCAAAATTTGGCTGAATCACTGCATAGACAAAGCCTGGCTTGGCCTTCAAACTTCACAAGGTCAAGGTCTGATCCCAAGCACCAAGCCTTCCAATGGTTTATATAGGAGCTGTGATAACCAGGGGTGACAAGGATCCTGAGGGGTGTGCAGAGAGCAATGGAAGCATGCTGATTTGTACTTTGGTCAGAAATAGCTCCTATGCTTACAAGCTCTAATCATAGTCTCATCTAAAATATCTTTCCCATTGGAAAAGTTAGTACTTTTCATTTATTTTCTTTTTTTGCCTTATATCGTAACCTTGCTGTGCATCAAACTCAAATATCAGTCACTGTTAGAGGTAAATTACAGTATGGCACATGACATTTAAATCACTCCTATGTGAACAGACATTATCACAATTCCAAATACAAAAAGGAACTTCCCCCTCTCACCTATTCCTTTTTTTGCCAATGCTCATTACCAAACGTGCAAGCAGAACAAAACATGAATCACTGGGCTTCTTTGGGCTTAAAGATCTCTTTTATAAATGTATACATTACATTAAAACCAGAACCTGGCCTGAGGTGAAGCACAGATATACATCACTTGGCATGAAAGTCAACGACAAGAGAAATAAGAGGTCACATTTCTTCCCTTGCGTTTGCAAACAGTGCTGTCAAGCTCCTCCTTAGCAACATGACCTCTTACAGCCTACTTTATCCAAAACTGTACTAATAGTCATATGTACATGCAGTTACTCTATCTTAATTCCTGCCCCTGTGGTATTCACTAGAAAATCCAACATTACCACCAGTAATTCATCCCAAGAAAAAGTGAAAGTGCATTTTTGCTCACAAATCATATAAAGCTCCTCAAAACATATAAATAAAATAATCATGGAGTTTTCAATACATAAGCTGTTCACCAGCAAACACTTCCCTTTTTTTTTTTAAGGTCATGTTCTCACTAAATATCAAATATGTCTCTCATACTCTAAAATACCTCTAGATAAAATGGACCAAGACATGAGAAAGGAGGAGAGCGCTCTAAACTGCCTTATTTGCTCCTGAAACGTAGGAGAAGACAGCAATACAGCTATGATGAGGCCTGAGTTCAGGTGTCTTGGTAATTAAGGTCAACACTCAAGTGTTCATTTGCAAAACCCATGAACTAAGAGACAACCACAGCTGTGAGAAAGCAACAGCTTCTTTTCCTCCTGGCAGGGTTTGAGACATCGCTGTCATGCGTACCTTGAGGCACTCGATAGCCAAGAGTAGAGAAAACAGTGTAATTCTCAGCAACTGCCTTCTAAATCCCTAATGATCCAATTAAAAACTGGACTAAAGATTGCTGTAGTTATTTTTGTTGCTTCTTCAGGTATCTCAAACCTAATAACGTAAGAAAATACCCAACGTTATGCATTGATAGACATCATTCTATCTGTAACATAGAGCACACACTTTAGAGCAATGAGTTCAGATGAGAAGATCACTACATTTCCTAATACACATAAAATACAGAATTAAAATCACACGTTAATTTTTCTTTGCAAGTGTTTTCATTCCTTGTCACATTTCACACAAATTAAGCAGAGCTCAATAGAGACACATTACATTTAACTTGACTTTAAGGGTCCTGCCTATCCTAAAACTCACTCTATTGTGTATTGGGCATTTTAAATATAACTGAATTTATGAAGTATACACAGTATCCCACAACAGAGGAAAAATCCAATTAGGAGATAGGTTCTGTGTAATTAGAGAGACTCGAGTCCCAGGTGTTTTTAAGTCTTTCTGTAAATACTAATCAAAGCAATGTGACATTTGCATTATCAAATATTTTCACATGCATATTTGCAGTAACTACATGTCATACAACAAAGGAAAAAAATAGAAAGCCAGAGTGATGGGCACTGTAGTGATCCTTGTGCTCCTGCAGAAAGGATGTGCGAGTTGGCCATTAACTTTCTATCTATCTGCTTTTTCAAGGTAACCCTCTGCTTCAAATACTTGATGAAATAGACATAAAACCAACTGCAACAGCTAGATGAAATAACCACAGAGAGAAGCAGGACAAGGAAATGGTAAAATAAACATCTTTCACAGCCTTTTGGTGGAATGGCACTGCAGACTGGGCAGTTTATTAACCCACCTGCCACATACTGGTCATTTCCCATCTGCAGCAGCATCACCCCCAATGCTCTGCATGCAACCCTATCCACCCATGAAAGTACTGCAGTGCAAATTCTGAAGCAGCAGTTGAGATGAGAACCCCAAAGGACATCTAGACAAAAATATACTCGTGTATTCCTGTAGGCACCCTACCTATACTGAGAACTTTCTTGAGAGATCCAATCTTAGAAGGTCCTTCATAGGGAAGAACTGAAATACCACTCACCAACAGCTGCAGCATGTGCAGAACTGCACCATCTGTAAAAAGGAACAACCTGAGAGATTCTGAATCACAGCAATTCCAGATAGCTCTGGAAAGATGTCTTCCCTTGGCATGGAATGATTTCTCATGCAGCTGCTTACCAATTTCCTTATTTTTTTTCCCTATCATTTTCCCTTACAGTGAATCAGAATCAGTTCTCCAACACTTTTGCTACCTGGCAGCTGCTGTCCTATTGATCACCTGCCTGTTTGTGCAGCTGCTGCTGGGGGAGAAATAACTCCAAAACAAAGCAAAAGAGGAAAAAATAAAGCACAAAAAGATCAATTTGGAAATACTGTCTCTCAAGAACCTCCTACACCAAACGCCCCTTCAGCTGACAATTTTGTGCAGCACAAAGATTTAATAATTTTCAAAACCTGACATTTTTCCATCTGAATCACACCTCATGCAAAATCTTTTCTGTGCTCTGCTGCGTTTCAAGGAGAAGGGCATTTTAAGCTTTTGTCATATTAAAGACCTGGAAAGACATACAGCTGTTAGCTCTGCAGCAGTTGCTCGTGAGAGAAACGCACACGTTGGGTGAGAATGGCAAGCTATTCAAATACTGGGAGATTATCTTGTTATGTGCATCAGCTAAAGTCTCTTGTCCTGAAATCTCTCTACAAGCACAGATACACCTTGAAGTAATAAAGCTCATCCACCCTTCTTTCTCCTCTTCCACCCTTCAGATCAGTTTGGGTATTCATCAGTGTTAGGGTTTACCCTTGCGTGAATTCCATTGATTTTAACGTTGTCTGCCTGTGGGGTTTCAAGCAATTTTACTAAATACTGCGTTATCTGATTCTCCATTATACAGAATGATTTCCAAAGGAGCCTCAAGCAGGCTCCTTTTTGAATGCAGGCTCTGGAACATAGACTGTTTCCTGATGTTAAACATCCCTACATTTTGGTGAGGAAGCATAAACCCTGTGTGCTCCAGTATTCCTGAGAGCATCCCTCATTTATCCTCTACACAGCAGTGGAAACAAGGTTCAGAATGGGGCTTTTCATTGATTTTTTTTAGAGGAAATTCTGTGCTTTTTATTTTTCAGATTCCATGAAATCAGAATGTTATATGCTATTATTCAACCAACAAACAATATTTCTTTTCTGTATTGGTAGAATAACCTTGATTTCCAAGAGGCCAGGTAGAATCAGTGACTCACAAGGATGTGAGTTTCTATAGTGGCATCATCTCATACCACACATCCCATCTCCAAGGAGGGAGGACAATCAGACTAAGAGTCCACTCACATCAGTACAAAAGCTCACAGCATCAAATACCAAAATAAGGGCCCTCCAATCTAATAGGAAGGTTCATATTTGTAACAGAATATTCCCACCCTGAGATAAAGCATTAAGAATGCCTGGCACAATAAATTAACAAACACCTTCTGTAATCTGATGAATAATAACACAAAGATGATTGACTGCAAGAGGTTTAAGTTGGGGTTGGCTTCCAGTACAGACACACTTCACATCACTTTCACAACTTCCTTCAATACATTCTTTGACCTTCAGGTTTTGTGATTTCAAGATCTGGACCCAAACACCAGATGCCCCCCACACACAAAGGCCAATCAATCTGGCAGCAGCAGAGCCAGACCTGCTGCACACATCTCAGCACAAGTTCAGCAAGCAGGCTGTATTTCAATAGCATTAATTTCAATAACAGTAGGGCTACTTTAAAAAGCAGAAATACGTTCCTACGTTTCAAACTGCAGCCACATCCCCAAAGGGAAGAAAACTAAAGAGCTCAGAAACAACTCTTCATAGATCTTCTCTGTGGTTTTTGGCTTCAAGTTATTCACAGATTACAGAAGCCATCAATTTCTCCCCTCCTGAGGTTACTGTATATATACCACCAGATAAATGCCAGAAAACTTCATTAAACACCCAGACATATGCAGTTTTCAGTTACAGGCAAAGAACTTGCTTTGCTGCTTTACTGAAAAGTGAATGTCATCTCTTCAGAGATGCTTGACAAGCCAACGATGCCTCGAGCTGCAACCACTGATCCATTCCTGACCTGATCACTACTTCTTGTCCAACAATACATTGCACTCTTTATCTCAGTTTACCCTCAAGTGGCTGCTAGATGTTAGGTTGAACAAGCCAAGTCACTCAGTAAAGCTTTGTGGTTTTTTTATGCCAGTGTGAGTTGGACCATTTCAACTGTGCAATGGCAGCTGCTTGGTGGTGTGAGAAGCACTGCTGTTGTGTGTCATACAGTCCGCAAGCAGAAGCACTGGACTAAATCAAGAAGTCTGCAATACAGATTTGTACTGAATGCAGTCTATTTTCATAACAGGCACATGTAATCCATAGAAAGAAACTTTACTTGACAGCAAACTGCAAGGAATTTCCTACCTGGTGAGGGGAAGAGGGGTAAATGACCATGTTCACACAACTCAGCAGCTGCTCTTAGAGCAAAAAGCTGCAAAAAACATCCCAGCATGCTCCCATTTTCTCCAGCACGTCAAAAGCTACTGAGTATGACATTAAAATCCATCTCCTTTCAACTCCACAAACATGATACGTTAGCTGGATTGCTCTCTGTGAGGAGACGTGGTGCTTTAGCAGCTGTGATAAATGCCCACGTTTGGTTAGTGCTGTGATGGATAAGATGCAGCTGACAGCTGTTCCCACTGAAGCCCCGTGCAGCTGTGGCTGCCATATCTCACCTGCTGAGCCCTCCATGGGTAGGTAAAGTAACATCCTGGGGGTGACATAACACAAAGCATAAAGCTGATCCAACAATATGCCCCTGATACATTCCTTCACCATTTAAAGCCATAACAGATCATTTATTCCTTACAAACACGATGTCTGTGCTCCTATTCAAGTCCTATCTACCTAGAATCTGTCTAGAACCTTCTTTTCCTGATTCTGTGTAAACAGCTAACAAGAAACTTGAACTGTTGACAGTGAAGTTGCATTTCCAGTTCTGCACTCATGTTGCTTTTAAAAAGCTGATCAGATACAAACATGTGCTAGCCTTACAACTTATGCTTATCTCATTGCCTTAGCATGGACAGTACAGACAACTGCACTGATGATACAGACTCCCTGCAACCTGTCCATGCTGTGGCACCTCTTACAGCTGCCCAGCTTGATCCCATTGATCTATGGGAGAGGAAACAACGTGAAGCAACAAGGTTTGCATGTCAGAACAGTTTCACCATTCTCTAACACACCCAATAGTCACTTGCCGGCAGCAAGTTCTTGCCTTGCTTTTAGGAACCGAGAGCATTGGAGGCTTGAACAAATTCCTTGGTTCAGAAGTCAGATCATCCACAGACATTGCACAAAGAACAGAAAGCAGTGCTATGAGAATCAAGCTGATATATGTGCACAAATCCAAGCTCGCAACCACACGTTACACAATATATTATTCAAACAGACAAACGTGTATTACTAAAGCGTGACAAATTTGTTCTGATGCTTAAGAACCTCTGCAACTTTGTCACAAACACAGAAGCAGCAGTTCTACAAAACCAACATGTACTCACACGGGGAGCTGGGAAAAGAAAGAATTACACTGATCACATTCTTTTTATTAATAATGTACAAAGCCTTTGCTTAAATCTAGATTGCTTGTCAAGACAAAAGCATCCTCAGCTTTCCTATTTTCCTAAACCAGAACAAAGCGTAAAGGTTTTTCCTCTTCCTTCCAAATGCCTGCTGATCCCCAGAAGTCTCACATTCACTGCTATTGCCACAGCACAGGTAAAGGCTGTTGTAATACAGCACAGGTAAAGGCTGTTGCAATACAGCACAGGTACACGACTCACTGAGCTAAGTCCAAAGGGATGACAACAACTGACCTCCAACATTTCTCTGTGCCCTGATTCTTCCCCCCATCCCATCAGGGCTCAGCAGTAGCAATGAGCTCCCAGGCAGGAGCTGCGTTGTGGTTCATTCTGCACAACGTGGGCACTGTGAGCAGAAGGGGAACTGAAGAGAAAGGAGTTTCACACAAGCCTGACTGCAGCACTGCAACCTGTTGGAGAAGTCATGAAAGCAAGGGTTTTATAGTAGGAAAAATAAAACCATTTTTGCACGTTTGACCAACTAGATAAAAATGTGTAGCACCCTGAACTGAGCTATTGCTTGCAGTCAAATTCAACATCAGGAGGAAAGAAATAGCATCTCCTGGAAGCTGGTAGCCTATAATTATCTTCACGTAGTTAAGTATGTACATCTGCACACTGAACCTGGCATCTTGTGTTTAGGAGATGCTCACAAAGCAGCATGGGGCTGCCCAGAGCCTTGTCAGCTACATTCAACATGTCTTCCTCTGTTTTTTATGAAAAGCAATGAGAAAGATGAGGAAATTATTCAAGAACTGTGTTCAAATGTCTATGAACAATATCCTTTTCATATCTGCAAGATGATGAAAACCACTTGTTACTTCACTGCTGTTTGAATCATCATCTCCCCAAGAAAAGCAGCATTATTAATCTAGTATGTTTATCACAGCTCTATGATTGAAAGGCTTTTTGTTCCAGGACTTGGAAGATGTATTTGTCAAGTCTGACAGTTCTGATGCAGCCTTGCAGTGAACATCAGTGTCTGAGAAGGAATTTATGCAACCCTGAGCCCTAACAAGCAGCTAGAATCTTGGTGAGGTCTGATACTTGAACTGAGCAGGAAACAATCCAGTATCCGGATGGAAACCCATATTTCCATGTAAGAAAAAGACTCACTAGAAAGATAAAGTCCTGTGAAACAGTGAAATGCTAAATCTCACGTGTTTAACATAGGCTTTATGTATTTCATGCAGATACATCTAAAAATTTATCTAGATATCTTTCATTTTAGAGCTTGGAAACTTAATGAGCAGATGTGTAGCGTAGGAGATGAGCCATAATCTTTGCTCTTGCAGTGCAGTAAACTCAGTGGTGCTCCCTAAGGCTGAACTTAAACACATGAGTTCAGACAAACAAGTTCTCTATATGACAAACCAGAGCACTCAGCCACAGTGCTACGTGATGCTATGGTTTAAGGATTTTCTTCATTAAGAACAACTGTAATACACACCAAAAAAATGTAACCAATGGGCCACTCCGTGCCCACGCTCAACTAAATCATCATCTGAGCAAAAGCAAACACAAAAGCAAATACAACCACTGAAGAACAATAAAATGACCGTAGATCCACAACACACAAAATTCAGTGCATGCATCCAAAGGAATGTTACACACTGGGTACTTTTAGCAAATCAGATTTGGGTGATGTCTGCTCTTGGTGTCCATAAATGTGCATCACATGCACAGGAATGATGCATCGGATCTGCCTTTGGCATAAAGTTGCACTGCTTCATTTTAGTGAAGAACTGAATACCTGAATCTTCTCATTGTCCACAAGCACACTTGGAGACTTATGTATACATAATTGGCTTCGACACCAGATTTGACATTAAACATAAAGCTGACAGAACCTCCATTATGTGACTTCCACAAAGGTGAGAGCACAGCAGCAGCAATAGGAGCTGCCTGCACTGTGCATCCAGCCAGACTTGGACAACCTCCAATTACACCACAGCTGTTTTGTCAACGGAAGAGGAATAAATCAGAGAAGCCTTATTTCTTTTGGAAAGCTGAGCAATCAGCTTCATCCATCATCTTCCATCAGCAAGAACTTTTCTAAATAGGAGCAGAATAGGAGTCAATAAAATATGCTTAAATACCACCCAGGCCTTTCCTTGCTGTGCTTTTAATTTGGTAAATAGATGCCTTCCGTTGGGCAGCACCCTGGAGCCTTTGCTGTGACGTAGATTAAGTGCTCTGTGAGCACTGTGTTGCTGAATTGATCTCAGAGGTATAGCTAACCGTAATGGCCTTGAAACACTGCCTTAAATCTCCCTGCTGCTTAATTCCAAACATTAAGGGGGGCACGTGGGGGCAAGGAAACTCTGAAGTGAAAATATAACTCTTTTTATGGTTTTATTTAAACTATACAAACAAGGGATGCGTGTCTTAGAGGCAAGAAGCAAAAGTGTAATAATTTTTTTTAAAAATCTGATAGAATATATTGTTAATTAAATTAAGTTCAGCCCCAAAAGACACGTTCTGTCTCTTTGATGAGGCTTAATTAAGAATAATATAACAAACACCACCTTGAAATCACCATGTATGAATTAAGCAGCGCGGGGAGGAGAAGAGGCTCTGGTAAAGGAGTTCTTACATCGCTGTGAGGATGTGCCATTCTGGTCACCTTTTATTGCTTTTTTAAGTAACAAATCCTATGTGGCAAATACTTTGGTTTTTGTTATGTTGAAACTGTTTGCCCACAGAACAAAAGAAAGCAGCACAAGGGATGCAACAGAGACCCCATGTCCAGAAGCTCTCAAGTGTTGCTTTCGGTGTAGAAGAGCTCAGCATCACCTTCAAACCAACCAACCCTAAACACCATTGGATCGTGTCAGGTATAAGCAATGCTTGGAGCAAATCAGCCATGAGTCTGGCCAAAACCAACCTAAATTCGAGATATTCAACCTAGCAAGTCCTGTGATTGCTGTGATGATAAAAGCTGTGAAGATTTTGGTCCACTGAACCGCAGAACTGTTTGTGTTTTGTCAGGTTGGGCAGAAGTTGCTGGGAGCAGTGATTTGAGCAGCACTGCACTCCTGCAGCTCCCAGGACAGCAAACAGCTCTGAGCTCACTGAGATCACAATGGGAAACATCAGAGCTGGGCAGGACAACACAGAGAGGCCCAGAAATTAACATGCAAAGCAATACAGACAAAAATTCACTTTAACCACCGTCAGCCAAAACATGACAGCATCCAGAGCCTCTCAAATAAAATGATTCCTTTGAATAAAGAAATGATGGGGGAGACAGAATGGTAAAAAAAAATAAAAAATAAAAAATGAATGCATTTCTCTTCCAGCATGAATTCAGCAAGCACGAATAAAAGGAAGATGCTGACAGCTGAGAGCTTATCTTCCAATAGATGCATGTGATTGTTTCCAATGTGATTTTGCACTTCAGGAGAAACAGAGGACATCATGCAAAGAAGTCAGCAATGGTGAATGCACATAATGAGTCAGTCAGGGATTTTTGCATAGAATTCAGGGATTTAGACAGATGTCCTGCCAATTTTTAGCAACAACTCATTCAGAGGCCGGCATGGCAAAGCTGCCAGCCATGCACTATTTTTGGTATCTTCCTTCCTGCCATTTAAATGACCTTTACCATTTTTTATAATTCTTGCCTGCAAGCCACGTCTGGTTTAATACTGAATAATTAATCACAGCATGTAGATTCTTCACAAAAGCTCTTTGGGTGCTCAGTGCATCTCAGGAGGGAGCATAAAACAAGTGCAGGTTTCCCTGAAGACCACAAGGGCTCGTCCTAATGCAAGGGAACGACTTGTACAGAGGAGGACAGAGTGCAGAGTGATGGAAGCACTGTGATGGAAGCCCGTTATCTCTGCCACTTATTAAACAATGATCGTTGCACAAGCAAGAAGCAAGTTTTGGATTTGGTTGCAAAGCCTGGGTGTGAAAGCAGACAGAGCTGCTATTCTCTCCTGATATCAACAGCGTAGCTATGATCTATTCCTATGGTAGATAAGGTTTCTTTGCAAAATTATAGCCTCATTGTCACAGGAGGGGACAATTCATTGTGGTGTTTGCTATCAGCCAACAGGACAACACCCCCCAGCAGAGCTCATACACTCCTATATGAGAGCAAAGGGCACCAGACAGAATGCCAGAGAGACCACATGGGGGAACAGCAGCACTATCAACACACAGATTTATCTGAGCCATTTCTACAGCTGAGTAGCATAACCCACCACACAGTAAGCATTCTTACTATCACGCTGCAGCTGCTTATGGCCCTGTCAAGCAATGAGATAAGGATATCTTTCTAGAATTGCAGAACCAAAATGCAGAAGCGTCTTTGAAAAACACACAACTGCTTCTTTGTGTTGCTGGCAGATTTCATACATAAATTAACTGATGTTATGGATGCTTCAAGAAAAACTTCTTTTTATTCCCCACGTGCTTTGCTATTATGCTTAGTAATGCATTACACAAAGCATATGCATTGTCAAGCACCATGGGGAAAAGTAATAAAAGTATCAGTAGGGAAGTAGCAAAATGAGGGGAAAAAAAAAATTGTTCAGCAGTCTTTAATGAGGTCCTTCTGGTCTCCAGCCAAACCTCTAAGAGTAAGGCAGCAAGATTCCAATTAATCGTAAATGAATAAATAAATCCACAAATACAAAGCTTGATCAAAACTCAGTTTTTCAAGGCAACAACACACTGTTCCTAATATAGAAGGGGAACCTTATTAACAAATCCTGTCCTCGTTTTTATTACTTTTCAATTTGAACTCCAGATTTTTAATCAGTCTGAAGCACCTTGTTTGGAACAGAGGCAGTTACTCTCACCTTCATCCTTAACACCTGGCTCAATGAGTGTTGAACATTCCTCCTCACATCTCTGCTCCAAGGACAGCATTTACACCTGAGCACAACTTCCTTCCATCCGGCAACAGCATCTTCTATGGAGTGAGAGGAGTGCATTTTGAAGACATGAGGAACAAAAAAGGAATAACCCCATCTCCTGGCTGAGTGAGCTGCTGTGGCTTTATAACCTCACCCACAGAACTACTGAGCAGGCACTGACTGCTTTCAGCTGAGGCTATAAAAACTGTTCCAAAAGATCAGGTCTAAAGAAAAAAATAAATGTAAGATGCACCTCTGCCCCTTCAGACACTGAGCTCAGTGACTGTGAAATACACATGTGCGTGTGGGAGAATTTCTTTTGAAAATGCTGATTTGTTGAGGCGGCTGCAATTGCTGGGTCAGGAATGGGCTTTGCTTTCCTCTCCTCTGTTAGACTATTCCAGTTGAACCCATTTTATGTTACACAACCATACAACCAGTGAAACAGGAATTGAACAAGAGGAAAAGAAAAAAAAAAAAAAAGAATTATTCCAGGCAAGGAGAAGGGAAAATAAATTTGACTTCTATACACTGCAAGTCAATGTCCCAAGGCCTGAGCTCACCTTGCAGCGACAGCACAGGGCTCATTTTGCCATCATCTCAGACTGAACACTGCAGACCCTGTCGCTCCATCAATGCTGGGCAGCCCAGGCTGAGCACCAGGGGTCAGATACAGCCACCAGGTAGTTCTTGTGCTTAACACAGGATTCACTGCTTCGTAGACAACACAAACAGTCCTAGGAAAACGCATAGCCTTCATTGGCAATTCAGGCTCAGCATCCACACGTGCAGTGGGATGACAGATTTCCTCCCCACATGCACTCAAAGTTCTTTCCCTCCCGCAACACCTCCTCTCCTGCTGCTCCACACAGCCTTCCTCTGCCTTCTGTTTGTCCTTCCACTCCATAAAACTGTGTTATTCCCCCTCCTTGCTGTCCCCTGGAAAGCAATCACAGTACTTTTATCTCTTTTAAAAAGCAATATATATATATATTTATTATTATCTCTTCCTCTGTAGTGATTTAAGGAGGAAAAGCTAACTGTATTTGTTATTAAGAAGAGTTGGAAGGCCTGGCCTGATTTGTTTTCTAAAAGTCATATTTTATGGCAACTGTATTATCACTGTGAAACATCACCTCCTGCTGAGGACACACAGGTCATAAAGCCCTCAAAGTGCCAGGATAAGAGCTGAGAGCCATTGAGTGGGGATGAGAGAAAGGATGAGAGCATGAGAGTGAAAAGCATGTAAGAATTACTGCCTCTGATATTCATTAGTCCAAAATTGAGAAAAGGAAAAGCATTTTTCAAACCTTCAGAAATACTTCCATCACCCTCTGATTATCAGGAATGAAATAATCCACTCACTTGTGACAATGCAGCCTGAGGCAGGTACAGGCTGTGATAGCAACTGTTCCCCTTAGGACAGTGCAGTCGGGGAGCAAACTGCACATATTGAGGAGTGCTGTACCCAAACCCTACAGCTGCCTTTGAGTGCACTGACAGAGGCCCTGAAAAGCAACGTGATAAATGGGAGAGCTGACAGCAGGATGGTTTGCTGGAGTCTCCTCCTCACATGCTCCTTTTTGGGGATACCTATCAGTATCCTCCCACAACCACAGCCTACAGAGACCTTCTGTAGCAGAATGGTGCAACCCGATGATTGCAGCCCTCCCACCCCATTAAACAGTGAGATGTGCTGCAGCCACCTGACTGCCAGCTCCCAACCCAAGTCCTCCATCAGCTTCTGAACAGGGCAAGGACTGTCAGGTACCGTTTTGCACTAAAGAAAATAACTGTATTTTGGGAAAGCCAAACGCTTCCCAAAGCTGTTCCGACTAATGGCCCTGTAATTCACTATAACCTCCAAGTTTATCATTTCGTTCTGTTTGCATGTTTCCAAACGACACGAGAACTGTGTTGTTTGCACTTTTAATCTCGTAACAACTCTCTGGCAGCCGTATGCATGCCATGGGGGAGGCTTCCTAATTTATGTAAAGTATTACAGAAAAATGATCTATATGACAGTTAGGAATAAAAATACTAAATGCAAGTCATTACTCACTGAAGATAATTTGAGAGCATTTTGTCAGGGGACACATTAGATTACAGAGGATAAAGAGTAGGAATAGGTATTCACACATTTATTCATATTTGCATAATCAACTGAAGGAGATAGCGGATGTTCTCTTGGGCCCAACTAGCACACAATGAATTGAACAACAGTTTGCAAACTTTCTATTATTTTTCATGCTATCACCATAGTTGTTTTTTTTTTTTCCCCTGCAGGTTTTGCAAAGAGATGCAGCTCTTAGCCCAGAACTAAGTATGGCCCCTCGATTCAGGTTCTGCTTCCAACTAATAAATGATATGGTGTAAGCTGGCTTACATAAGAAAGATAAAGTGCTACTTTGAACATCATCAGTGTTCCTAGGTGAGCATTCCTGCCACATCTGAGAGCATCAGATGCAGCTTCAGTAGGTCTGACACTTTGCTTTATCCAGAATAGCCACTGTCCACCTCCCAGAAGGAGCACAGACAGCCCCAGCCAGGATGACATCCCCAGAGCTAATGATAAGTCCAGCCAACAGATGGGAGATTAAAGCAATTGTTCAAATCCAGCTTTGAGCGACCGGCTTTTGTGCATCACTTAAGATTTTAAGTGATAATTTTATTGCGATGAACCTGCACATCAATTAGTTCAAGAGGAAGCAATAGCTGCATTATTTCAGGCATGAAAAGTCCAGGCAGATCTGGACTAAATTCCCCAGAATGGGCATTAGGAGAACGTTGTTATGGAGTTGGATTACACAGCCACAACCCACGGCCAAACATCAGGGATGCACAAAGCCACAAGCTGGGGAGCACCAACCACTGTCCCAAACACAGCTGGGTTACAAAGGCAGGTTGGAATTGTAGGTAAAGTTTTGTTCCCTCGTAGGAAACAGTTGTGTTTGAGTTCTTAAATTCCTTAAAACTAAACTGAAAATTAAAGGAGAAAATGTTTGCAAGACAGTTTCCTGATAAGGAAAATTTTCAAACTCTGATGAACTTCATTTGAAACTGATTCTCTACAGCAGATGTTTCCAAGAACCTTCTTGCATTTTCCAGACTGGCAGAACCATGATTTATGGAACACCGGATGGAATGACAAATGTAATTCAAAGCAAAGAAGCAGAAGTATCTCAGAAGCTGCTTCTCGTGCTGTCATTTGAGTTCAGAGGTTTGGAGCTGTTTTCATAACAGAGAGTATGTTAACAACATAACATGCTTTATTATTTTTTTCCCCTTAAATGCAACATCCTGAACAGCAAGAAACAAGCATCAAGATGTCAGTCAAATTACTTTGCTTCATACTCTAGCAACTGTTTAATTTTAAGCACACAGCATCCACATGAAATTTCCCAAACAATTGCATCAAGAAGGTTTCATATATTTTAAAAGACGACAGCAGCGTTGGTTAAATGTTGTATGAAAGATTCATTGCAAATTAAAAATTAAGAAGTACTCAACAGATCCAAGAAGAGTTCAAAACCATCTGTTACCATAAATTACCTTTTTTTTTTTTTTTTCCTTTATCTTAACATTGCCATATGCCATGTTATAGGAACCCCTCAAAGCTATGTTTAGCATTGGACACCCAGTGCTCTCAGTACAGTTGCCCTCAGTACAAGAAAGACATTGAGATTTTGGAAAGGGTCCAGAGGAGGGCAACTAAGATGATCAGGGGGCTGGAGCACCTCCCCTATGAGGACAGGCTGAGGGAGTTGGGCTTGTTCAGCCTGGAGAAGAGAAGGCTGCGGGGTGACCTCATTGCAGCCTATCAGTACCTGAAGGGAACCTACACCCAGGAGGGGAGTAAACTGTTCAAAAGGGCTGACAACAGCAGGACTAGGGGAAATGGATCCAAGTTGAAGGAGGGAAGATTTAGGTTGGATGTTGGGGGGAAGTTCTTTACAAGGAGAGTGGTTAGGCCCTGGAACGGGCTGCCCAGGGAGGTTGTGGATGCCGCGTCCTTGGACGTGTTTAAGGCCAGGTTGGACGGGGTCCTGGGCAACCTGATCTGAATGTGGATGTTTGGTGGCCCTGCTAGGCAGGGGGGTTGGAACTACATGATCCTTGGGGTCCCTTCCAACCCGGGTGATTCTGTGTGATTCTGTGCTGGTACTGAGCTCTCAGTGCAGCACAACACACAACTTGGCTTCGTAAAGAGGCCCAGGCCAGACTCATGGGTTCTAACATGATTTTGCATAACGCACCACATCCATTCCACCACCACATGGTTACTGTGCTTACTACTGCTCCAAAAATCGGAGCAAAGAAAGAACTGTCTCCCTTTAAAACACTGTTTTATCACTGTATAGGACACCATCACTGCAGTACAGAGCTGGCAATCTGAACTTGCATTACTTTCCTCCAGCTCTCCTCCTTGGAACGTGATGAAGTACGCATGACTGCTAATGTGCTCTGTTATGACATGAGCTGAGAAAATAATTTCCATTAATCTGAAGTGATTAAAGTTCATTTGCTCCTGTCTGCAACGCACCAGAGAAGAATGTATAATGCACCCAAAGTTGCTGTAACATCCTTTAACACTCTTGTGCTTAGTTTGCTTTGTTTTAATGGTACTATCAAGTTCATCTACACCCACACGCTGACTTCCAACGCAACTGAAATGTAAATGATGATGGTTCTGCTCTCTGGAGGAGCACAGACCAGCACCTATGATACATGGGCTGCCAGAAGCTCCCAGCTGGGATAGCACCACACAGTGCCAGGATAGGAGCAGGCACAGCACTGCATGGGATTCCCTGGGAACGCAGGCAGCATTCCATAAGGATGGGACACATCCACCAGGCAGAAATCCAACCAACACAGCACAACCCAGGAAGCTCAGAAAACCCCTCAGAAAACTTCTTCCTTTACATCCACCTTGCTGAGACCCAGGAAACCTTGTAAAGCCCAAACCACCACATGGCTGGTAAGACTGGGTGCCCTGGGGTTCACTTACAGGTATGAACAGAAACCAACGCCAGGTCTGCACAGAGATCTCTATCAGCTGCATGGAAACCTGTCTTCATGGAAGTCATCCTCTAGCAGCTGCCTGAACCTCTTCAGGGAACAGGAGTGGTTGGAGGATTAAATTTACACGTTCCCATCATACCGAGGGCGCTACTAAACACACAGGTTTCAGTTAGGTGATGTTTATGCTCATCACAAGACCTCACAAGCACTAAATACAGAATTTAAGAAAAAGCAAAACAGATCCAGTGAGGGCAAAGAGGAGTTAGAGACCTAAGTCTGCACTTCTAGACATTTACACAACATCCATATTAGACATCTATACCCATTTGTCTGGTCAATGTGATGGATGATTTGATTGACTGGTCAATGTGATGCATGTTTTATATTCCCTGTTCTGTTTCTACTCCAGAGAACACTGAAATAGGCCCCCACAGAGCAGCTCCAACAGAACAAACACCAAACTGCTCTGCTAGATGTCTGACTGCAATGGAATAGACATGGAATAGAATGGGCTCACTGCACTGCACGACAGGCAGCTGCAGACATGAGCAAATAACATCATTTCTTTGCAACGGAAAGAAGTCAGTTTTCCTAAAAACTACAGTTGAATAGGAGGAAAAACTCTTGACATGGAGATCAATGAGACTTTGGAGGGGGCTTTCTTGGGAGAAATGGTGCAAACATCACCTGAGACTTCTATAAGCAGTCACAGTTCAATCCTGGAAATTGTTCTGTAGGGAACAGCTCTGCACTGACAGAGGGGATTAAGGTGACCCACAGTCACACCTCCATCTGCTTTTCCTTCTCAAAATCACACGACACACACATAAGTTGTACCCATATGAATTCCTAGTATTAAAAAATCCCACTATAATTTTAAAAAGCATATTTCCAATGCAGTTGAATCTACCTTACAACAGCTCCACCAAGTGCATTTTTTCAGCCCCCTAACACAATTTCAATATCATTTTTGCATGTTAGAATCCTACTTCCGCATGAAAAGAGAGCAGAAAAAAAAAAAAACCATCCCAAAAATGTTAAAAATAAATTATTAAAATGGTTTGCAGATAATGCTGGTGCCTCGGTGCCAGGTAACTGCACACAGCAGATTCGATGCTGTAAACCCTTTTATGAGACTTCAGTACTTAGAAATGAAATTGTAAATGGGAAAGTGCAGATCGCTTTGATTTAGAAAATTGCTGCCATTAACCAGTTTACAAAGCATCTACTGTTTCAGCATCATTATCCCCAATGTGTCAAACTAAGTGGTTTCACAATATTTAAAGCACTCCCAACTTCCTCATAAATATCATTTATATTCCACGTCTGCTATTCAGTGAACTGAGACACATCATTTACATTCCTCTGTAGTTACATAGCATGATTACCTGAACAGATACAGCCTTACCTGACATAAATAATGAGAAAACAAAAGGCCATGGCTGTTCAAAAGGTTTAATAACTCAGGTAGCATTAAGGCTTGTAATGCACTCTGCGTTTGGAAGCATTAAAATGTACAGTGTACAGAAAAAGTAGAAATGCTCAAACCTTTGGGTCACTGCACGCTTTCCTACTTGTAGTTGTGTACATGTGGATATTCCATATACCTCAATGCATGGCCAATGTTATGCAGTGGGTATTTTCCACTTTTATAAAAGGTCTGGTCAAGTTTGTTGAAGGACAACTGAACATTTCCATTACTTAATTGTAGTACAGCTGAACGTTGCTATCAAACTGAATATCAGGAGATGATTCTGTTCATCAAACCACTGCAACTTTGCTCGTATGGATATGCACACATCCTGGAATTGTAGATTTGAGTGTATTTACATTTGTCCTTCAACACTTCCATCACTGATTTCAGTTTCAAGGTCCCTTCCAAGCCAAACCAATCTAAGACTCAATGAAATTCAGCAGATTGTGGCCACATGCAAAACCTTTCCCCGTTCTTTGGCATCTGAATGTACACGGCCCAAGGTCAGGTTTTCAATCAATATACTGATAAAGTGTATCAAAACCAGCAGGTTATTGCACTGCATACACAGCATACAGCAGCACAACTCCCAGGTACCCAAGGTTAAACCATTGAGAAATTCACGATGAGAAAAGCATGGACAACTGGCATAGAAAGGAAGGGCAGAAACAGGCAGAAAATGCTAACAAATTGACAGGTTCCTGCATACAGACACTCAACTTCTCAATGCAGACAAATGAACACAGCAAAACGTATGCTCTAAGTGTACATTTATTGCTATGGAAATGGCTGTTTGCCAAGAAAATCCTGACACAGGTAAGACAAACTCCTCTAGAACTTATTAAGGAATCCACAAGCATCAAATAAAGATAGATGATTGGTTCTCCAGGTGGTTTTACAGGCCATTTTTTCCATGAATTACACTGCTGACCTGATAATTCATTTTCACATGGAGACAAAGGGAAAGGAAAAAGGAAAAGCATAGAACAGGAGAGACACGGCTCAAAGGTAAAGCAATTAGGGAAAGCAGAGAAGCGTAATGGTATCAATAGAAACATTTGGGTTAGAAGGAACCTTAAACAACACTGAGTTCTATCACCCTTCCCACCAACAGGGCCAGCCTTACGTGGTAAGGTTGCTCAAAGCCCCAGCCAAGCCATTAATTGAGCACTTCCAGTGGGGAATGGGACATCCCTGGGCAGCCTGTCCCATGTCTTCCCATGAAATATTTATATATCATCACCCAAGCGACACTGCTAACCCTATCAGCATCCAGCTCCTTCTTCCCTTCCGTTTCTCTCTATTCAGTTTGACTTTGCCAGAAGCAAAATCAACCCGGTAAGCAGCTGCAGAAAAACAAGGAAATTTATCTCATTTTATTTCTTTGGAAGAAGACATCAAAAAGAAATCCAGCAGCGTTAAACGTTTGAGGGGAGAAACACATCTTTCTGCAAAGATGTGCATCTTCTATCATTTGGCAGAACTGCAGCCATTCAAGACCTATGATTCTGCAGAGAAACTCAATTGTGATGATGTCCCAAGGCAGTTTCAATTTACAATTAAACCCCTCTGCATTGTAACAGTTTGTTTCACTGCATCACTGATGCAAATTGCTGTGCGTTGCTTAGTTTAGAGGGCGAGTTCTTCCTGCTCCTGCCCATCTGCATGTGTTTTTCTCACCCTGCCACCTCCTGCCCCAAGGGGCTTCACAGAAATTCTTCTCTGTACAGCAACAGCTTAGGAATAGCTTTGTTCTAAACCCAGTGCTATAAAGACATTTATGAAATCAATGAAGATTCTTACATTCATCCAGCAACAGCATAGAAACTGTAACCTCTGTTCAAGTGTAGCACAGTGCTCTACTTTGAAGCATTCACAGCACACATCTTTCCATCCTCTGAATGCATCTGCGTGTGACAATAGTGCAGTCTATGAGACGGAAATTGTGGGACTTGAATTCAATGGCCACTTCTATGTATTGCTTCATAGAGCCTGGGCTGAAAAGAAAGCAATCAGCACGAAGCATCAGCAGGCAAGTTTTATCCTTGGGTCAAGGAAAACCTTCTATTCTATGTTCTGTGAAAGATGTGGAAACTTTTTTTCCAACTTGCAGACATCAGATTATACAAACATCAGATTTTTTTTCATGGCTGTAATCAACATCCTAAGAAAACCTTGGCTTCCAATGAGCGGTCTTGAATGACATGGGTCAGCCTTAAAGTATAGTATATACTTTATATAGTATATAAATATAGTATATATTATTATATATATACTAAAAAGTATATATTAGTATATATACTTTTTATAGTATAAAGCCAAAAACATCTGATAGCATTTATTAAAAAATAATCAGTGATGTATTCATTGATCCCATCACCTCTCACTTTCCCTTGCTCAAAACCCAGCTGGAATAGGGAAAACCCACCCTACTTCTGAATAATAATATCACAGCACTTAAAGTAAAGATATACAGAAGAAAGCAAAGGAGGACCTAGATATTCTAAATCCCACTTTTTAATCATTGCTGTGTTAGCCAATAGAGGTCAGCACTTTGGGTAGCGTAAGCCCATGCAACTCCACCAGTTTTAGCAGAACAGTGAGAAATTACAGATGCTGAGAATCTCACTCATTAACTATTTGATCTTGAACACCTTTCTGAAGGTCGTGTTTTAATAGCTCCCTGTCTGCCTATCATTCACCTTTTGGTAAATACAAAAAACTACTAAAGTTCAATCCAAAGAATAAAATGAAACATCAAAAATGACTGAAGTTCCCTCCATGCATCCCCTCCTTCAACACTGACCACACTGCAAATAGATTATTTCCATCAAGAATAGATTACAGTCATCCCAGCATGACTTTGGCCACTCCTTATTGATCCACCCCTCCTTACTGATCCACCCCAGCCGTGCCACACAACCAGAGCTTCATCAAAAGCCAAACACAACCAGCAATGCTATATGTATTCATCAGCAAATTCCTTTGCACAGACTCTGCACTTTTTTTTCCCCTTTTTTGATCCTCCAATATTAAAGGTGCTCTGTGCTTCACAGACATTAAGTCAAGGGCTTTGTTCCTAGGCTTCTAACAAACACGTACTGGGAGTGTTCTATCACAGCGCATCGCGTACAAGAATGAGATCTTCATGCTTCAACAGTGTGCTGGTGGGTTTTGTTTTGTCTCCCCTCTGTTTGTTTTTAATATCACTCTCAATTAACTGAGCTCAAAAATCTAAACTTGGACTGACATTGACGGACTTCAGAAACGTTGCCAATGAAGCCACTGTTTCATGCACCTTCCCTCAGAAGATCACTTGATTTAAACACAAGTTTAATTATAATTTAAGTAAATAATAATTTGGGAGATCTACAAGCATTCCTTTTCGCCTAATTTGTACATGCTGAAGAAAACAGAGGTAGACACAGAGGCAAAGATTCAAGAGTAGCTGCTCCCTTCCCTATTGCCAGAGCCAGCTCCAGCATTGATCGTCACTTGAGCAATTGATTGATACCACAGACAAAATGAAAGGCACATGGGCTGAGTATTGGGGATCTGAGGGCTTCCATCTTTTGCTCTTTACAGCTCACAATGTACCACTATTTAGAACAGCAAGATTTAGAGAAAGAAAAGAACAGCTTCAAGGAAAATGCAACTGCAGAAAACAGCACTTCCAAGTGAAGGAACAACACATACCAACCCATGTTCTGCTCCCTTGGGCTTAAAGCTTTATGTGATGACATTGCACAATGCTTCTGCAATAATTTTTAAACCCACTTATCACTTCATCCCCATTTTGTAGAATAAGACAAAAGAAAAGAGAAAGCTCAAGCATCAGCACACTGAACAAGTCATGGTTCACACCAAGTTCAATTTCAGGTGCTTTTATATTGGGGCCTGCAGCATGATCACTGTATGGTAATCACAACTCCAATGATCCCTTCTCCCAGCATATTCCACATCTTCAAAACACAGATCACATAGAACTCACCTGGGCCTTTTCCTTCATGCCACACCAAGCTTGAAAAACAATTTCAGATTAGAGCTTAATGGAATTACACTGCTTTAGTTACTGTTGAAGCAATAAATGCAGTAATCCTAGGCTGCTCCCAGGCAGTGCCGTGCAGGTCCCAGGCTGCCATCTGCTATAAGAGCCTTGGGGGGGCTCCTTCCAAACAAAATCAAGTTCCCAAAGTTGCATCTAGATGGATTCAGTGACTGCAAATCTACCGTGGGTTGCAATTGCATTTTCTTTTCTCCTTACAGCTCCAAAATGAGTATTCCGTTACACAGTCATCTTCTGCTTTCAGTGTTTTTGACTCAAACTAACACTTATTGCATTGATACCTAAAAAACAGCTCCAGAGTTCTAATGTTCCTATTCAGGAAGGCAAGCTGTTCCTAAAACAGGATTCCTGAAAGCTGTTTGTGGAGGCATGGAAGCAGAACTTCGTGTCCTGCTAACCAGAACAGACAAGCAATGCACTATAGGAAAGGTACAGTTAGTTTTCTCTGATCCTACAGCACTGCTTCAAATAGCGTAGATAATTATTATTATATATTCTAAATAACTCTTCATGCAGAAGTTCTTAGCTGCCATCCTAGCAACCACCTGAACATCACTGACCAGGGAGAACCCCACTTACAGAAGCTTTAAACATCGAGCATGCCCTCAGTAATGGAGATTTTACAGTGCTTTTGGAAATAAGTTGAGCTTGTTGAATGGTCTGAGCATAACACTCCACACACAGCTCAGCGTGGCTGCTGCTAAGCAGACAGAACTGCTTGAAAAAGATTGCCAACATTTGCCAGATTTTCAGTTTCCTAAACATTTAGCACTGTTAAGTCTCCTGAGAATCTGACCACGTGCATCTTTCAGGACAGTTTCCAAGAGCTTTACTTTGAATAAAGAAAAGTGGAAGCCAATATCACGTACGCTCGTATGAAGCTATAAAATAAAATAAATGCAGTCACTGCCAACATCTCCAAAACATTTTAACAAAAACATGCATTTAAGCAAACCCTTCGGCAGCACTGCTTGGCTCCCACTTCCTACCATGCTGCTCTCAGAGGGAGATTTGTCACTGAGCTGAGTGATGGCTCACGCCGGGCAGATTTACCTCGTTCAGATTAATCGAGTCACAGAACAGCAAAACTTCTGCCTGAGGTCTTTGTCAAATCTACAGAAGCAGATCCAAATCGCAGCGCAACGTTTTAATCAAGTGACATATGGCTCCTTCTACCTCTATATTTCAAAGCTACGCCGTGAAGTACCCTTCTTGCAAAGAGTTCTTTTTTAAGAACTCTCTAAAAATATCACGTGTGTGTCACTAAAAAGAGAAAAAACTGAGCTGTGGGAGGAAAAAAAACAACAATTTTTTTTTAGCAGAGCAGAAAATGAAGCATTGCTCTGGTTGCTCTCACATTTGCACCTTGAAGTCTTAACACAGCAGTGGTTCTGTGCTGGTGGAAGAACCACACCGGACAGGCAAAGCTGGGAGGCAGTTTGGAAAAAGCTCTTGAAGATCACAGCCACAGAACAGCCCCTTCACTTTAACCTGATGGGTTCAACCTAATCTTTCTATTTCATGGGTGTTTAACCATTCCATACCCTCTCCCCATCAGGGGCAGCTGCTTACATCCCTTGGTCTCAGCACACAGCAGTGCAGGTGGAGTCGGAGCTCATGAAGTGCTGCAGAACTCGATCTCAGTGCTGAAGCAGCTCTATGGCCACCTTCAATGACAGGATTACTACAGACATTAGAAGCAACAGTCAGGAGCATCTCTGCCCAGTCAGTACAAGAAGTGTTCCCATCTCTGGATAAAAAATACCACAGTAGGGAAAATGTCCTGAGAGCAAAACTCCTACATTGACTAAAGCAAAAACTGCAGCTTGGCTGGGACAAGGAGCAACCCCCAAAGCTGCACTGCCAAATACAGCCACTCCTTGTCACTCAACTGTGTTAAGAAGGAAAGACTGTCAGAGCCCAGACAGGGGCTCAGATATTTCTTAACCTGCCATTTAAAACTCTTTTGTCACACATCAGCATTTCTGCTTTCAAGGAAGTGCACTGCTCTGAAAATACATTTTTAAAAAGACAGCTCTGAATGGCACAGCTGTCAGCAGAGCTGTGTGTTCACAGTGCCATCCACACCTCCTTACAGCATCGCAGGCAGAGCTGTGATGGGTGCCTCAGCACCTCGGGGTGCCAGCAGACAGGGAGGGCGAGCTGCTAAATGCAACGCAGTCATGGGATCGTGGGGATCTCCCACACGTGTCTCCAAAAAAGGTTTTGGCACTCATTGTTTAACAGCAGTGACTGACGTGACCTCGGTAAACAATCTGCTTCTAATTAACAGTTATGCTTAAAAGAGCAACTCCCCTGTCAAATCAGGACATAAGGTTAAGTGCACTGATGGAGCAGACTGGTACCAGGCTGTCACACCCTCTGATGTGCCATCATGGTGTATGTGTACACTGGGTAGCAACCAATTATTCCCAACTTCAGAAAACGTGCCAAAAGCCCTTTCTAATCACATATTTCAATAGCTCCTATCCTGAATTCCTATGAAGTATCCCACATCCAATTCCACACGATGATTCCGAGCTCTGTGAAGGGATTCAGAGGTCGTATGGATGCTGAATGAAACAATCCCTCATCATCAGACAACGCTCACCAGTACACATCGTATTAGAGTTGTCTGATCAAGCAAAGAACATCCTGTGGACAGACAGTAAATGCCTGCACAGTCAACAGGAGAAGTTCCTGCCATCCCCAAGTGACAGCAAATGCTGGGGGCAGGCAAAGCACAGCAACGTATTTGACAGTTGGCATCGTGGTTAAGCAGCTTGAATATTTTTCCAAGCCTTTGAGAGAAGGTTGCAGAGTTGAGGTCATGGTTTATAAAATTCATTGACAGCAGTAATTTGTCTAAAAAAAAAATAAAAAAATCACCCAACTTAATTCACATGCAATTAAATCATTATTTAAATGGCAAACAGCAGAACGGCGCTTTCAGCAAATGCTTCTGTAATTTACTGCTGGGACCAAACATTCATCCTTCCACTTTCCTGGTGCTCATCAGGATGACCCATAGCCACGTACCAGATGCAGGATCTGGATCTCAAACCCCAAAAAGCCCTCGCAGAGCTGTTCTCCTGCTAGGAGGAGGCAGTGCCACAGCCTCCAACCATTCATCTGCTCAGAACAAGTTCTGAACTTTAAGGTGAAAAGGAATGAGGCCAGAATCTGTGCTGTTACACTGTGCAAAGTCAGCACCTATCCCCAGAGAGCGGGGATGTCATTGGAGGGGGAGAGAAAATAAAACTGTGTCCTGAAAGAGGGTCAAAGCAGCAGATATAGTGCTGCAATTGGCTGCTTCCCTAAACACACATCCCCTTAGCAAGGCAGGGTTGAACTTTTAATAGCTGTTCCACTGCTTCCCATGCAACACTCAGCTGATAACTCACGCTCTCAGAACTCAGACCCAGTCAGCCCTCCCAGTGCTCCCATCATGGGCTGCACTGCATACAGATTCCCCATCACTTCTGATAAGAGCCCCTTTTCTCCAAAACACTCACAGAGGTCCTCCCTCATTCAATCTGATGCAGCCAATTTATGGGGCTGGAGTTTTGCTCTTCTCACAAGGAGGACCTAAAGGGCAAAGAAATACAGTGCTGGACTTTCTCAGAAACCACCTTCAATGAATCGAACATATTTCAGTGGCTTCCAGAGCATCCTGCTGCAAATGATCCTAATAACTTCCTTTTGTTCACAACTGAGTGCATTACCCCAGCATGATCCCAGGCCCAGCACTGCAAGACTAATTGGTTTTTTACCATGTATATAATAGAAAAGCTTATAATGTTCTCAGTCATAACTTTAGGAGGATTAAAATGAAGAAAGTAAATAGGGCTGAGAAGTCACGTGATGCAGATGTAATTTAGGAGAGGCTATTTTTATACTTCAATGCAATTTAACATATCAAACTAAAACAGTCCCTTTGGGATGGACCACAACACTCCAACTTCCAACAGCTTCCCAAGTCTGAAGGATAACACACTGTAGCTCTGCTGCATGCTGCTATTTTATCATTTTTAAAGTCATTCAAATTCAGGTTTCGATCTATTTTATGTTCCTTGGCACAGATTAAGTTATTGCAAAATTAATGTCAATTGCCTGCGTAACAGCAGATTTTTTTTTTTTTCTTTGGACCCACAAACGTAATTAACCAACCACCGAAAAGAAGGGAAAATGAAGAGAGGGCCTTTGCTGCTGACAGACACTGCCCTACATTTTTAACACAGGGAGAAGAAGGTGCTGTCAAACATGCAAATCATTTCCAAGCAAACAGCTTCCCCAGGGGCCGCATTTACAACAGCTAAACCAGGAATGGGGAGCGCAGCTACTTTTGTTTTCATGTTAGCAGGAAACAAGGCAGCATCAAAGCAGATCTCCGGTGAGGCTGCAGCACACAAAGTCAACACACTGGCAATTCTTGCTGCCAATCAAAGGATTTTCTCTGGATTTCACAAGCTTTGTAAGCCAGACCTCCTCATGAGTAGATCAGCACTCCTCCCTTGAGAAAGGCTAACCAATAAACATCTTTTGTTTTGATGTGAGAAAGGCATAGAGAACCAAGACAAGGACAGATATCACATACTAACAAAGCACAAAAGCATATTTTTTTATTTAAAAAGTTGCTCAGCTGACCATTTGTCCTCCTTCTGTATTACAGCAATTAGAAACATCCTGCTTCACTTGTAAGAAATTGTCTACAGCGACAGCAAACAGGGCAGCCAGGAGACATGACTTCAGATCCCATAAAGGTGCAGATATCACACAAGAAACATCAGTACAGAACAACTGGCTGCTACCAGGACACAACCCTTGCAACCAAGGGTTAACAAAGGTGTGCTCTAAGCTACCCTCACCTTCCAGAACAACAGAATAAGATTCTGTACTCTGAGCCTTATGAGTTACTAATAGGACTCCAGGCAATGCCCTTCCCCACAGCATCACCAGAGCAAACATCACATCACCTTTCTGATTGCCACAGAGGTGAAGGTGGCCCACAGCACCTGGTCTGGAACAACAACAGTCTCCTGTCCATTCATTAAATGGAGAAAGAGTAGAGTTAAGTAGTTCATGCACTGCTTTGGATCCGCAGCAATGAGTGCAGTCTATGAGTTACAGGAGAAAGCCCACAGGGAAGGAGAGCTGAGCCCTCCTTTTGGTTTGGAAAGTCACATAGTTAAAGAAAACCACACATTCTGCAGGTTCTTCTTGTGGTTTAAATGCAGCAAGGCATGTAAGAGATTTAAGGCTACAAAATACCTGACCAAGACAGCTAATAAACAGCCCCAAACTTATCATGTACTGTCCTTTCTAGAACACATTGGGCACAAAGCTTATGCAGTTGTCTGAAAATGACCCTATTTGAGACCAAAACCTATGGAGAGAAGACAATTGCTGCCAGTCACAGCACTGGGCAGCATACAGGAACCCACCCCATTGCCAGCATCTTCCTATCATACCCATGTCCACACAGCCACCATCTGCATCACTCGTAGCCCACTCCAAGTCAGCTCTAAAGCAGCTGCCCAAGGGATGGAGTGATTTCAAGAGTAAGATTTGAGGGAATTACTCACTTCCTTTCTCCCCTCAGACACTCAAATCATGTCCCTAAAGCTCATGGTGAGAAAAGTTAAGAGCCTGAAGAAGAGAAACCAGAGGCTCATTCTACAGAGCCACAGGAATCACACTGGTTAGAAATTGAAGCCATGCTTCAGGATTGTCCTTTGTAATACCTCTAAGTATCCATCCCAACAGATTGGAAGTCTTCAGCACTGTTTGCCTTCCATCTTGCTCTATTCACTTCAGCTTGTGGACTACAATACTCCCACTCACTGTATCAGATACATCACAGCACACAAGATGCATTTAGCCTTTAATCTAGCTCTTCCCTCAGCAGCAAGCCTACACAAACTCCCATGCCATTTAGAATTGCTCAGATATCTCCAACACTGGTGAAGTCCATTTGTGATGATAATACCATTAAACAGTTGTCAAGACAGATTTGAGAGAAGATGGCAGTTTAAGGTTCTAAAAAGTGTTTTTCAGCCCTTTACGAAAAACTGGGGAATCTGAGAGACAAAAATATTCTTTTGAAGTTTCTTTTAAAGATGCAGGCATCGAGATGTGACGTTCATATTTCTGATAAGCAATAATTCATTAGCTCTGAGCATTATTAAGAATGCCCCAAACTTCGTGTGAGCTGGCACAGGTTTGTGTCATTCTCTCTCCCAGCCAGACCAATACAAATAACTGATGGGGGTACCCATAGGTGAAAGGCAGCTATCTGTTTAGGTCATCTGTTCTGCTTGCCTTCAAGAGCTGAATTATTTCTTCTAAAACACTGTGTATTTTATCAGAGTGTCAAGGAGGCCTTGTCATTACATTTGGTGGCATAAAAAAGTAAACCAAGCTTGGCCATAGTGTCTCTGGAGCCAAGTTTAAGGCAAAAGAGGACAAAACACATGCTGGGTGTAATAAAGCAACTGCAGATAGATGGAAGTTGCATAGGCAGAGAGCCCAGAGCAGCTCTGCAATGTCAGAACACCTTCCTGAGTTCAGGGAATCCTACAAACCCTGCAGTGTTCCCTGCTGGCACTGGGGGCTGTGTTCAAACAGCTGGAGCAGGAGGGCACAGCTCAGCATCCTGCCTCCTGCACAGCACTATGGGAACCACTGCACAAGGATGGTAAGGAAACCACCCTGACCATGGCATGAAGGTCATTTCAGCATGTGGGAGCTCAATTCTTTCCAAGTTTCTGTAAAGCCTTTGCTCCAGATAACAATTATTTTTAGGCAGTAGTAACCTGATAGATATTTATAGATAACTCCTTTCAGGACGCAGCATAAAACAGTAATTATTCTCACCTGTCTTCTCATCACAGCCTGAATTCTATCTAGAACAGTGCCTGCACCTCATCACACATGGCCAAAGTGCAGCAAATACTCTGAACAAGATGCTGATACAGCATTAAAAAGAATAAGAGATCACCATATAACATAACCTCCTTATGATATCAATGGAAATTATTTTCCACAAAGCTCTCTGATAAAGGAGAAAAGCAGAAAGCAACATTCTGCATGAACAGTCAGATGTAAGGTCATCGTGACAGACTCAAATGAACCTGTTATGGATTCAGGCCACGCAACAAAGCCAAACTCATGCTATGAACCTAGAGGGAAGGATCAAAACTTGGGATGAAATAACACAGAATGACGTGCAGTAATTCAGAGTATTTCATCTTCTCCAGCTGTGCTGAGTGAGCTGGGATTCCAGAGGGGTGCTCAGCATCACAGGGCAAAGTTATATTCTAGTTCATACATAGAACTGGGCTATGTGAACATCTCCGATTTTTCCATACGGTAACACTCCACCATACAACATAAAGTAACAGTCCACCAAATATAAAATACAACCATTCTTGCTGATCCTGTTGATGCATATTCTGGAGTTGTTTGCGTCTTGGTAGCATACAGCTGAGTATGTGAATTCCATCTTTTATTTCTTTGTCAGCTGGATTTCTTCTGCAACTAATTAGGAGCTAGAGAACTCTGCCGATGGGAAAACCAGCAGCTATGGCAGCCTCTGCCTTCCCCAGAATTTGTCTTTTTGAAATATAACAAGGTCATTCTTACAAGATGCAAATAAATTGGGGGGGAAGGAGGAGGGACCCACATGCAGCGAGATGCCCCAGGTTATTAACTGCCATAAAATGACAGAAAGGAGGTGGCACCGTTCAAACCCCACACCTTTGCTCATTAGTCATTGCTGTGACACAGCTAACCCAACTGCTCTGTGTTTGGCCAAGTGCAACGCGTGCTAGGAGCAATTTCCAGGCTACCAGAAACTGTGGATTGTTATGTTCTCGTGTCTGCATTACAAGCACAGGTCTACAGGAACATGGTGGTGTTCTTCCCTGCTTCCCCCTTTCAGAACAGATAGGGATGTGCAGCGTTTCCTTCCACTATAAATAAGAGCCTGTTGATTTTACTTGACACTTGGTTCCATTTCCCACCAACGGCTGTCCATGGAATCAACTCCTGAGCCTCCTCTCTGAATGCCATGTGGAACACACTGCCACAAATGCTTCATGAGCCCCTTCCAATAACATAAATACACACAAGCTGGAATACAAGTCAGTGCTTGCTAGAATAACTTGCCCCCTCTGTTCCATTTCCATGCTTGAAATGGAGGCGAAGGCAAGTAGTTTACAGTGATCTACAGTTGGAGTAATGGTCCGAGGGAGAAGCCAAGTCAGAGAGCAGCCACATCACCCACACTTTGTGTGCTTCATCAATCCCATAGCTTCCCAGTTCACCCAGAGGTGCAACAAAAGGCATTTCCTTTATCAACCTAAAGATATGTTGGCCATTCTTTGGAATAATTCTTTCATACTCTTTGGAAAGTTAGGAGAGGTCCAACAAGCATACAGCTTGCCCAAACTGTTGGAGAATCAGATCTGTTTCTTTTTTTATATCCTTACACTGCTAACAAATAAGGGAGATGCACATGGAAGGAGCTGAGACATGGAGAACTCATTGCACTTTTTCCTGAAGCTCAGGCAAGCCATAAAGGCTGGCAGGAAGCTCTGCACAACCCATTGAAGGTGGTCCAAAGTCTCCTGCGTCAGCTGGACCTGACACATTGAAAAGCCACATCAGAGCGGATCCAGATGCACTGATTTTAGGTTACAAGGCAGAAATCTGCTAAGAGAAGGCTAAATGGGATTCCTGTGTAAATGCTAATTTCTCTTTGCAACTAAGCAGATTGTGTATTCTCACAGCAGCATCTCAGTTACTGCTTCAAGCACAGAAAGTAGACGCTGAATTAGGGACAGCAGCTACTGACTGTAAACTCAGGATTGCTCACTGTAGCAGACACACAAATTTAACTTAACAAGCAGCCTATAAGGAGGAGTATTATAACCAAGAATCATGTCTGTCATTTGAAAAACCAACAAAGAAGATCAGAAGAAATACGACTGCGCTGTCTGCAACCATGCTATGAATTAAATTACATGTATTGTCTCAGATGTCAGCACTGAAAAAAAAAAAACCAAACCTGTTTTGGAAGCATCTCAGAAGCAACATATAGCAATCACAATTTCTGGACTATTCCTTCTGTCCTCTTCTGGTTGCTAAACTGAATGCAGGAAGCACGTAGGCAGCCAATACAGCCACGTGTCTGTGTGAAGTCTTACAGACCCCTAATATGATGAAATGACATTCTCATAGTCACCTCATTATAGGCTTCTCTTTATTAAAACAATTTACTGAAAGATTTGTAGCGTCAGATCAGTGGAATAGGTTACCAAGTCAGTAATAACCACCAGAGATTTGCTGATCTCCAGCAGAAATTGTTTAATGACAACCTAGAGGTTAAAATCCCTGTTCATAAATACAGCACATCATCTCAGCGCTCTGAATAGGAATCTATTCATGGAACATTCTCAGTCTTTATTAACACTGGATCTGCTTTACAGAAAACCACTGAGATGAGATTTTAAACAGCCATCAAGAAGATTTCTCCTACTGCTTTCCACAATGGGAGGAGATTTAAAATATACAGGAGTGCAAGAAGAACAGCTTGGGCTTAAAATAAGTTTCACAGCTGATGACAGACATGAATTTGAAGCCACTTGCTGCATCAGCCTAGCCCATGAGAAGCATCACAAGCCACCACAACATATCATCAGCTAAGATTTAATTGCAAGCCTTCAACACAAAGAAATACAGCCTGCTTGCAGGACACTGGAGCCTAAGTCAGGAAGAGCATGGCTAAGCTGCTCTAGGAACACTGTGCATTTTGCTCTCCCAAACTTTCAGATGTCTTTTCAGGTGGAAAACCTCGAGTGTCCATACAACACTTGGCCCTTCTAAAGCCATCAGAAATCAACGTAGAGCTCAGGGGCCTCATATTTGGGTCAAAGTTGATTCCTATTGGTCTCATTTGAGATTGAGTCAGTTGTCTTCACTACCCTTCCGTTTCCTTCTGCATTTATCAGGCAAAAAAAAAATATCCAAAGCACTAGGAAGCGAATTGCAGTCCTACATTTACAAGGCTCCTTGGCTGGACACATCACACATCATTCTGGGCGCAACCACCTCACAAAACAAACTGTTTAGGGGGCTGTGGGCTTTGTTTTATTCACAGCTGTGAGAGAAGCTGTGCACTGAAAAAAAAAAAGAATTCCTCCTTTTGCTTCCCCTCATAACAACAGCTGCGTTATTGAATCTCTTTCCTATCTTTCTGCCACAAAAGATGGTTCAGCTCCATAGAAAGTATTTTATACCTTTAATAAAGCATTTTAAATATGGAACTTCCACAGGATTAAAAACATCTTGGTGTGAGCTGCTAACATTTTGTGGCTGTATTTTTTTTTTTTTATGGGTATACTCCCAAGGAAAGTAAAGGTTAAAAATATGAACCAACATCAGGCCCAGCTCTATTTCCCCACTCACAGCTTCTCCTACTTCCTTATGTTAAGCTGCTTTAGAGGTTAAGCATGACAGGCTCAGATGATGGAACACTGCAGGCTGCATGACATGACAGTGCAGCCAAACACAGGGGGACCACAGCTTGTTATTTGTCTCCATCACAAGAAGTGTACCCTTTGTCCCTGCAGGACCAAGGGGACTGTAACTATAAGTGACATTCCAAAGGCACAAAGAAATCTCTCAAGAGTAGCCCTGCCAAGCTGTTAGTGGCTATGATCTCATTTATGGGGCTGCAGGATGGCCAGATACCGCTGCACCGACCAGTGGCAGCACTCAGAATCTAGCTGTAAAACATTAATTATTACTTCCATCTATGATATTCTGGATACAATTCACAATGCTCTACTGGCCCTCCTCCCTCCTACAGAATTCCATCACTGCTGGACCAGCAGAGGGGTCTCACTCTTACATACAGAAAAGGTGGCAGACATAATATTTGTATAAAAAACAGTCATAGAAATAGCTAATTAGAGAAAGGCACTAAATAACACTGGAGACTCAAAGTCTTTTAATTACACACAGAGCCCAGAGAGGTTGTGAAATTCACAGCAGAGTTTCAATAGCCACGTAATCCAGTTTGACATCACAAACTACAGAGATGCAGAGCTGAAGCTGGGGATGATTACAACTGTATGAGGTTGGGACGGCCCTCATTGACATCTCCTCTCTGGTTTATTTTCTGCTAAATTCAGAGTCCAGTGGGAGCATCGGTTCACCCATACCTGGATAAGGCAGCCCCACTAACCCCAAAGTAACAACAAATCACCCCAACCTGCACAAACTTAACCTTCACACACGACTCAGGGGCACGTTGTCTTGTGGAGCCATTTGCTGAAACATACACTGTGAGAGGGGAATTTATTTGCAGACCAATACTGATATTGTATGGTTTCCTATCACTGCAGTACGTCTGACTGTTGGACTGCAAGACCTTTGTGAGGGCATTACTGCAATCAAATCCTACAGCCTGGGCTCCATCTAGAGTCAGGAAGTTTCTCTGCTATGTACTCCTCTCCCTCCTCCCCACAGCTCACTTGGAGTGATGGTAGGAACACACAATTGCTCCCTTTTTAATCCTATAAGGTAAGAAATGATGTTCTCCTTATTTGTCTTCAGAAAACCTTCACACATCAATGACCACCGAGAGACCTTGGAAATAAGAATCCCCATCCTTGGGCTCTTTCCCTACACTTGAGTAAGCACCAGGTCTGCATCAGTGCTTCTGATACCCATCGTAAGGGCAGTGCTATTTGTTTTGCCGTTCCTCAGGAAGGAGGCAAAGAGAAGTCAGCTCCAACTGTTAGGTCATGTTTAGCACAACTCAGATCTGAAAACTCCACGTTATCAAGAATTAAAGATGCTCTCATTCGAATGACTGAAGAGAAGTTACCAAGCTCAAAACAAGTCAGGCACCACATTACTAACTCAGATTCAAATCAAAATAGAGCAGAATTATTTAAATCATAGTCTAAATTAGATCTGTAAAAATCTTCACAGAAATAGGCAAGTCAAGTAGCAGAGTTATCTCTGGAAAAAATCTATTAGCAGTAATGGAATGATAATCCTCTCAGATTCATTGATGCTGACAGATTAAATACTCTAAATTCATCTTTTATTTTGTTAGCTCATTTGACGCAAAATAAGTCCTACGTTTTTAATGCAGTGGGAGCTGAGGGAATTTGGCTGTTACTGTGGCAAATTTGGTATTAACAGCCTTTAGGTACTCAGCACAGCCATAAGCTGTTACCAAGTGCCAGCTGGAGAAGAATGACTTGTTTCCTCTCTTAACACAGTACCACTGCTTCTTAGAAACTAATTTAACATCACTGAAGTTGCTTCTACCAGGAAAAGAAGAAGGATTAGGGCTGATAACAAAAGCAATGTATGATTAAGTGCCTTTTCCCCACAATCCATGGTTAAATAACAGGGTGACACACACTGCCGACCTCCTCGTGTCAGGATGGTGCATCTCTGGAGCAGCCTAAAGCTCCATGCAACCCTTCTGCCTCAAGGAATGCACGCAGCTGGACAGAGCAGGCAGAAATAGGAGACGGATCTCAACATCTCAACTTGAGTGACCCCATTTCGCACAAGTTATACCACGTTACTCGAGGTCAGACCTACAAATCTGACATGATTCTATAATATATAATGATAAATAGGAGCAGTGGGTTTTTATTTGCACTTCTATTTATCCCTTAAGCATTTTTTCAGCTACTTTCCCTCTTAGAAATAGAGAAATCACCAGTCATTTGCCCATGAACCATATCAAGAAGTTCATAAAACCTTTGGAAGCACGCAGATATCAAGAAAAAAAATAATTAAATTTCAGAATGAGAGAGCTACTTTGATGTACGGGTATTTCTCCAGCATCACTGAGCTCTGAGAACCACACGACGAGCACAGCACACACAGCTTCGTTAGGACACAGTAAGGACATGCATCACCCTGCATCCTGCAGCCACCCCTCATTGAGCTGCACGACAGCTGTGACAGGGAAAGCACTGCAAGCTGCGACCCAGCATCACTCTTCTACTCCCAGCAAACAGCCCATGTTCTCTACAGCCAAGTTAAAAGATAAGAAAAAGTTCCAACTCAAATCCATTATTAGCTACGTCAGCAGCAGCAAATACCTCGCAATAAATCAGTGGCAGCAAATACCTCGGAATTGGAAGGCGAAATTAATATTTCAAAGGGTAATGGCTTACCACGGACCCTCAGTGGTTTTAAATCTGGCCCAAAACACTGCTAACCTGAAGCATTTGTCACCATAAAAGTCACAGACGCATCTGTTGAACAGCAGATCAGATGCGGTTTTATATGACAGGTGAATTCAATTAATAGAGCAAATTCGTTTTTCGGCAATGCAATCTATTATTAGGAGCATTGTAAGCATGGAAGCCATTCTGTGAGTAACTATTCAGCACTTCTAAGAAGCCTCCACGTTTGCTCCTTTCACATCCATTGTCTGCCAGGACTCCAGCAATTTAATTTCACATGCAGAAGTGCTTGAAGAAACAACGGCAGAGATCCACAAAACGTATTGCTGAGAAAAAAAGAAAATACATCCAAACTTGAAGCAACTGCCCATTCAGCATAAAGGTAAGAGCAGGTGTGCTGTGTGTTCTGTGCTTCCTGACAGCTGCAAAGTTTGGACGTTTTGCACAGGAATAATAAATAAGAAGCTTCTGATTTTCAAGTTTTCCTATTGTTACAACAGGCACCAATATAAGGAACACCACCACCACCACCCACCCTATTTCCTACTTCACTTGTTTTGCTTACACTGCTCATCTCCAGACACACTCAGGTTTCATCTGCACATAAGCTGAGCTCTTTTATTGCACCATTTTATGTAGAGAAGCATCCAGTGCACCTTCAAAGTACTGAAGGAAAACACAAACACAACCCCAAACCCCAGCAGGGGGCACTGGGTACCACCCATCACCCCAACAGATGGAACTGCACCACAATGAGCACTTCTTTATTATTGCTGTTCCTGGTTGCTGCTTTAAAAAAGGCCTCAAAAAGGAGGTGGGAAGGGGGAAACGGACAAAAACCACAAACCAAAGTGATGGAGGTAGAATTTTGAGGCTGAGGTCACCAAATCGTGTATTTAAATTAGAAGCTTTCGATGCCTTCTTGGCAAGATGCTCTCCAATGTGGTTTATGGACCAAAGATATGGTTAAGCATTTAAAAAAAATGGCATTTACAAATAATGATGTTGTAAGGTGAGGCAGTGTGATATAGTGTGGCATTTGAGGTTCTCTAAAAGTGGAAATGGAAAAAAACCAAAACCATTTCATAGAAACGAAGCTGACCATCTGCTGCACTGCAACAGCGGCAGCTGCTGAAAACAACAGAAACAGCAGCCTCTGGTGTTAACATTCTGCTCCTTCCCTCTGACTCCACCTTTCCCCAGAAAGCAGGGCTGAAAATACAGAAAACATACATCAGATGGCCCTGCGGGATCCTTTGCACCATAAGTAATTTTCCATCTAGGCTTGTATCAGACTGTTGATGTTTGCGTTCTGTAATTCGCTGTGAAACAACCATCAGATTAGCTTCTCTTCTTCACTGCTAACAATTCAGCCTGATATAGAGTCCCCTGCCTCTGCGAAGATGGACATTTTCTTTCATAGCTTGGAAAGCTCATTTCATTGTTGCAGAGCTCGAGCTTCATTCTTTGCATCAGAAGAGATAGGAATTGCAGAGCTCTACTGTGTGGATGTGGAGAAGCACAAGTGTACAATGAGGAGCCAGGGAGAAGCAGCACTGCAACACACTGCTTTGCAGGGAAGGGGTTCCTTTATGGAAAGACAGGAGGGAATATCACCCAGAGATGCACATGTCAGAAAGGAACAGCGGGATGGAGATGCGTGCACCACACTTCCAACACAGGATCATATGTGCAACTCCTCAGCTTTCTGTCTAAGCAGCATTTAGCACCAACGTTGGCTGCCACAGGATGCAGGAAATAAATTCAGTGTGCTCTGAGCAATGCAGCAATACACCCAAGTAGATCAGAGAACAAATTAAAATGATCCCAATAAGTGTTCTACAGAGGGTCCAAAGTCAGCCTCACACTCAATAGAAACGCTTCTCCTATCCCACCTCATCTCATGAACTATGCTATAGCAGATGAGCACAGCAATAGATGCAGAAAAGAGCAGGACTGACTGGAAGCCAACATGCCACTGAACAGTGACTTAAAAGAACTAATACATGCACTGATTCTGTCAGTCCCAAAGCATAACAACTTCCACGTTCTGATAGCAGCGTTGAAATGCTGCTTTCGGAGCCCCCAGGCTTCTCCATCCTCCTCTCTCAAACCTTCCTTTCTCTTTCTACACAAAGCAAGACCTCAGCACAAGCAAAGCAAGCTTGTATCTTCATGGAGACCATAGAGAAGCAACCAACTACTCAGTAACCACAGCCCCAAGAAGTTTCTTCCCTGAGCAGCTGAGTAGATACAAACACTGGCAGAGAAACAAAAGCACAGTGAGAAGAAGGATGGCTCAGAGATGGGATTTCTTGTTTTAATGAACGCTTTTTCCTCACGCAGCAACTGCGTGATGTGTGTGAACACAGTCATACAATTGATGCACACAGCTCATGAGAGCTTTTCCTTGATTTTTGTTCACCCCGCATCAGTTGTTAATATCTCAGTTCTCCACTTTGCTGACATCCTGGTGACATTTGTACTTCAAGATCACATAAATCCATATGCTGACAGCTTCTGTTCAGTTGAGGTCGGCACATGAGAGATATTCCAGGTAGTAAACTGGTGAATGTAGGAACAAATAAACAGCTTTACTCTCAGCGGGGCACGAGGAACAGAGAATGAGAACTGAAGACAATCTAACGCAACACCAGCCATAACACACCTCCTTCAGATGCAGAAATCAGGACACAAAAAGCCTCCCTGCTCCTTGAATGCAGCACAGCAAATCCACATCACCCTGCAAATAAAAGCAGCAGCGGTGGCTCCCAGGCTGCTCTAAGCTGGTGGCAATGAGGTACACTGCAAATACTGAGAGAATCTAGATACACAAATGCAATTCCAGCCCGTTTGTAATGAAGCAAACAGAAGTTTATCTAATTTGCACAAGGATGGCATTAAATTCCCAACAAAAGGTAGAACCAGGACACAACTCACCTATCAGTCCTGTCCCTGCCATTGGATTCATCTCAGCATCAACTGCTTTTATCTCTCTAAAGCGTTATTCCTCCAAGAGCTCTGTTGCCCAGAACCTGGTTTGTCTGCTGAGTTCCCACATCAGAGCAATGCCTTAAATTCACAGCTCTCCACACCGCATATTTTGGGTGAGATTAAGAAAAAGAAAAAAAAAATCCCCCAATTCCAAACTGAGACACCCGCTCCTATGGCTCGCTGCTCAGCCATGCCCTGTTCCATGAGGAGGCTTAGCAGAGCATTTATTGTAATAAAACCAGAAGTGAGATGCAATGGCTGCACTGGTACTGATGCAACAAGAGAAGGAAAATCCCTAAACGGTGCTTATTTACAACAAAACGCACACAGATGTAGGAACACAATGTAGGAACACAATGGAACACGTAGCTTTAGGCTTTAATATCGAGATGCAGAGCAAAACCAGCATTCAACGTTTTAGAGACATCTTTATTTGGATACATGCAACCTAAAATTAGTTTCAATACCTCAATGAGATTAAAAAAAATTAGCTACTTCCATCTCATTTTCAAATTCCCTCAGTGTCTATGCATTGTTTGCTGTAAAATAAAAGCCCAAAGCAATGCACAGACATTCCTTCCAACAGACAAATGCAGCGTGAAGGTTATCTACAGTCATTTCATTTCTCTTTAAACTCAGTTCAAACCAAGGATCTCGGAATACCATTTGTTTCAGAGGAGGCTTGAAGATAACTTCACCTGCATCCCTTACAGCTCAGCAGGTCGGTGATTGGGGTTCATTGCTTCGGCCAAAGCCACAACCAAACACAGCACATCACAGCTCAGAGACCGCAGCCAACAGCTGACCCTAAGGATACCCACAACTCTCAAACCAAACCATCCTATTTCAGCCTGAAACGTCCTGGATAGGAAATTTTAGTTGAACAACTAAAACTCTTTAACAGCAACAGCCCCGCTACACCCCACACGGTTTGCAGTGATATTTCTGAGGCTCACGGGGCCTGATCCCAACCACACTTTCCCAATACGAGATCCACCCCAGAGTCCTTCCAGATGCATACGAAGCACTGATTTAAACACACACGTGCAGTCCCTTATGGTCACAAATGCCTTTTGAAATAAATACTAAGTAATATCAGCCTTCCCCCCATTCTCATCGTTCAGTTCAGTTCTACAAGGGATGCTTTGGCCCAGCAGCCACCTGTGGCCCAGCCCCGCGTCTGACCCACAGGCAATGCCCGACCAGAGGATGGTGTCCCACAGCAGCTGATGGAGGCACAGCCCCAGCGGGAACGCGGGGAGAGATCGAGAAAGGCGACAACAAGAGGGATGTGCTCGGATCTACAAAGCCTGCTGCAGGTTTGCTCTGTAAAACCGCAACAGCAGGAGGGAACGTTCTGTGCTGCCCTCAGCGCCGGGTCCAACGATGCGCGGTGCCCGGCCCTATCGGAGCTCAACGTACCGAGGTGCCAGCCTGGAGGTGAGGACGGACCCCGACATCGCACGTACATCAATTACACCGCGCGTACGCGCACCCAAGCTCAGGCACTCGCATTGTCTGCCAGGTGTTGGATTCTCTCGCTGTCAGAACAGTCCACGATCTCGCAGCCCCATCATTTCGGGACGGCTCTGCCACTCCCCGCGACCGCTGCGGGTATCCCAGCGCTGCCCGCAGCCCCGCACACGCCGCATTCCCGAGGATGCTCCGCAGCCCGGAGCCCGCAGTGCCGAGCTGCGTCCCGCCCTCGGTCCCTGGCCCCCGTTTCTCTCCTGCAGGGCTGTATTCCCCTTACCCCAACGTTGGGGCATATCCGCTTCGCCTCCCACCGCGATCCCGTGGGGTTATGGAGTGGGGAGAGATTTTTTTTTGTTTTGTTTTTGTTTTTTTTAAATGACGGGGGTTTGCCCAGCAGAGCAACCGGTGCTCGGGGCTGGCCGAGGGTTTCTGTCTACAAACTTGCCGGGGAGGGATGGCTTGGGGATCCCGCTTACCTCTCAGCGCTGCCGCGCGGCCGCACAGCCCCAGGAACAGCAGCAGCTCCAGGCGCGGGGTGCAGCCGCCCCTCTCAGCCCCTCCGCCCATGCCGGCCCCGCAACTCCGCTCCTTCCTCGACCGGAGCTGAGGCTGCAAACCTCCGCCGGAACCGCAGGTGAAGAGAGAAGTCGCTTCCCGCGTTGTCTTTTTTTGGGGGCGCCCCTCCGGGGGCGGGGATTAGGCGGGGGGGGGGGGGGGGCGGGGGGGGTGGGGAACGGCGCGGACCCCCCCCCCCCCGAAGAGCTCCGGTGTTCGGGGCCGAGCAGAGAGCGGAGGGGGTGGGAGTAGAGCGCATCCTGCCTGCCTCTCCCCCTCCCTCCAGCCACGCTCTCCTTAGCAAAGCACCGCCCTTAACAGGTGCGCGGGGAGCAGCGCCTCAGCCCGAAGCAAACAGCGCTTGTGCCATCTTTACTAACAGCGCCTGGCCCAAGCGTGCTTCTCCTTGCCGTGAGGGGCACTGTTGCACGCTCCCTTCCCCCCGGCTCGCTGCAAACCGCCTATTTCGGTGCACAGAAGGGCCAACAAACCCAGGTGTGCTCAGGTACAGCCGCTCTGCCTTACTTAGGCAGTTAAGAGGTGCAAAGCGGCTGCAGGCAGAGGAGGAGCAAAGCTTTGGGGTTCAGGGAGCTGCACCCCACGCGTTTCAGGACTCGGTGCAGCCGCAGGGAACGGCGGTGGCAAAAAGCAAAGCGCTCAGAGCACAGCGTTGCTAACAAAGTGCTCACCGTGAGGCTCCTACACAACTGTAGGGTAAAGGGATTGGGTTCGTACCACCGTGACTCCGAATCCTCTTTGCGGAAGCCAAGCGTGGCACGCTCCAGGTCAATGCATCACAACGCGCACCAGTGAGCAAAGACATAAAATCTAAGATAATGTATTTGTTCTCCATTTGCCATTCTTTTGGAGACAAGCCCTATTCGCACTAGGCAACAGGAGCACAGGAATCAGCAGAGGGGCTGTATTCCTTATTTTTGAGTTCATCCATTAACCTCACCCTACTCCACCTGCATCACATGCTAAGGGTGCTCGGCTGCTCCTGTCAAAGTGCTCAGAAATCCCTGACAGGTGAGTTTTGGAGAAATACAGTAGGATTAGTTACATGGACTTAGAATGAAGGCTTATCAATTGGTCCTGCAGGCAAGCTTTGTACTGCTTTCAGCCAGAAACACATAATTAAAGCAACAGGAATTTGTAAACAGAATTTTAAGAGGGGGAAAAAAAATAAATCAATATCTGAGAACATCACATCGGAAGCTCTCTTATTTCTTTTCTGTCATGCGTTTGCCTGACCACAATCAAGAGCAGAGTGGCGAAGGCTGAGAGCAAGCACATGAAAAATACATTTTCTTCAACAGCCTAAGGTCATCTCCATGGCCAATGGGCTCTGAAAGAATAACAACAAACAGAAAGCCACAAAGGAACACAATCAGGAAGGCACACAGGAATGGTTTTGCACATTACAGCATCTCCTGTGCTTCTTTAAGCCTTTGCATGTCAACAACCACAGCCTTACTTCCAAGGACATCCATTCCGTACAGCCACGTGCTCTGAGTTCAACTCACAGACTGTTTCTGCCCATGCCACTGAGTCAATGTTTGGCACTTTGGATTAAAATACTGAGTTCTCAGTTGATAGAACTATTAGGATGGGAAAGGAGAGAGCATAAGCAGAGAAGGGCAGCAGCTGGTAACTTCAATCAGAGCACTTGACATGCAAAGATGCAAAGTGTTCTACAAAAAAAATAAAGACCTCAGTGGGGAGAATGCAGCAACCTCTGAGCTGGTGAAATTGAGCTGCAGATGAAACCATGTGTTCTTTAAGCACTGATGCACACTGGAAGTACAGCACCTTACAGAAACAAAGCTCTAAATCTGCTCTGGCAGCCCAATGAGCCACCTCTGTTAGAAATATAGTTGCAATTCACACTGAGGTTTAACCAGAGGGAAGTTAAAGGGGAAGGGAGGATCTGCCTTTCGATAACAGGGAGTGAGCAAGAAGGAAAGTGCATCTGGAATTCAGTCAGAGGGGATTCATGGCATTACTGGGGCAAGAGGGAGAAATGCTAATGGAGAGAAGCTGAGAATGCTGGAAGGAAGAAGTTTGTTCATCCCTTGCATTTCAATGGTTAAGCTTGGCAGCAATACTTGTTTTCTAACACACTCCTTATTTCACATCTGGCTTTCTACATTTTCAAGAAACTGAAAGTCTGTCAGCAGAAGCCTCGAAGTTCAAAGAAAAACTAAAGGCAAGAAGGAACAAAGCAAACCAAAGGAACCCTCCTGAATGGTTCCAACCACATCCACACACAGCACAAAAGCACCAACCAGAAGGACAGACAGAATCTGCAGCCATCAGTTCTGCCACCTGTGCACTCAGTGTGGTTTTCCCCACATCTCTGCAATTCAGGTTGCACCTCATACCGTGCCATGAAGATAGTTGAAGAGTCTATGGATTTCTAGCCTTCAACCACATGAACTTAAACAACTGCAAAAGCAGCTTTTCTCCCTGGTATGTGTCAACACCCCAGTAATTTTTAATAAACCACACAACTGCAGTCTGAAGGAAAATATTAAGAATTACCTCCTCCACACCAGCAGCTCAGCAAAATGTTCCAGCTGAGTTTTCCAAGGTGCTCCCATCCCTCTCTCTGCCCAAGCACAGCACAGAAATCTGCAGCAGGTGATGACGTTTTGTTTCTTATTTCATGTCCAGCCTTGGAGGAGCCCACAGGTGATCTGAGTTAGATCAGAATTCACATCACCTGGGGGTCAGATAATAGGCTGGGGGTCACTGCTGGGATGTTCTCAGGAGTAGGTAGAAAGGAATTGGCCTCATTTTGCAGCTCTTGCAACTAAAAAGCATTCCATATTCAAATGCCACCTCAGGTATAAGTGTACAACTGCATGCATAATGGATGGAATGATAAAAGGAGAATAAATGCACCCACCCCACTGATGTACTTCACAGAGAACATTACACATGCACCAGTTGGCTCTAATGCAAATACTCACACCTGTACAGCAGGTAAATAATTCATGAGCAGGCAAGAACTGTAACAACAAATCACTAATGAAATTACACTAAGAACTCTGAATGGGCTCTGCTGTAAGCACACAGAAGCCAATAAAAGCCCTATTTACTCTTTGCATATTTTGGTTATTTATTCTTCCCCTTCTCTCACTCGCAACAATTCTCTAAACGAAACTGGAACTGAAAATTGGTTAAGATAAAAGCCTCAAAATAACACCATGCTTTGCCTCAGCACCCACTGCTTCTCTCAGACAGTACCAGGGCAGGTGAACCAGCAGGAGGTAACAGCTGAGTGCAGCACTCCATGAGATATGAATGTGCAGAAAAGCAGCTGAAATCCATCTTGATCCTTTGGCCTCAAGTCTGTGATTGAATCTATCTGCCACTCCACAGAACTTTCTCATCCCAGTGCATGGATGTGTGAGTGAGGAGCTTTGGACCACCTGATAGTCAAAGAACACAGACCCCCAACCCAACCCTGCTTGAATCATACACAGTTAAGCCAGCAATAAAAACAACAGCTGGGTGCTCCTTCTGCCCAGCCATTTCTTCATCTCTACAACAAGGGCTGGCTCAAAAGCTCTTCCTGAGCACAGAACATCCCTCAGCAACATGGAATTTCACTGCACACATCTTGCAGGTAAATGGCTGGGGGTTCTCACAGGCAGAGAGAGCAGCTGCGAGATGAAGGCATGGCATTTCCACTGCTTATAATATAGGAATTAATTAAAAAAAAAAAATCAGCTAAGTTTCATTATTTTCTTCTCCTCCCATGTTACATCTCTCACTCATCTGCATAAGGTCAGGATTTCAACACTGCATTTCCTTTAGCAGTAGACCCATATTTCTTTGGGTTTGTCAAATCTCTCAAAAATCATATGATCTGGAAAAACAACAACATTTAGCAGCAAGATGCAGTACTGGATCCAGCCACATGGTACTTAGAATCAATCCTTAACAGACTGAGTAGCTACAGCATTTGCTAAGCCAGTATAAAAGTACAACCTGTGTACATGATGGCAATTAATCAGCCAGTCACAGCCTGCATGCAAACCTGCTGTTGAGTTGTGTTTTGGAGCCTCATTTTTGGTTGTGTTTTAGAGCCTCTTCAGCAGTTTTCTAGGATCTGCAAATCCATGGGCTAAAAATATGCAGATAATCAGCACTGAGTCCCAGGTTTGTAATTTCTGTACATCACTGCTCATGCTGGATTTGCATCTCCACACATTAGGACATCTAGTGGCTGAATAATTTACTGGGCATACACACACACCTGAATACACCATTCTGATCCCCTGCCTGGAAGCCCATATCTACTCCTCCAAAGCTTTCTGAGAGAATCTCAGGATCTCTGTATGATTGTGCTCTGTGATGTAACCCCAACTCATTGCTCAATAGAGTGCTCTGAAGTGTGAGCACAAAGTGGCAGGTACATATATCAATTTCTACTTTATCTTTCATCAAGACACCAGAGCAGCACGCTTACTCTGCCTCATAATGCAGTCTGACTCTTTACAGCGTGCTTATTTTTTTCCAGTTCTGTGTTTATAGTAACTTAAAACATTAACACTTGTAATGCTGTAACACAACGGAAAACACAGCAACGACAGCAGAGCAGCAAAGCTCCAGACAGCAGCAAGCGAGGATTTGCTGAGACACAACAACCAGGGGCACAGAAATAAAGGAAAGAAGCTGCTTACCTTCAAGAAGCCTCAAGTACACAGGGATCTTCAGGGAGATAGTCACATCTCCATTGCCAGCCCTTAAAAGGGTTGGGAAGGGGTGGATCCTGGCTCCAGCCCTTCAGGTCAATCAGTGCATTGCATTGCATGCAGCTGAGCTCCCCTGGGTTGGCCCTGCCTTCCCACCAGGTGCTCCATCACTGCTTCAAGCCATGTCTCAAAATTTCTGCTCCAATACTACTCTGACATTTTGGCATGTTGCTTCCACATTAATAAAAATCCTTTTATTCCAAAGAATAAACCTCAGCATTCTCAGTGATGGGGAAAAATACATCTTGAAAAGCCCACAATGCTTCTTTAAACAATTCCATCCCACTTCCTTACAGTGGAAATACCATTTGCGTTGGCAGAAGCCATTATTTCTGATGAGTTAAAATCTATATTTTCCAATTGATTAATCTAAGATGTAATACAATTTGCATTTTCCTGTACTTATGCATGCAAAAATTAATAAATAAACATTGAAAAACACCACAGTTTGTCTGATAAAGAAGTGCAGTGCTGAAGTGGTCATCTTTGCATCAGAATATGAGAATATTAACACTCTGGATTAACATGCTGGGGGGTGGGGATGAACATTTAAACTTCAAGAATTGATTTTAAGATTGTAAGAAATAGATACTTGGAAAATGTCATCATCTTAATACCTAATTCACTCCTTGCTTCATAATTTGGAGAAATCAGTTGCATTTGAAGACTTACCTGCAGCATTTCCCTCAGTTGGGCAAAAGAATTTCTACTTCAGCATTAATTACTGTTATTTCTGTGCCCTTTTAGATTCCTCCACCAAAATTAATAAATCAAATCCTTCCTACATTCCCTTGTCACAGATCCAGGCCTTTCTGCTGTGATTGCTGCTGGGTTACAGGCAGACAGCTCCTCAGCCTGCTCCAACCTCTGTAGGAAGAGCTCAGACTGCAAATAGGAAGCGTCCATCACCTGTACTTCCCATCCCTTACAGTCACTCACTAAATATCTATTCCAGATTTAGCATCCTGGCTCAGATCTTCCTCTGTGAACTTTGACTTGGGCCGGGAGGGGCACGACAAGAAACAGATGATGTAAAGGTGAGATGTGCTTGGATTAGAATGCGTGCTTGGAAAGCAAAGAAAGACATTCAAAAGCAGCAGGGCAGTAGACAAGCAATTCAGTCGCTCAGCTATTTGTAATTTGTGGTTAAGCAAAAAGGGAAAAGGGTAGGCATACAATCACCAAGGGACTTCACATATCAGCTTCTTTAGAACATTGTAATGCTGTTGTCCAGAGCACAGAGCAGCTCAGAGCTTGGGGAAAATGGGGTGCTGCTGTCTAAGGGCAGGGGTACAGTTATACAGTTAGAGGGACAGGGATGGGAGTCGTTGCACGAGTCTGGTTCTGCTCTGCCTTCACAGGAACAAAGATTGTGAATGGTGTGAGCTATTTCAGCCTCAGTCAGAGGGCCTGCAGCTCTCAAAACTCTGTTACTGAGCCAGTCTGCAACCTTCTCATCAAGTGGGAAGTTACTGCCACTTTTTTCATCCAAACTTACACAGCTAAATTCACAGATTGCTTCCTGGGGCAGTTAGGGATGCTGATGGATGCTCAACGACTGCGCATGATAGCTGCTCTGTGATGAGATATGGATGGAAACAATCACAGGTCCTAAGATGATGGAGACCCAAACAGGAACTTTATAAGGCTCCGGGGAGACCGCATTGTGGCCTTCCAGTATTTGAAGGGAGCATATAAACAGGAGGGAGAACGGCTGTTTACAGGGGTGGATAGTGATAGGACTAGGGGGAATGGTTTTAAACTGAGACAGGGGAGGTTTGGGTTGGATATTAGGAGGAAGTTTTTCACCCAGAGGGTGGTGAGGCACTGGAACAGGTTGCCCAAGGAGGTTTTGGATGCCCCATCCCTGGAGGTATTTAAACCAGGCTGGATGTGGCTCTGGGCAGCCTGGTCTGGTGGTTGGTGACCCTGCACACAGCAGGGGGTTGGAACTTGGATGAGCACTGTGCTCCTTTTCAACCCAGGTCATTCTATGATTCTATATGATCTCTATAATTGGAGAGTAGCAAAAAAGGATAAAACCAGAAAAGCTGAGAAATTGTTTTGTAAGGAGCCTGAGAAAGAAAGAACACGTGCTAACTAGCAAGATGGGAGGCTAATGCTCTGTACTGGGGTTAATGAGGTGGTCCAAGCTTTAGCCCGAAGGCTGGCTCATGCTTCCTGCACGCTGGGAAGGATGCTGAAGCAGGCACCAGGCATTTGCATTGCAAACATGTTTGCCTTGATTAGGGACACTTCACCCTGCTTTGATTTGCTGAATGCATTGGACTAATCATACATACACTGTTTCTTTCTCTCCTTTTTGCTAACTGATGCACCAAAGCCTCACAGTGAGTCATGAGAGATTATTTTTGCCCTAATTAAGTACAATTTTGACAGGACTGGAAATACGCAGGTGTCATGTTATTAAGTTACCTAATTATGCCTTTGAAATGGTCACATAATAATAACTCTTCAGTAACAAGAGGAAAAGGGGAAGAGAACTCTTTGCATTATTATTTTCATCTTAATCTCCGGCAGAAAAGCAGAGGGTGACCATCCAGTAACTATTGCTCTGAATTACTCATAATTACCCACATTGTGAAACTCAACTGCTCGATGATCTCAGGTGTGAATGAAAGACAACAGCAGTTGAACAGTTCCTTTCCTCAACCATTAAAACATCATTTCAGCAACAAGGCGGAGGAACAATAGGAGCACTTTGGTGCAAGTTAAATCATTTTCTGAGAAATGCCAGTTGACATTCATCAATCAAACACCAAACACCGAGGTAAACTCTTCTCCCCACTTCGTGTGATTAAGCAGCAAAGGGCTGAGTTATTGGCAGCTCCTACAGTTCTCCTGACACAAGTTTGCTGACCTCTTACCACTCCCTGATAACCCCACCACGAGGAGATGGCTCTACGTGTTCCTGCAGCGATGTGTGTGACCCCTGGTGATGCTTCTCAAGCTGCATAAAGGCAGAGCAGCCTCTTGTGCTCTGCTCTGGTGACTGCAGCAGAGAAGCATGAACGCTGATAAATCATTCCCAGGTGGAGGTCGCTGGAGCAGAGAAGTGATGCCCTGTGACATGTCCTGCTGTGGTGCTAACCAGGATCTGCTGTGACACACAGGGCTTGCCTGGAAGATTTTGCCTTATTCCAACTCAGTTACATCCGTATAGATGGAGGAGCAGCTCGTGTGAATGCAACATAGGAAGGATGGCAGATAACAGCCATCCACTCACGTCAACAATCACTCGAATATTTTGAAGAGAAGCTCAAGAATCTCAGAGTCGCTGATTAAAAAAAAAAAGAACTAAGTAATCTCAGACAACTGTAATTTAAAGAGCACATCAAAGGATCTGTGTAGCTCCACCAAGAGATGAACAAGCGCTCCGTGGCAGTGATGAGGCAGTTGTTGCAAAAGACAAGAGACTTAAAGGAACTGGCTACAGCTGAGCAAGCTGCAGGGAGAGATGAGAGCTAAACAAACAATGCAACCAATTCCTGCACTGTGAGGAGATTCCAGCAAGAAAAGCTGTTCAGACATTAGCTTTACCCATTTTGAATGAGAGCGTGCCTCTGCTAGTAGACACAAACTACTCAATCACCAGTTTGTATGTTTCAGCTTCAGTTCTCATATACTCATAACTTTCTTCATTTTTTTTTTTTTTAATTTTAAATGCACAGCATAAAAAGAAACAAACAAACCCCAAACTCTGTACATGTATAGAAAAAAGAAAATGATTGGTTTAATGGCCCACTCTTCCAGTGTTCACATTTTGAACGCAACCCAACATTCCTTGCCTCTCATGCACGATGCTCTCAATACTGTTAGGAAGAAGATGCTCAAGCTAACAAACCTGTCACATGGCTTCAGCCCAATTTGTCTTGGGTTCACTTCACTATGTTTGGGTTATTTGGGTTAAAGTTGAGGTGAATTCCACTGCATATCCCCTGTCAGCAGGGGTGTTTAGAGGCTGCTGAATGGAATTTTATTTTTATTTTCAGCAGGTGTGGACAAGAGGAAACCACTAACCTATAGTTGCATTTGATAATAACCAGCACAAGGTTTAGTGTTACAGTCTGCAGCATCAGAAACCCAGCCTATAGAAAGGAATGGAGAAAAGAGCGTGTTCAGCATTTCAATAATCCCTTTCCTATCAAGAAAAACATAGCTTCTTTCTCAGATGAATTAACCTATTTCACCTGTCAAAAACAAACCCTATAAATGCTTTACCAAGATTTGACACACACATTACAGTGAAAATTGATAAAAGGAGTTGACTGCACGGAATTAAGTAACCTCTCCTGCAAACAGCACCAAGCACCAGCTGTTTTTTCACCACCTCCAAAAGGTTCCTTACGTTTGTATTACCACAGCATCACCTGGCAGACTGAAGCACAAATGGGACCCCTGGTGTGATAAGAGCAGTCCTCGTACTCAGTATGTGTACAAATGTGTACCCAAGTGACAGCCAGCCCAGCTGAGCCCATCCCTGCAGCCTGCAGATTCGAAGGTCTGCTCAGAACGCTACAACAGAACACTGCTGGCCAGAACACTGCATCACCCACACCAGGAGCAGCTCGTGTAAATCAGACCCCTCCTGGGGGGCGATTTGTGTTGAAGTGGAATCAAAATACATGCCAAATGACCATAAAGAAGAGCTGAGACACAGGTAAGGCAGTTCCAAATACAGCGCTGATGGGAGCAGCCGCGGTCAGTCCAATTAAACCCCGGGCTAATGAGCCTCCAGATCCCATCACTGCACTCAGGTTCACCCGCACCTCCATCCCACGCCACTGCTGTCTCTCTGCAGCAATTCCAGTTGCGTGCAGCAGAGGGAAGCAGCAAGCACCGTAACGGTGACAGCCACCCGGCTGTCATGCACTAAGGACTTAATTATGTTCTCAAACAAAATACAATGAACTCTGTCATGAGTAATCACACAAGAGACCACGAAGTCGGTAGCTCAGTCGAATGGCCTTCCATACAAGCTAAAGAAGGATTTTCTCTGGCTACAGGGGGAAGAGTGACCTCTGAAAATGGAGAAGTGGAATGCAGGATTATTGTTTGTTCGTTGTATTTTTGTTTGATTGTTTTGCTTTATTTATCAAGACCTGCATATGTTGGCATGTTTTACATGAGATCTTATTCAAAACAGTTTTCTCTGATCTTCAAGACACCTTAAGGATTCAGTTGCAACTGTGTTAATGCATGGAAATTGTCAACTGCTGGCAGATAGCATAGGAGGAAATATTTTGCTTACAATGTATTTGAAGTACTTCACACTGATCCTACATTCTATTTGGATGTGATTTCCCTTAGCACAGGAGTTAGGCACTGCATAAAACTCAGGCTCAGTATTACTTGGTACAGCACTTAACATGGAGCTTTTCCTTCCAGGCTGGTGCTTGGAGTTCTCTTTCTGCCACACAAACAGCTGAAGTCCACAATTCCTTGATCACACTATAAAGAAAGTTTATGAGAAAGTGAGGCAGAATAGGACAGAGCCCACAACAATAATTATGATGTTATTAAAAGCACACCTCACATGATACAAACCTACACAGCTCTGAAATACAGATTTTGCCTTTCCTCAATGCTTAAGATAAAATAAAATCAATTGCTGTTTCAAGAGAGAACTGAAGGTTAAAGGGTAGTAATTAGCAATTATTTAAAGGGTAGTTGTAATGAACTGCAATAAAAGGATGTCATACTTTTAAGCCAGTGTATGGGAACTGCTGAATCACAGTCTGAACCTCTGATTGACCACCTGAGGCAAGCAATGAGTCAACCATGGCAGCATAGGTGAAGGCAATTCACCTGTGCTACAGGAAGGGATGGAGCCTGGTTCCACCTCTCCTGGACCCATTTAAGTGCTGACAGCCATTAAGGAAGGATTTCTTCCTGGAGATTTCTCCTCATGGAGAATATTGTGAGCCTGCAACATCGTTTAAGTATTTTCCATTTATTATCTTCCCATTGCACTAATCTTACTTAGCCTGACTTTCCTGTATGCTTCTTAGTTATAACATCTGCATATTCACTGATTATATAGCTTGGCACTATATTTTAGAAGCAAGCTGTGACTTTCCTAGAAAGTTCCCACAGTAACAGGGAGTCTGTGGGGCTTCAGTTCGCAGCACTTAAACACAGACATCCTAGGGAGTCCAGGAGTTTTGCAGAGTGAGGCATAAACCCATTTCTTTCAGTGTCCTGTAACTGAGAAGTGCACTGCAAGTGACGACGATGTACAAATCAAAAAAGCAAGTTGTGTATGACCATATCCTCAAAGCCAACCATCGCATCAGGCATTCAGAACATGGCACCCAGCAAGGGAAAAAAATCACAGAGTCGGGAAAAGAATTACAACGGATGATTTCCTTTTCCCCCGGTTTCAAAGCCACCGGTGATGGGTTATAAAACACTTCTGTTCAGCTTTTAAAAGCTACAAAATACACAGAAGGCATAAAGCAAAGAAAAGTACAAAAATTAATAAGAACATTTCTCTCTTTCAGAAGGTTTTTATCAGGGAATTCAACAATTCAGGAATTCTAACTTCAGCCTTGCTGAGTAAGAGCAATTATTTTCCCTTAAGTCAGCTGATCTCTTTTTTTCTTTTCATCCACTGTCATCCCTTGTTATTTAGGACATTGTGTAGCTCTCATTGATTGTGTTACGGTGTTAAGAGAATGAAATTCCAATTTAGAAGATGCTTAGCACTTGAAAACTCTTAGTATGTTAACTTGCTTCAAGGTAGATGCCCGCTTTGATGTGTTGCTGTGTCACAGTTGCACCTTCAAAGGGAGAGAACTTCCAGTAAAAGTAAGTGATGTGCAACTTTGCAAATGAGCCTTAACTTCAAGTCCTGCAGAAGTACACGGTCTCCTCTGCTGCCCCGTAGAAAGCTGGGTCGGGATAATTCGACCTGTTCTTAGAGGAAATTCTCATAGGAAAAAAACATCCTCCTCTTTCACCAGCCATTGCCATTATCAGTACCTCGATATGTCCTACAGCCACCATCACAACGTGATCTCCTGGTGATCTCTGATGGAGAGACTGGGGGAGAACAGGCTATTGTCAGTATGAAACTGAATTGGTGAGTAGGAACAGGGACTGCAGAGAGTTCCTAAGATGGCAGATGGAAGAGAAAGCAAGGCTCTGCAAACAGCAGATTTTTTTTGATAGCCTGCCTTTAATACAGATAAGGCAGGACTCACTATCCCTTCCCTGATTGCTCTAGCAGGGAGCAGCACAGAGATAAGGAACCTGGCTGGCTGGGGGCTACTATTGATCTGTGAATTCTGATACATGAACTTTGAAGTTGGAGCTTTGACTCTGCATGGGGCATAGAAGAGTGTGTTCAGAGAGCTGCCAAAAGCTTCTCATCTACGTAGGCACTCAGCGCCAGCATTAATCTGATGCAAGATACTGAAGAACTAGCTTCAAGTTATAAACTTCCTTGGATAACACGCGCTGTACAGTGGACAGGAGATGCTTCCCCACAGCAAAAGTTGTTTCTCGGGGTCAGGCAGCCTCGGTCTTTCATGAACTCTGAATTGCAAAGCTGTTGAACTGTAGGAGGGGAATGTTTGTATTTTCTAAACCAGCCTTTATCTGAAGACTTCTGCTTACAACACTGAGTTCTCTTGTGATAGCTTGCCCGGGCCTGACCCAAATCCTCTCTCAAACAGAAAACACTGTATTGTTGTCATGAACTCTGATCATCTTGTATTCCACGCTGCAAAATCTGAGGTTTGCACACAGGGATTTCCAAGACTAATGACCAAAAAGCAAGGCACAGCCCCTGCTATTTCAGTTTTAGTCTGTTTGGGGACCTCCCAGCAGTGTCCATAGGTATTGTACGTCTTCACAGACAGCTTACCTTGGAACTCCCAAGTGCAGTTACTCCAGCCAGCAGATGATTAACATGTCATCAAAATAGTTCTCTACCTTTTCTCTGGTACCAGATGAAAGACATTTATTACCTTGTCCTTTTCCAGTCTGATGTTACAGAGATGCCAGACTAGGAAATCTAACCTCTGCCGTTCCATATTGTCATTTTAATTAAAGCCATATCCTGTAAAATGCTATATGCTGCTGAAACCCTGATAAGATCCTATTATCAGAAAGAAGCAAATTTGCGATGCTATCTGGGCCAGCCCATGATTATCTGCCAGAACAAAAGGAATGTTATTAAACAAACTCTGTTAGATCACAGTGGGAGGATAGAATGAAAATCCTGCTCCAGTGAAATCCCTTATCTCTCTGAGGTCAGACCTGCAGCACGCAGTTGCAGCTCTGTGCTGAAAGTGGGAGCAGAGAAAAAGAGGAGTTGCTCAGTCCTGTTGTGCTGTGGAAACTTTTCTTCATTTTCTACAATTTATTACCAGAAGAGATACGAACTTTAATATGAATTAACTCCTGCGAGATGATAGTTTCTTCAATATATTTTTCAAAAACCTCATTACAAGGTGAAGTGTCTAGATTTGCTTTTCTAAACACAGCCGTTATGATTTTAGGACACAAGGAAGAAGGGGTTACAATATACCTCTAAGTTTTAATGATCTTTTGTGAAACAAAAGCAAGAATAGAGAATTGGCACACGGTGGTTTCTTTACCTTGACTTCATTCTTTCCCTCTTTTGAATAAGCCAAACAGCATCAGTCCCCTCGAGGTGGATCCCACCCTGGTGCAGCCAGAACAAACACTCAGCAGTCCTACACTGGGCAGGAAGCTTTGTCACAGCTTTGAAGCCTGCCAGGTTTCTTGGTTCTACAGGCATCGAAAGCAAGCTTTCAAGTTTTCAGATAGTTCCACTGCACATGACATGTTTCTGCTCTTCCAAGCAAGTACTGAGCTAATGCAAGAGAACAAGTTAGGTCACCTGTCTTATCCCAGAGAGCTACCTAGCTTCTCTGACTCCTGTATTACCAACAGACAGGCTCTGAATCAGAGAAAATCAAATTACAGTCTGATTATCTTATATTTAGTTAGCCTCTGTTAGTACACAAGAGGCAAGAATAGTCCTACCATGCTGTGCAGTTATTACTTAACTATCCTTCTCTGCTAGGGACCTCAAACAAAGAACTTAAACTACTTTGGGAATGGTTACTTAGGGGTCTGCACAGATGATCACAAACTGCTCTGGCTTCATTAGTCACTGTTCATCAGATGAGCTGTGTTAACTCCCATGTCCACGCTCTTTCCTGCTATGAGAATGTGTTATTTTAACACTGCCAGGTGGCTGAATGCAGACAGCTGGCTTTACTTAACTACTGCAATGAGTAGAAAGCACCTGTGGGCCCTTAGCACAGCTCGGCTGGAAAACAGTAGTTCCCTGTGCTCGTGGAGTTACTGCAAATCTTGTCGGCCTATCCTAACAGAAAGGAAAGGATTCCCCTATCCTGGGAATGCAGCCCTTCCTACCAAATTTTTGGGAACTAGACACAGTAGTAATAGCAGTTCAATTAGCAATAAAGGGATCATACAAAACCAAGACAAAAATGAGGGACTTCAGACCCCAAAGAAGGCTTAAACTAAAGATGTAAGACAGAATACATTTTTCTGGTCAGATGCTTGACTCGATGCACATCACTAGCATCTCTAAAATGTATTGCTTTATCTCCAAAAAACATGAAAGAAAAGTCACTGGAAGGATTTGGCAACTGATAAAATGAATATTCAAAATACACTAAAGAACAGTAGCAGGTGCATTACGTAAATTCCTCAGAACTTAATGAACTGGCCTTAAAAAAAAATAGTTTTATCTTCTTCATCCATATGCATTATGATAGGATAACAAATGCAGATACAATTTAAAAGGGTCCCGGTTCTGTTTGATGTGTTTTCAGGCTGCAGTAAATAAAGCCTGATGCTGCAGGCCTGCCCAGTGGTCTTCCCACTGCTCTGCGCTGTAGCAGCTGCACCTATCGCTGGAGGGAAGGGAGGATGTGCAAAGCATTTTGTCATAGGCACTTTGCACCACTAGAAAGAGGTCTAGATCCAGAAAGTCTCACAGAAAGGAGTCCTGTGGTCTTCATTTAACTAGGTTGCATCCTAACTCCAGAGCTTGGCTTTGACGTTGTCTGTATGTGAGTGAAGAACTTTGCTTCCTAGCTCCTTTGCCTAATGGCTCTCTGCTGGGCTTCCTGCTAAGGGCACGATGCTCTCCTGACGTTTTTGGATGTCTGAGGAAATGAGAAACAGCTTCAAATTAACAAACTGTGAAAGCATCGCTGCTGTCTTGCAGATGGCCCTGCCTGTCCTTGGAGCTGAGGCAGCAAGAGTCCTTTTTGAACAGATAGAATTTGGATTGCAAGAAGTATTCCAAAGGAATTGTAATGTGCGCTAGATGCACAGACATTAGTGTTTCCCTCCTGGAAATTCAGTGATGAAATGGAAAAATGGCTTTTGAATTTCATCCAGGAGTATTTGTACACTGTAGTTAATAGCATTTGTTCCCTGTACTTTAAATGGGATGCAAAGAGCTATTAGAGTGATGTGATTCTGGTTGCAGGGATGTGGTAATTACTAAAATCTCCTGGTGAGGGGCTGTAGAAGCTTTGCAGATTTATTTTTGTTAAATCATTTGCCGTCCTTCCTAAAATTGATTTTGATCTAAATAGATTTTTTGTTCACAGACTCTTAGCTTGTATCTCTCCATTCACTGATATATGATGCTATTTGACCACTTTAACCTTTGCTTCTATGTGATCTAAACAGTGCATGTTTCCAATATCTGTCTTTTAGTAATGAATGCTACCCTTCTACACATATATTTTTCCTACTACCTTGGGCTTCAAACTCTGTATATGCAATTCTACTTCATCCATTTGAGTATCCCAGCTCCTGTCATTAAGAGATAAGCATTTCATTCTTAATGAGCAGGTAAGGAAGACAGAAAAAGCCTTCAGACTAACTGGCAACATCAGTACTTTGTGGGCTTTGTTCATTCCCAAATCCCATCCTGAAATATGTGAAATACACTTTGCAAGATCAGTCAGCTGAGTTCAGAGATGTATGGAGCACCTGGGTCTCTTTGGCAGCAGGCGGAGTCTTGCTTCCAGTAACTCCTTAAAGTGTTTCTTTGGTCCTCATTCCTAAATTTCAGTAGTAGAAAAACATTAAAAAAGTCAAAGAAAGTACATTCCCCAATTTTATTTTTGGGTGCCCCTAAATAACGTTAAATTCTATCTCATGGAATTATTGGAACTGAATTTCCAATTGAGAAACACTGTTGCATTTCAATTAGCTTTTGTCACTTACTTTTTTTCAAAGACCTTAATACCAACCCAAGCTTCAAACACTTCTGCATATTAAACTTCAACTGCTACAGAAGGAATTCTGCTTGAACTCTGCTCTAAAAACACAACAAATCACCTTCAATGTAGAATTAAAATATATATATATATATAAAAATTACTCAAACAAAAGAAGGGGAAAACACAGACAGAAGAAAATGTGACTGCATGCAGTATAATTAGCCGGACTGCTCAGAACAATATCCCCTCTCTCAAAAAATACCAAGGGACCTCAGCAACTTCGACCATCTGCTTTTGCTGTTGCAGTTGGCATGTGTGCACCTGGCTTAGAAAGCTAAATAAGATAGAAATTAACATGTATATCAGTAATAAGATCTATGGAGAATTGTAGTTGTAAAAGACGGAAATAAAGAGTTAACAGAGAAGAAAAGGCAGGACGGTTTTTCTTCCATCTAACCCTTCAACCAACAAACTCCAGGAGAGGGATCTGCATGCAGGCAGTTGCTCCTTACAGCCAACAGCTCGTCCTGTTGACAGAGCTGATATTCTCATTGGATGGCTCATCCACGGAGCTGACATTTCCTAACGTGGAACACTGTGTCACTAGCACAAGATGGCAGTAAAACAAGAAGCTCGGAAACAACGACAATCTGCCAGCTTGACTCTGGGAATAACATGACTTTGTCTCTTCCCCTCCACCAAAGCCAGCAAAGCTGCTCTCAGCTCGCACTGTGGATTTCCCCAGGTGAAATGCAGATGGACAGAGAACTGTACAAATCATAGCGAACTTAACACATAATTACCTACTGCGAGGACCAGAGGCAGCCCAGATAATTCAAAGCTACTTACCAATTCCACTACCAAAAATAAATAAATAAAGCATGAGCTGCTCCAATTCATTACTGTTTATTCATCCTTTGAGTGTACTACACACAGCTGTTAAATGGCTAATAAATTCTTCCCATTGCAGTGAGCAGTCCTCAGGTTTAGAAGGACTGCCTCAGCTACTTTTTTGGCAGCACCTAATGGCCAGCCATTCTGCACATGGGAGCAGAGGAAGCACTGCTTTGGACTGGGCTTTGGACTGTGATATAACAGCCTATTTGTTTTTGTAAACCAGATATTTTTAAGCATACTGGGGAGCTTCTGCAATGACTACAAACTGAGGAAAACCTGCTATTGCCCTGAGAGTTGTTTGTGCCAAGGAATGTGAAAGCCCATTGTCATACTGAAAAGAAAGGCACAGACCTGAATACAGTTCTACAGTACACAGTGTGAAAAAATCCCTCTGATAAACAGAAAAGTGTAAGAAAATAAAGAATTGAGGGGTTTGTTTGTTTGTTTGGAACTTTTTAAAAGACTCTCTACTAAGCAGAGCAAAACAAATGTCCCACAAACCAAAGGCTTTGGAACAGGCAGCTTTCTTTTAGAAAAGGCTTCATAACCTTGTAGCATCCTCTCTTAAGGACAGTAATAAATAAGTAGTGGGAGAGAGGCCCCATCATTTCTGGACAGGAACACATGACCACCGTCACTGCATCCAAGGATGCTTATTTTCTACCTGAATCACAGCAAGTGTTGTTTTTGGAAAGGAAAAAGAAAGAATACTCTCTGCTGCTGAATCCAGGCTCTCTCTGTGAGTCTGAGGCACCGAGTGTGCTGCATTTGGGTACAAAAATCACTGCAGCAGACTTATTTACAAACACTCTTTTTAGTTGAGTTTACTACTCTGTTTAGTTTTCTGTTGAAAATAAACACAGACCCCGGCTGCTCCAGCACTCAGATCCCTCACCCAGATAACCTGCTCACCCCTTTGTCTCTATCACTCCATCAGTTTTGTTCAGCAACAAACCACCAGAATTAGAAATGCTGGAGGCCTTCCTCAGCAGGGCTGTCAGTGCTGCCATTGTTGAGCTTGTGGATATGGCAGCAGGGCATTTTTAGAACACTTTTATGTGTACCCTCCTGGTGAAAAACAAATTGTTTTCAATACTGTCACTTAGAGGTTAGTTGCCATCTAGCTGTATGCTTCAGAAACCTCCTTAACACTTCACCACCTTTTGTGGTCTTTGCAGAAGAACACCAGGTTGAAAAAGCAATGCTCACATGGAAGATGGACAGCACTGTCATGTTTCATTATTGCCCATCCTCTGCTTATCTCGTATTAGTCATCGTTATGTTTCAACTTAAAAAGTGCAGAATGAGAGGGAAAATCTCCTATATTCTTGCAGTTTTTGTCATGTCATGACCACAGAGTATGAATGAGATGCCATCAAATGCACTTCTTGTTTCGAACTGGAAATAGAATGGGGAAATGAAGTGATGAGATACAGGGAAAATGCAGAATCTTATTTGTGAACCACAGAATGTGGGTTTATATCAATCGAGTCATTGGGTGCCCCATCATTAATGTGTGGACAGTAGAACACACTCACATGGGTATAAAGATTATAATGTTAATAATAGGCTATGACATTACAAATAAACATCGGAATAGTGACTATTAAAACATGTTAAGGGGTTTTATAACAGTTATAGATAGAACTGCAGAAAATTCCAATACTCCAAGCGACTCCCTGGATTTCTGAAAGCACAGAATGGTGAACTGCTATTCTTTTATTTTATTTTCTGCTTTGGCAGTGACTCAGGAGAAATCCCATAAATCAGTCATTGGAGTCCCAGTGTTCTTATCAGACGTTTTGTTTACTCGGACACGGATATGGGTTGTCTTTTAATTGTCTTTTTCCTTTCTGTATGATTTAAGATTTTAATGAATATTAGAAGCTGAACACAACACAATGTCTTGAGCTTACTGACACAAACGCTTATGAAATATTTGCGTAAACAAAGTCTAATTATGTCTGAAGAGGAAAGCCTATCAAGGGGAGAAGAAAAGCAGCGAGACCCATTAACATTGCTAAACAGTATCAATAGCCAAGATTTAGAAAACATGGGTGAGAAAAAAACTGGGTAGTTGCACTTGATATTATTACCACCACCATCAAGAGTCTGAAAGCAGGAACAGATGTTCTGAAAAAGTCTCAGTTTTATCCACTAATTTGAATGTGACTCTCTCTGGAGGGAAATTCACCAGCTCGCTCAGGCTCAGTTGGTTGTTTTGTGAAGGAGATGACATCCAGTTCTCACAAAATCCATCTTGTGGCTGCTAAGGCAGCTCTTGATACGGATAGCTGCAAAGGGTGTGACAGTTTTAAAGACAAAACAGAAACCCTCATCCTCATCCCTAGAATAAGTAATACCAAAACCCTGCATTGATTTCTGTGAGAGACCACATTAATTCTGTCTGGTACCTCATCCCAAAATAGCCTGGCGTTCTGGCACTCTCACAGCACTGGAGATGGCGTGCCCTGCTCATTCACACTCCCAGCAAGCACCATGTGTTTCATTTAAGACTCTTAAATGAAACAGTAAGCCCTTCACAAAATGTAGTTATTCTTGCAAGTTAGGAGGGCACAAAAACTAAGTGGGGTTAAACACAGCCATGTGGTGAGCACGGTACTTATGTCAGTGCAAATCAGAGGAGGCTCCACTGATTCTTGTGGAACTAAGCACTCAGTTCTCGTGGCAGAGCAGAAAGAAGAAACAAGAACACCAACAAATTCAGACAATGCAAAACTGCCATCGATGTCAGGTTAATGCAAGTCAGGAGAGACTCTGCCAACGTTCATCAATTCAACTTCCAAAGCTTTGTGTTTCAGGTAGAATTATTAACAATTTTCTCTCCAACTGACAGTCAAAGGTTCAGGGGATTGGGTGAGCAGGATCTCAGTTATTTCAGCATTAAACTTGAGATTAAGTCAGATCACATTTTGAGTTCACTACAATTCTTATTTTTCCTGGATAAATATCGCTGCACTCGCTGTAAGGATCAATACAGACAGTTTATCTTTTTAGGTGCAAATGCAAATACCCAAACCCCAGGGTTCACTCCAGCACAAATGGTCCAAGGCACCTGGAAGTTCTTCTATTACTCGAGTTCTGCGTGGAAGGCAAGCAAATTATTTTTACTAATATTCTCACAAGCTGTATTTTTCTAATGGATCTCTAAGGAAAAAAAGAAGTAGAAGTTGATAGCCATTTTTAACAGGGAATCTTTAAAACTAACACAGTCTGCTGCAAACTGAATCTTGGGATTTCCCTTTAAATACTCATTAGCGCAGTGAGTCCTTAATTACTCAACACCCCATTTTAATGAAGCCCAATCATAAGGTGTTAATCATGAGGGTAAGAATGGACACCGACTCTTCACTTACCATCAAAGTATATATTTTGATGTTCAAGAAAGAGACAAACTGCCAAAACCCAACTATTGCCAAGGCCCGAAAATCACAGTTCCCTCCTAACTGAACCTTCAGAATTCAATAATTCATTTAGCTTGAGCTGATAAGACAAAGTGAAACTGTTGCATGACTGGAAATAGCCAGCATATTTAGACTGAATTTAGACTGAAGATTCAGCTATCAGGAATTTTAGTTTTCAGTGCCTACATTAGATATGAAGTGCATGGTGTAACATATATGTAGTAAAAATCTTAAACCTTGATGCATCAGTGCTCGATGTTTTGCTCATCTAATATTGCCTTTTGCACCCGAGCATTTTGTGCAAGAAAGATTTTAATTTTCCATCTAGTGCAAATGTGATGCTACACAAACTGATAATGAGAAGCAGAAAACTGAAGAAGCAAAACCAGTTTCCCACACATGTCCTAATCCCTTTTGTTTCCTTCTCTTTCTCCCAATATTAATTTGCCTTCTTTCTGTTCCATGCCACTGCAGTTCAAACAAAGCAGCACTGCTACTTGCTCCGGGACCACAGCAGAGATAAATGCAGCCTATGCTTCTTTAGAGAGATGCCTATTTGGAGTCATCAACTGTGCCTGTCCTGCAGACACATTCTCAGAAACTAAATGAGATGATCCATATTTCTCTGTTGTGATGGAGTGCCAATATAATAAAGTTCCATGAGGCAGCTTTTGATAGCAGACAAACTTACTCATAAATTTTTCAGTGGCTATCATAAGAATTAAAAGCAGTGTAGAGTAAGTTCAGAGAGGCATGATAGCTTGGGACTTTTTTCCTGGATAGTATAAGGGAAAAATGCTACTGGAGATGCTTCTGACATCAGCAGGCATTTTAATTACCACCACTGTCTGTAGCATATTAAAAATACTGTAAGAGCATCAATGCTTAACAGCCTGAAAAAAGACATTTTTCTCAGGGTTATAACTTTGGATTATAAATTACAGCCATCATAGGAGTTAACATGCCATAAGCCTATATATCTAATCTTCTTTTGAGGTTTTCAGCAAGGTTCCACTTGTTACTTATTAGCTCTGTCAGATGCTGGGAATATGGTCAGAAGATGCACCAGCTCTGCTATAGGTCCACCACCAAGACAAACTTCCCACTGAATCAAAGCACAGAGGCAGGTTAGTGTCAGTGTGTAGTTGGGTATCAGCTGGACAGGAATCAGGCCAACACACTCCCAGTCACACAACCAGTCAGAAATCCAAGTACAAATACTGGAAGCTGTGAGCAATACAGCAATGGGTCCTGGATAAAAGCAATCAAGGCCAATTCTTGGCTTCTGGCTTCTTTCAGATGGGAGCACATCACAGGTAAGAGCACAGGCAAGCTCTGAGGAGTCAGCTCATCATGTCACTGATCTAGAAATATCTGCCTAATTTCAATTTAACAGCACAGAAGGACTTGAAACTTTATAGTGAAAAACATCTGAAAAGATCAAGTGCTGAAAAGCCCCATGTGAACACAAGCATTTACTAGGAGAAAACCCAAATATTCTGAATACATAACCCAACAAAGGATCTGTGTCAGGTTGGACATTCTACCTATTACAGAACACAGAAATCTTATAGTTGAATTCCTTTTGGCTTGTACAGCTTTGCCTCTATAACTTTTAAACCCCTGAAAGAACATAAAGTTAAAATTTTAATGGCATTTCAGCAGAACCTCTTTGAATTTTGTATTAGATCACAATTTAGCCTCCGGTAAAGCCTTTAGAAATAAAAAATTCTCATACGTAAAAACGTAATAATCATACAGGAGCCTTCCAAAGTCAGCATCAAATAGAATAAAATATATTTTATTAATGATACAATTCACGAAATTACTAGTCCTGCCACTCTCTGCCCACAAGAGATACTTCCTCTGCTGTGTTATATTGCATACACATTAGCTACTGGTGTTTGTTCTGTGTGACTTAGCCTCCTGATTGCCTTGAATGTTTGATGAACTAGCTATTGATTTCACTAATGATTGAAGAGTCTTTGGCCATAATAAGGACATTCTAGTCAAGAGTTTGTCCAGCAGAGTCAGAGATCATTCTTCAAGATCAGCTTTCACTTAGACTAACGTAGAGTCAAAGCTTAAACCAGCACTGGTAAGATGCTTCAGTTTCAGCTGAACCTATTGGTGTGCAGAGCAGAACACCTGGTACTGAGCTGCAGTGCCTGCCTGGGCCAAATATGCTGAGCTTAATCACAAAGCTGTTATCTTTCAGTAAGTAATGTGAGCTTTCAGAGTCACAGAAGAACATTATGAATCAAATGGAACATTTTCAGACAGCAAACATCCTCCTTACAGGTTCGTAGTGACAGTGTTGTTCAAACTTGTACGTTCACATAAATTCAATACAATAAGTAGCGAAAGCAATGTCTCAAATTTCATTTCTCAAGTACGAAAGTGAAAAAAGTAAATACTGGATCCGCTAAAATCAACTTAGGTTTTGTACTGCGTTAAGGAAACCAGGATTAAATTCAATTTAATGAGAAATAAATTAAGGTTATGTTAATTATTTTATTACTGCAGAATCTGTCAGCTGTGATCAAGGACATAGCCTCTTACTGCAGGCAGGGAAAAGACACTGAATGAAGACAAAAGACTTAATATATATAATGATATCTTTCATTTCATCACCTTATACTGAGTTAAAGGCATTTCATTAATAACTGTTCAGTGTAATTTTCAGCTTGACAGTTGTTGGAGCTCCTATATTCTTTACACTGAGTTAACAATGCCTTTGAATAAATTATTGGCAATAGTAAAAGGATTTAGGATTTAGATCTAGAAAAGGAACAACAGCTATTTACCGACTAAAGCAACGAGGTTTCTGTAGATGCTGGCCAGGTCAAAAATGGCATCTTGAAGGCTGCATTTGTCTGGAGTTTTCTTTGCCCAAATGTAAAGGGCCAACCTCCAGAAAAGCAACACAAATCAGTGTTAGTGCAAAGCAGCAAAAGCCACAAAGTCCTAAACTCTTACCAAAATGAGTGATTACCTATGCCATACAATATTCTGTAGCACCCACTCTCTCTCTTATTAACTGTCCTCTACTTTACTCGGAGGGACTCCATCCAATGGCAAACATCTTGGCATGGCTTCCTTCAGCCCTTGGGCAGGATTTGGTGGTTTTCATTGCCATTGGGATACATTTACTTACTGAGGGGTGGGATTGTTGTGACCCAATCTACAAATCTAGATTCTAGTCCAGGTTTTGCTACTAATCCATGTATGTCTCTGCGTGCCACAGCTTCCCAGTCCATAAAGCAGCATGAGATCTGCCAACCTCCATTGTCAAGTGCTGTGTGTAAGTTTATGGCACAGTATCAGTAAATATTATTACATTGTTAATAAGGTCCATATGTTCTTATGCTACTGCTTGGTATCTATTTTCAACCCTGGAAGCTGCATGATGATAGAAAAAAATCTACATAAGACAATACAAGATAGTATTCCATAGCAATACGTTCTTGTCTTTATCTATTCCTTCTCTCTTTTGTTTTGAGCACTAAACAGACTGTTATCCTGCCTTCTCTTCTGAGCTTGCTTTTAAAGTGTTCCCTCTTTAGACTATTTATGTGATTTTGAGATGTGCAAAACACAGTTGAAAAAGGCTAAAATGCATACAGGCTTCTTAGTAATTCACATTTCTGTTAAAATATTCTATAAAGGCTGACTGACTGATATGAAGTATCAGGAAAATCTGTAATGCAATAATCACACTGTAATACGTCTTCAGTAATCGACCTCCTCTTACCATGGTTTCTCCTTGCAAGTAGCAACAGCAATAAAGAGCTCTGTAAGAATAATTCACGCTGATGATGAAATATTAAGCTCTTTCGTAAATATATTTCATAGAAAATTGCATATATACAGAAAATGGCTGAAACTCCTTGTCAAACAGCTCCTGTGTTACTAAGCAGTGATGTCTGCCTGCTGTCTGGCTTCTGACAGGACAGCACAGCCTCCTCAGCCTGGATTGTTTTCCCAGGGAAATGGATCTTCTGTGCTACTTTGCTTCAGCAGAACTGACTTACTCTATATTGGATACTGTCCATGCCAAGATTTATCATTTAATTATAACTAAGAACACTGACTAAATCCCAGTTGCTTGGGGAAATTACTTAACGGAAATGCTGGATTCTCAATAAAACATTGGGAACTTATTGCTTAAACATCATCTCAGGGGCTCCCCCCCTCCCTTAGCTTTCTGTTTTCCCAGTAGAAAACAGTCACTAATTACGTGGAGCACAATAAATTGCAGAGGAAATCAGAGAAACATGCTAGGAACACATGAGAGGGCAAACATTAGAAAGCTTTCTAGCATCTCAGATTGTCACAAATTGAGATTATTTGCCACACTTTGCCAGCTATTTTTCTTTACTATGCCATCCATACCTTCCATAATTTTTGACCGTAGCAAGGCAGTCCTCTGCCACTGAGGATCATTTGAAACAGCAGCTTGAAATATGAGAGCATATTTTCCATTCCTCATGTCTTTTGCACTGTAAAATAATTGTCACTGTCCCAAAGGAGTAACTCTTAATATTCTGATTGTTTGAGGTTTTAGCAACATAAAAATGCAAAACACTACAGATGCACTCCACTCACTTTCAGGCATTCCCTTTTTTTTCTTTTTACCTCTTGCAAATGACTGAGAACTTAAGTGAGTATTGTTCATGCCCTGAAAAAGCCAATGTTGAAAGTGAGCAATTACGGCTTCCCCTTCATTTGGAACAGTTGTCAAATTTTGGATAGGAAAAACTAAGCATGCCACGTTCCTCAATGTTTTTCAGGGCAGAATTACAGGCAACATCTATCTGGACAATAACAGAAAACTGCACACATAAAGACTACATTTTAAAAGCATGAAAGTCACCAACTGCCTCACAGCATTAAACAATTTCAGTTTTTCCTCCAGTTTCATCAGGAGGCAGGAAGACACAGTGATGTCATGGGAGCGATTCTGAGCAGCTCCTGACTGTCGACACCCTGTGTATGGTATACGGAAAGGCCTGCAAACATTCTCAGAGCTTCATTAGGACAAACGAACCAAAATAATTAGAAAACAAAAAGACAGGTTTATGAACATTTGTACAGAGAAACTCGAATTTGAAAGAATAAGGAAGTCTTTTCTTTCCCCCATAAATGCTTACAAAGCAGCAATTACATACAATTACAATTTATAATATCTCTTCCATTGTCTAACTTTTCAGACAACAGATCCTATTAGCTTGCAAAAAGTGCTATAGAGAAACATTAAAGGGTCTGTAAATTAAAAGAAAATAATTTATTACAGAAAATATGCCAAAACAACAATTAAGATAACTTGTTAATTTAAAGCATGACTGCAACCAGGACAGTACAAAAAAACTGCAGTTAAATATTCATCCCTAAGTTCTTGCATCTCTGCAGAGTCAAAGGGCCTGCTACAGTTTCAAAGACTTCACCTGATAGATGAGAATCATAGTCCATATCTTCCAATACTCTACTTTGGGAAAAACTCTGGAAGTCACCCCATCCAAACCCTGTGCTGACAGCAGGACCAAAATGTGAAGCCGACAGGGTGATCATTCCGAATTTTAGATGATAGCATAATTTGCACTTGAAATATAATAGCTTGGAAGAGTTTTATGTTTCTTTTTTTTTTATAGACTCTAATGTCAAAGAAGAAATTGGGGTCTGTTGTGAAAAGGTTTAAGTGACTCTTCTGAGAACAGCAGACACTGAATGTATGAGACAAACAAACTGGCAAGAATTTAAGGCTAAGAAAAGGCAATGTAAGACAGGTATACAGAGAGTAAGGAAATAATTTTGGATCCTCCAAAGCTTCAAAGTGTTAGAGTGAAGAGACCTGAAGACGCAGAAGGGCCATTCTCCAATTGGAAAGACCATGCAGGCTTCTTGCATTGATATTCCATATGCGTGCTCCACATGCTCACACCTCACCAATAATGTTTCTGTGAGAGGCAAGGCCACACGTTGGCAAGTCTCTTCTATTAGTTAGGGCTGCAGGAGCACTTCAAAGCAGCTGGGGTTCTTGATGACTAAGTAGGTTTGGCTGAAGAAATCATGTTCCTTTTAACTTTATTGTGATAATGTAATTTAGCTCAAGAAAGATTACTATTGAAAGCCTTACAGTAAATAGGAGGCAGTTCACAAATACAATTCATTTACCATCAAACACATGCCTCAGTAGGCAATCTTCTTGCTTGCTTGCTGGAAGTACTCCCTTCTCTAGTGATAGCTTTACTTGTTTCTCTAAGCCTTATATAATGAAAAATAAAATGCATTTACTCTTTGGAAAAGAGAGAAAAATCAGTGGGTGGAATAAACAGCCCAGTCTAACAGCCAGAGGTACATTTACTTTACTGCTTTAGCAGGCCAAGAAGAGACTTTCAGATGAGAAGACGCATGGAGCAAATGAGCCTACATTTCATTTCTTGCTTTGTCTTACTGAAAAACAAATCAGAAATTCAAGTCATATTAAGGAAAAAAAGTTCATTGACTTCAATTACAAATCTGTAATGTCAGACCCTGTTTTCACAAGCTGCCTTGTGTGTGGCAGACCCTAATCCTTCATTCAGAGCAGCTCTGCAAGGTCAAAGGCAGAGATGAGATTACAAGGTCAGGGCTCTTGGAGAGCTGAGTCTGAAAGGCAGTCAATTTGAAGCAGATGGTTCTGTGTACAGACCAAGCAAGATAAAGGGCACTATTGGAATATAAATGATTATTATTATTCAGCTAAACAGATGGGTAGGTCTTTGTAGGATCAGGGCCACTTGTATAACATTTTGGAATTTTATAGTTGTAAAACCCGAATTTCACATGATAGAATAGAAAACTAAATACCTTCTAAGTAATAAAAGTACAGGGGAATGTTCTTCAAATGGGTTATTAAATAACAAAGGTGGTAGAAAGTAAGGTAAAAATAATACTTATTGCACTGAAAAAATTACAAGTTCATTTCCATTTTGATCCTTGAATTTGATGGACCATGAAGTTTGCCATCCAGCACAGCCTTTACATGCAAACTGCCACGATCCTCATCCTGGCACTTGTCAGAAATTAGTTTGACGACCTCCTTTCCATTCCAGGATGCTGTTCTGATGTTCACACTTAATTCACTGCTCACAGTGTCTACTAGAGAAGATATAACACACACGAGAAATGAACTGTGCTGCTACTTAAATAGGAAAAGAAAACTTAAATGGGGCAATGTAATGTATTGACTAATTATTAGCTGACATGACCCACCACTAATACAATTCACTTCAATTGCATTATCTTTTCTCTTTAAGGAGTGGAAGAGTGTTCCCAATTTGGAGGAACTGAAGCGATTCCATTCTCCACTCACCTCCGTGTGCAGCTGAGAATCTGTGAGAAAGAGACCTCACATGTATTCCCCTCAATACAGTAGAGTCCATCTCAGATACATAAGACATGGGCCTACGAGAATCTTTTATAAGAGAGCAGGCAGTGTTACAGAAGCTGAAGTCGTTCATTATTAATAACATCCAGTGGCATGGCTCAGCACAATGATTTTAATCATCTAATTAGCTATTCTTCTACATTTCCTTTTTTTCCCAACATCTTTCATACTTTGAGAACCACTGCAGTAGTTCAAGTCAGAGCAGCAATGAAAAGATGATGTAGCCAAGCAGATAAGTAGGGGCAAACCTGAGTGTAACATCAACCCCATGCTTTCAATAAAGGACAAAGCTTTTCACCCATTATTTTCATTTCTGAGCTACAAATTGAAGTCTCTTTTGCTGTTCAGCTAATCCTTACTCTGTCTTGGAGAAGAGAGATGTTTTTGTCACTTCCTTATGCTGATAAGACTTGTATCAAAGTTGTGGGGGAATGAATTGCAATTTTTCAATTTAAGAGACTGCTAATATCAGCCAGAGTCTTGGTTAAACAAATCCCTTGTGAAAGGAGAGATAAGGTCCAACCTATGTGTGTATTAAATAGAAGATTTGTTTCCTGTGGTAGATGTCTCAAATAAATATATTAGCATTACTCCCAGTGCTCATTGATAATAGCTCACTAAATAGCACAATTAATGCAATATCCAGCCAATTAGACTGAAAGTTGCAGTTTGCTTTTGTCTGTACTTAATGTCGATGATGAATTGACAAAGATGTCTCAACACTATCTCCAATGCATTTATTGATCTTCACACCATAATGTGCTGCTGCAGGTGTGTGTCAGGTTTGAGTCCTGTCTACACTAACAGAGAGATGCAGAACCCCTGTACAGTGTAATACTCACTGTATCCACTCTGTTTTACAAAGGAATTCACATTGCTGCCCATTTGCTGGGTTGCACTTGTCTTAAATCTATCTTTATACTGGAGTTAGCTGGAGTTGAGATGTACCAGTCTCTGCCACACTGCAGTTACAGGCTGGCTGGTCCTCAGCTTAAAGGTCTGTCATATAACCTGGTGCACTCATCTGGATAAAAGGAGGACTTTGATCCTCACCGAGCAGAACTCACAGGCATTCAATTTCACACCTCTGATACAAACACAGAAGCGCAGCAAAGCTGCTATCTTCTTCTGGGGAACGTGATTGTTTCCACCAGGGCTTCTCAGAAGAAAGATGAGCTGAAGAAAAGAAGTTGCAATGACATTTATACTTCAGTTGATGAGTTTGTAAACCTGCCGAATGAATCTTAGGAAAGATGGACAAAGGTTACACTGTGCACTTAAAGAACATTAGCTAGAAAAACATCTGTTAAATAAGAAAAACATTCAGCAGCATACAGAGCTCTAGTGTAAGAAACAGCATCAGAGTGGGGTGAAAAACCAGCGTCGTTTATGGATCACTATGGATTTTAGGTCATTTTTTGTAAAAGTTGGATTTGAATCCTATTAAGATATTATATACTGTTTTAATTATCACGTGGAACGCTCTAGACAGGACTTTGAGGTCACAAAAGAGTCAGAAGCTTGAGGGCACCTTTGCTTGGAAGAGATGGGAAAAAGCTCATTCATTATATGACCTAAAAACTATGGAATCTGCTGCTGCCACTGAGATGCATTAAGTTTCTTTCTATGGTTATTCTAAATTAAATGACTTAGATTTTGTTTTACACCAATGTTCAGGCTGAGTCATGACAGTCACCTCAGACTGCCTGAGTATATCCACATTAGAGCTCCTTCATCATTCAATTTTCTAACAGCAGTGCCTCGTAGGAATCACCTCCAACAGTTTCCCTTTCCAGACATATCACCAGATATAGGCTACAGAAATAGCAACCTCACACTCCAGTATTTCACAGCAACTTAAGCTCAGATGGAATTGTGACCAGACACAAGTTAGACTAAGAGGTTTCCAGTGGAGGATATCAATGGATGTGGCTTGGGAGAAAGCAGAAAGGAAGGAAGGGAAAACAGGGCTTTACAAATCCTCATCTCTGTGCTGACACTGCACTGCTCAGAGCACAACTGTTGGCACAATTTAGATGGTGAGTTACTGTGGATCCCAACACCTTCACACTTTGCAGGTCTTCAGATTCAGAACTTCGTTACTTAAACCATCTCCAGAGTTGAATGTAATTGAAGTTAGGTAGTAATTAAATTCCTCAGCATTGCATGCAAGTGTAATGTGTTAATAAAAAAGTAATTGCACCTTCATTGTTTCAGCAGGTTTGGTTTAATTACATGGCAGTTATATTTCTCTCTGTACTTATTCACTCTCAGCGAGGGCTCTCCTTACCATCTGCTGATATTTAATTAATATATGCTAAATGTCCTACTATATTATTAAATCTCATTTAGAAGTGTCCTCAGTATCTCAGTATAGGTCTGCCTATATTGCAGGAGAACGAGCAGGGACATTGCCTTGTATTTAAATAATTCAGATAAAAGAAGGCTCATTAATGAAAGAAAGGTGTTATCTTTCCCTCTAGAAATGAGCAAAAGGAGAGGACAGAAATGTAATGAAAACCTGGAGATTTCCCAGAGGTAAAATTTATCTAAAAATCCTTATATACTACCAGATCTGCCAATCCTTTTGGCGGATGCAAGGCCATTACTAATCATCATATTTGTAATGTTCTGCACTACAGGACAAAGCAACAGATTGAATGCAGGGTTTGTGAATAAAGCTGGGGAAAAGCCTTCTTCCCATGCAACAAAAGGTCTGCACTTGGATGTAACATGAGGTAGGGCAGCCAGTTTAAAGTATGTATTTCTCAAGATCACTTCCACGACAGCTTTATTTTTCCCCTTCACAAAATATCACCAAGGAGACTTTACATATATTATTGCATAACTCAGCATCTCAGTTAAAAATATCACTACATATAAAAAATGGATTAAAAAAATAGTAAGGTGTAAACGTGACAGAATCAGGATAAAATCTTCTGCCTCAGAAATAAACACAATGGCCAAGATTTTCAAAGCAGTCAGTGGGGGAGAGGAAGAAAAGGGGGGGAACTGAGCTTCTAATCTAACTGAAATGGGAATCCGAAGTAAATTAATGTCAGTGCTTTCAATATTTCCTCACAAAGTCTTGGTTCTGAGGCAGAAGTTCAGATGACTCCAACAGAACCAGGATTTCATGTGTCTAAACCCTGAGCTATAATGGCTCGTTTCTTCAATCAAAGAGGTTCATTTGTCTTTGCCAGCTAAGACCACAACTCAGTTCTGTCCAGCACAGTGGATCCTTGCCTGGTGCACAGTGCTGGAAGAAAACTGAATGGAGGAAATGTTCTAGGAAAATAATAAGAAAAAAACTTTTACGAAATTCTAATTTAAATCCTAAAAAATGTCAAAGTCAAAATCATCTCCAAGAACCGACCTGCTTCACAGTTTCCCTTTGGGACACTGTTTTACAAACACTGGAAGAGTTATGAGTACAAATACGTTCACTTACACTATTATCCAGAAATTCATTTTGTAACTGCAAAAATAGCAACTACAGCTTTTTTAATAACTGCAGGATTTCCCCATATCCTTTTGCCAAAGCTGGTGTGCAGCAATTGTCGTGCCGAACAGAAAAAGCAAGAACTCATAACCATTAGATATCATCTTGTACATGAAAACAATTAAGAGGGGTTGAAACTGCCTCTACTTGCATTTTACAGCTCCGATGCGAAAGTCATTGAGATCAATAGAAAAATTTCCACTGACTTCAGAAGGCTGTAGCTCTCTGTATAAATAAATAGAATTCCCAATGCTTCGTTTCCCATTGAATGATTACAATTTTAGTAAGTCATACATTTAAAAAGGAAAGTTGTAGAATTTTAATAAGCAACTTTGCTCAGTGCACCTTATGAAGAATGTAATTAGAGATATCGACTAATAGCTGAACTACAAAGTAGTGACAAACTAAATGTCCATTCAGATCATGGTAGTTGCCCACTTAAAGGCTATTCCCTACTTAAAGTGGTCTTCCAGCGGCCACAATAGAAGTGAATTCAGTTTTGTTTGCATCTTAGCCAAACAGCAGTGGCTCTAATAGCTCAACCATGCAAATGCTGCTTAATCTTACATGGATATTTATAGTCTTACCTCTGCAGAATTCTCTCTAAACAGGTTTTGAAGCAGCTTCCACACTCCTGAGGCAAATTACAAATGAAATCCATGAAGAATTGGCAAGCAGCTTCCTACAACTCTGAACAACTAATTGTATTACAATACCTTTCAGATGGCTTACACAAAATTATCTCTCTGATATTCAAGGAGTCGAGACTTGGTAGAATTCCCCTGAAGAGCTTTGCTTGATATGCTCTGGGAGTCTCCTACATTGCACATTAATGCCAGAAACAGTTGTTGGTTTTTGTACTGCTTAATTTATTACTTTGTTTTACTTACGCACCTCCTACTCTCTAGTAGTGCAGAACTGTTTCATTTACAGATGTAAACCCTGGGTATTGGTGGCTGTTACAATCAATAAATGTGCATTAAGCACAAGTGTGACTTGGTATACAGAAACAAAGGCACAATTAAAGTTTATGCTTATGTCACAAAGTTCTCCTCAGAAACAGTAGACATAAATAATTGAGAAACAGTAGGCTGGCGTTGTTTTTAAGCCACCAAGAAAAGCTTCAGACTTTGATTCTTGCTACACATGAATAAATAGCCTGGGACCATAGAGTTGAAAGGCAAAAAATTAAAAAGTACCAAGAAAAGCCTTATTCCATCACAAACAGTGACTCAGACATTTCAGGAAATATGTTCTCCTGCTGTTCACTGACTTTGCCCACAGAACAAGCTATCAGAGATCAGCAGCCTTTAACACCTTGTGGAGTTACAGCATCTGATCCAAGACAGCTTTGTGCATCTTGTGCCAATTTCACCTGGAGTTTAAGTACGTTTAAGCAAGAGCCCAAAAGACAATTTGCATTTCTCAGCACTGTCCAGCATGCATATATGACCATGGGTTGATGGTCTTCACTTCTGATACATCTCAGCTGTGATCACAGCAAATGCCACAAACAGGTTTTGATGACTGTAGGAGCCATAAGGCAGATTAATCATACAGTGAAGGTGATTTTGCTGGTATTAACTATGGTAACAAAACTCAAGGGAAGTAAATGTGGAACATAAAAACAATCACATCTAACAAGGCATTTCAGATATATCTGTGAGGTTTCAATGCATATTTATTACTGGTTGCGTAACTTTTTATTGCTATTTTTGACGAGCATCTTCATTTGTCAGAAATCTACTTAAATGCTGCTGGGGTGATCTAATACCACTAATAAAGCTATTAGAGTTATTATTTTCCTTTATGAGGATAAATAAGAACAAAGAGCTAAAACAATAACAAATGAACACACTACCAGAAAACTGCCCTTTGCCATTCCTTTAGAACACAGCCAACACCTTTCAGTCAAGACTGGGAGAACACCAAGCATTCATCCGTATAAACAAACTTAAAAGACCAGTGTATCTTCCAGTCCTCTACAACACACAGAACCATTGTCTCAGACACGTTACTTTGCTGCTGTCTTTTTTATATGTTAGTTTACAGAAAGTGCTTTGCTATTCCTCTCAGTTCTTCCTATTTTTTTATTTTTCTTTTTGATGAATGACTTCATCCAGCAAACTCAGCCCTGTGACTCTTCTACACTACCCTGCACCTCCAAGTACTTCTGGCAGACAGCAGATAGGAAGAGTTTTTGGCTTTTTCCTTTTCTAGAGCAGTTCCAGCTATCCAACCCTGGTTTTGCTCATGAGCATGAAATTTAATCCCCAAATAGTGCCAAAATATTCTTGGATATTCAGATATCTGCAACACTCCTCTTGTCACATGGAAAAGTATCGACACAACAATGTAAAGCCACCATGCATCTTATTAAAAAGTCATTTTCTTCGTGGAGCTTTGCCAGTCTTCAGCAGTGCCTTTCAGAAGGCGAGGACTAACATAGATTTGTTTTTTGTTACGTTCCATTGTGAGAGACTTAAAAAAAAATCAGAGTATTTCTGTTCACCGCTTGCTTTGGTAACAACCCGTCACATAGATCTATTGCTTTTAGGTTTGGATTCTGTTTCCTCCCCTTCACCTACTCTTCCATCCCCCCAAAGAGGTTCAAAACTATCTTACCCTGTTCTGTAGTTCTGCTTGCATAACTTGTTTATGTTAAAAAGTTATTTAAAAGTTTATGTTAACAGTGATTCTCCAGTAATATTGTTTCAAAACTGGGGTATTGTGCATCATGAAGAAAGAAGATATGTTGATGTGGAATAAAACACATAGAACAGTTCCCAAAATAATGACATTTCACAGACTTCCTTCATAAGTATCATTGGCTTTGAGTGTACACTTAAAAAAATCTTGATTCAATTATCTAATGTGAATGAAGAGACGAAGATTAGCAGCTGATTAAAATGCTTACAGAAAACAGTTATGATTAAGTGAAGTAATCCTCCAAGAAACCAAAGGCTGTATCAGATAAATTTTGCTATGGAGACTGCATCCAAGCATTCAGCAAAGCTTCTTAGACCGCTTTGTCAAGAGCCCAGATTTATTTCAGAATCCAATGGGAACTGACCTGCACTCAAGCAAGATGATAGTCCAAAGAACAAAATAAGACCTATTCCCCAGTTCTTTCCTCCACTATTTAATAACAGAGCCGAGACATTCAAAAGGGTGTGCAGATGCATTCGAGATGCAGGATTTTCCATAAGTTTATTTTATTAATTAATCTTATTCTCTGACTCACTGAACATCTGCCCTACAGGCTGCCCTATTCCAGCTTTAACAGCAGCCTCACAACGTTGCACCACATTGCACAGTTTATACTGCCCTTTCCCAGTATCTTCTTTGTTACTCTGAGCAGACACAGAGACATTCTGCAGCACACCCCTCAATGGGAATATTTCCCTACAGCTCGTTTTCCTAATTGGGATAATATTTCAGGAGTGTGGATTACAAGAGGCCATATTCTGACAGCAGGAAAGGCAGCTTCATTCCTGCTTGAAGCTCAGTTACAGACTGACAGGCAGAGTTCAGTGTCTGGTACCTGGTCTGAATTCTGTGGCATTATTCTGATTCCCAGGTTTCAGAGGTGTTTATTTTAAAAACACTTAGGATGGCTTAAGGCACTGCTTGCTCTTATCTTCATTCCTGAACTGACACAACAAGATGCATGAGCCCTCTTCATGCACTTCAGGGTCATACAAATGAATGTAAAATGCTGATGGAAGTGGTTTTATCTCATTTGGATGATTTCGTGCCTATCTGTGGGCACTGTCGTGCTGGCTGATGCACGGAAGGAAGGCAGAAACACCCAGCTGGCAGGCAGCAGTGAGCCACCAGCACAGAAATACCTGCAACGGCTCTGCAGAGCTCTGAAATAGAACACGTCCACTCATTCAGGAAACAGTTACTATAAAATCCCTCACTTGCATATCCTTACATTAATTCTGAGGTTCCAATTAAGACTGAATGCCACGCCACACACTTTCACTCCACTGTAGTATTTTGTCCTCCAAACTTACCCAGCCTGAACTAAGCTATTATTTTTTGTTGGAACAAACTGTACTATTTTTTTTTTTTTTACAGAAAGGTGGAAATTCAATATTGCCACCACCTTTTGAAATATTTCCCACTCACTACAGTCCTGATCTTCCCTCCTTTCTGCTGCCTCACTTCCTATGAAAATAACATTCTCATAAGATGTCATAATGAGGCTTTCATTTTAAGAAACCTGGCACTTGTAGATTTCATCCTTCTGAAGATTCTTTTAAGAAGTATTACAGATTCTGGTAGGAAAATGTATTCCTACCAAATAACTCTCTAAGTTCTTCATATTTCCTTTCAGAATATTTGTTTTCATTTCAGTTTTATGTGACTCTTGCACAGGAGAGGGTTTAGTTTTAATTTGGCATCTACAACACAAGCCTCCCCGCATAAGATGCCAGTTCAAATCCATCGTCTTTTATGAAGCCCAACCAAAGCCCTAAAGAGCATATAAGTGCACCAATGGGTCCCTCGAGGAATGGGACAATGTTATTTGAATATAATTCAGAGAGTTAGAAAATCAGCCTCTCTGTCACTGGGCAAACCATTTAGCTGTGAGTGATGCTCATGAACAGCAATAATTTAATTGTGTGCTGAAATCCACGCTTTCAACGTTCCAGTCCTTCTGATTTGAACTCCTACGAATTGGGGCTGCAGCCAAAGCAAGAAACATTCTGGACTTCTTTGCATGGCTGAATGGCAGAATAACTCAGAACAAAGAAGGTGCTGTAGGCAGTGCTCGGGGTAGAAAGCTTGGTCTAAACAAAGAAGAATTTGTTTCTGTAGGAATGTTTTGAAGTTTTTGCAGTATGTGGTCAACCTCACTCAGAGCTCTCCTGGTCATATTGCCAGTGATCATCTGTGTGCTGACACTAAACATCAAACTCCCAGAAAACAAAACTGTTGAGAGCATTACAAAAAGTGACACGAGACCCCCAGTCACCATTAGGAACTGAATTTGAAGAACAGATGTCGGGTACTTGAAGACTTCAGACTAGGAGTGACACCACAATAGTCATCATCTATCTGACATGGCCTTTTATGTTTGACAGCATAATAGATGCCACAATAGCAGATGTCCAGGCAAGGAAATAATAGTTAGAGATAACTGAGAATATGTGGACTCCTATGAAAGAAATAAAATGCATCAATATATCAAAGTAAGCAAATCTTTAGAAAAGGAGAATTTGCATGATAAAATGGAAGAGGAATTTCTTCATAAGAAGAATCTGCTTTAGGAGAACAAGAATGCATGAGAAGAAAATTAGAGAAAAAATTGAGAGAAGAAATTAGAAGAAAATCAGAGAAAATCTACAGACTATGGTATCACATCAAATATTGCAAGCCTCTTAGCACGGGGAAATGCAGAAGCTGGAAACAAAACAAGTATGAGCACACATCTAAGGGTTTTCTCTTCTGAAAAATACATTCAATGGATTCTTTGTAGTAAATAGAAGGTATTTATCACAAGTGCCATGGTCCATAGGTCCCTTCTCCCTTTGTCACCAAACCTAGGCTGAACCAGGCCAAACGGTGACAATAAGTAAAAAGTTGGAGGAAAAAAGTGTGCTGAAACTGTTGCTGCATTATCTGAAGAAATTGCTAAGAGAACACAAGCAGCACGTTGGCCTTGGAAGGCATGTTGTCATGAAAAGACACTGTTCAGATAATCCCTTCATTGAACACCCTGTGCAGTTTGAAAACCATTTGTTTCCTCTCTACTTTTACCACCTCTGCAGGTCTAGGTGGACAGGCTGTTCAGCTGGGATTTCAGAGTCCAGTTTGGAGACTGCGAGTGTCCTCAGAACTTATCTGAAATGCAGTGCTATTAACCGAGCTTTTTGCAATTGATTTTAATGCACTTTGGAGGATTCTTTTTACATTAAACTTATTGAACTGTGCTTAATATCTTCACTCAGTTGCATTACAAGGTAGCAGTGTACCCATCTGTGCTGAATCCCGGGATGGGGGCCCCAGTTTATAAGATTCCTCCAGTCCTTGCTACCCCATGTAGAACCAATAGCATTCACAAAGCTGGCATGGCACTTATCCCTTTTTATATTGCAAATTAAATAGACATGCTTCACTGCTGTAGCTCAGCAAACTGAAGTGAAAATTCACCCTTGAATGTATAAATCAATTTTGGTATGTATTTTGCTCCTAGACGCTGGGCTACAACACTGACAAACACAGTGTTGCCTGATAAGTGTCTTATAGAAAAGGGGAAGGATAAAAAAAATGGTAGAGCGGGTAGAGGGGAAAAGTAGATACAGTTCCTCTGTGTTTTCATTTACAAGCTGTTTACTAAAACATCTAACATCTCCAGCACGCTCTGGTGATTGGCATTATCTGCAATATGCTCATAGCAGCTGGGAAGGGAAGGAGCCTTCCCTTCAACCCCTCCCCATTTCTATTTTCTTTTAGATGGCAAGAAAATGTCTTCCCTTTCAAAGAGCATTAAAAATCAGTAATGTAAGGGAGCAGAAAGACTAGCGGGCTGCCCATTCATTCCCTATGAATCATCCTGCAATTTCTTAGTTTGACAACTGTGCCTCATATATTTTAATATCAGTTTTGAAAGAAGGAAGCAAGTCAATTCATTCCTTAACAGCTCCCTGTAATTTCAGCTCGCTCTTTACTTACGTATGAAACTGACTTGGGTGGAAAAGGTTAGAGGTAGATGCATTTCAAGTTTCAGAGCTCAGGAAAAGCCAATAAAATGTGCAATAATCTTAATGTTTGGGCTTCACTGAGCTGCAAACACCTTTTATATTAACTGATAAAACACCACAAATGTTGCAACAGATGCTTTGAGTTTTAGGAGATTTCCTGAACTCCTTTGCAAACCCCGTTACCCAGCATTTTTCTTTCTGACAAGCAGACTGGCAATCTGTACCCATTAGATCATAACATCCATATTCCTGCAGCACTCAGAACATTCAATTGACGTTCAGCATTATTGTTCTACATGCATAAAAACACAGTTAGTATAATTTGTATGCTGAAAGATGCATATTTTGAGTCACAAAGAAAGAACGAGAGGCAGGAATAAGCTGGAAGTTCTTTGGGCATAATCCCTTTCTCTATTTTACAGTTTTATACTTGCAGGTACTCGCTCTTCTGTGAGTTAGTTGGGTAGATATTTAGGACCCAATCTCCTGCTGACATAAGCCAGCATCACTCAGCTACACTCAATACAATTACATCTGTTTACTCCTGCAGAATACCTGAGGCTATATTTTCCAGGCACTGAGCTAGCAATACGTGCACTTACCCAGTTAATGGCACAGTTCTTCCTGATTATCATTTCTCAATTTTATTTAAGCCATAATGAATTTGGCACAATATTTTGTTATTCTTCTCTCCCAAAGTTCAAACGAAAGCTTCCAGCCACTGTGTGGTTGAGCACACAATTGTGAGGAATAAAGAGAGGTTGCTCTGCTTTCACTGCTCTCCATAGCAGACTAATGTTATTAGGATTAAATGAACCAGCAGCTTTGTTTCTCCTACTTGCCTGCACTTGTGCCGTCATCTTGTGCATTTTGTGTTCCTGCACCATTCTGACTATGCTGGTTTCATTGTACCATCTGAAGTAGTATTTATCATCTGCAAGGTCATTCCTTGCTTTGAATTTTCATGCACATGCACGGATAAAAATATCTAATGCGGGGTTAAGATACACTGCTCCTTTCCTCTCCTTCCTACCCATCACCTCCCACTACTACTTTATGTGCCACATACAGCAGCAGTGGTTCCGAAGAACAACACTGCCAGTCCTTGCACCATGAGGCTTTTCAATGGATCATAAATAACGCTATAAAAACAAGAAAAATAGCTTCCAGGAAGAGAGAAGGGGGAGTTATTGAGTTGGTGGAGATGCAGAGATTCTCTCTCTTGTAAGCTGCCAACCACACTTCTCTGCTCATAAAGTAGGACTTAACAGAAATATCAAGCATGCCTGAAAGAATGGGCAGTCTATTTTGATTCCCTACTTAAATAAACTATTCAAAATTTAGAAAACATGTATGAGTTGTTCCTTACACTGCAGGATTTCTGCAAACATATCAGAAGAGGAAAATTAGCAATATTAAATACTACCTCCTAAGTAGCCTGAGGCCATCGATTGCCAAGCTACTAGCGATTCAGTTCAGTGTCTGCAAGAGAGCTATCAATCACAAAAACACTTGCTTTTGTATCTGTGCTAAAATCCATATACTTCCACTCTATTTTCTGGTTTATTATATCTGAAGCCATACTTCCATAGATCATCTGGATGTCTTTAATGCAGCCATCATCATTTCATGAGATGAAATTACACATATAAAAACTCTACTCAGACTGCATGTCTACCGTGGTTATCTTACACACAGATTTACCTGGTAGGACAAAACTGAGGAGGCCCACCAGGCTGAAATTCTCTCCTTTCCCTTTTTCTTCCTTTTCTCCCCCCTAGCACCAGCTGGGGGTATATCCTTCCTATGGTGTCATGTGGCCCAACAGTAGCAGAGCACTTCTTCACATTACACTTCCTCACTTCAAACCTGGCAAGCAGCCTTTCGTATCAGCTGTTGTTGTGCTGCGTCTGGCAAAATCTGATGGAGAGATTTTGTGTCCTCCATTCCTGGACAGAATAAGCATTTCAAGGTTTCTTCTATGAGAAATGTACTTCTAATCCTTATGACTTAAGACAAGTACTTGAAAACACTGCCTGAGCACCACCAGTCTACCATCTAGAAAGTGAGTGAGAACTTGAAACAAACCCATGAAGTTTATAACCTGTCACTTTATGTATCAGAGCTTGGTCAATATTTTAAGCATTATTACTTCAAGTTAAGGGCTACTATTGAAATGCAATTTCATTTAGATCAACCAATTCAGTAAATAATAACAGATAATTGGCACAATCACTCCTTCTCCTGTGATTTTTAATCTGAGTTTATATGAGAAAGTTCCATATGGCAGTTCTTTCATCCTTCATGACAGGGACGGTGCTCAGAAGGATTATGTGATGTCTGAAGAGATTGCTAATGTCTGTGTTTTAGGGAACAGGAACCTTCCAACAATGCATCAATTTGGAACTGTCCGCAGACAGGCACAACTGTAATTCATCATTTACTTTCTCAGGAAGAAAGAGTTTTCAGCAAAGACAATTATGGATGAGCACAAGTAGTTGGTAATTGGGGTTAAAGATTGTGCAGGTAATTCATTACCTACAAATCCCTCTCCGTAGCTGATTACAATTGGAGGTATGAGAAATACTCTTGACCCCTGAATTCATTGGATCTTCATTTTGCATTCAGAAGAGAAGGTCTCATTTAGGGGGTACATATATACATGAAAATTGATTCTATCTAAAACAACTCCACATTTTGAAAACTGTACCTTGTCAGACTCGGATAAACCGCAAACTACACAAAAAGAAACTATTCTTAAAAATTTCTAAAACCATCTCTGGAACAAAAGTTGCAAAAAGCAACAGAATGTCTGTAGGCTGTAAGTGTTCTTAGGAAATCAAGCCAAGGCAGAGGTCTTTCCTGAGACTGTACATTACTTTGGGAGAGAAACAGAAGTTGAGACTCTCAGTTTGGGAATTTTAGCAGCAAGGCACTGTGCCCTCTTACATTTCATGTATTGAGCAACACTACAGTGAGTTGTCCCTTTAATTTTACTATCTTTCCTGCGCTACATTTTGCATGAATGTGCATTTTATGGATTTAATGCATTTTGGCAAAGCTCATTTATCCCAATGATGACAACACTGAGAGTCGGGAATGAGCGCCACTGATAAAATACTCTTTCTGCTCCTGAATATTGTTGGGATGCTGCATCTGGCCTGAGTAAATGGCAGTCATTATAGCTGGTACACCAAGATAATGATATGCTGCAGCCAATTATGTCATTCACTCGCTCTCTAGCCAATTACCTCTCCCTGCCCCTATCTACTGGCTCCAGTGAGGACTGTTGCCAAGACCGAGCAAAAAAATTCTTTAGCCTTGGAGAATATGCATAATGCAGTTGTAGTCAATTTCCAGCCAACTTCAGGAATCTAAGGGTAGAGACAGATGACCACAAGCAACAAGAACACTTTTCTTTTTGGAAAACAGTAGCCCAAGTGCATTTCAGTTAAAAGTAATTTGGTGCTATAAGGTGTCAGATTCATATTTACATTGAGGCACCTTTATTTTTCATACCTCTATCCTAAAAATGGACACATATTTCTTTTACTCACCAAGTATGTTCTAGACACATTGTTAATGACCAATCCTTGCTACTACGATCATTATATCTCCTACAAGGGTGGTTGGTAGCACACATTTACTGAGCTCCCATCGTCACTGAAAACCTCAGTGCCTAACTCAGTTAGGCATCACTTCACAGTAGTTCACAGGCAATTCACCTGTGCTACAGGAAAGGATGGAGCCTGGTTCCACCTCTCCTAGATCCCATTTAAGTGCTGACTGCCACCAAAGATGGATCTCTTCCTGGAGATCACTCCTTGTGGAAAATATTGTGAGCCTACAACACCGGTAAGCATTTGCCATTTATTATCTTCCTGTTGCAATAATCTTACTTAGCTTCACTTTCCTGTATATTTCTTAATTGTAACATCTGTATATTCATTGATTATAGAGGTGGATAGAAAATTATGGAGAGATTAGCAAGATCACAGCAAGAGCAATAATTTCTGTCACTAATATTGAGAATTTTTTCAGGCAAAAGGTTTAACAGGAGTTGCTAGCTTTCCTGTCAGTGTTCTCTTCAACAGGATACTGTCTTAAAAAGGCACACACACACAAATTAACCAGCAGTTGAAAGTTATGTGCAATACATCTTTTTAAACTAATCAAAACTTCACCAATCTAGCAATACGTTAAACCACTTAAAGTCTGCCCAGAGTCAATAGTAATTACAGAAATTTATCACAGTTGCCAATCATGCAGCTCCAACCCAGGGTGCCTCTTATTGCTAGACTGCAGTTTGCCAGCCTTGATTTATTTCTGTAGGACACCAAGCCTTTGGCAGCTGGAAATGAGACTGCTTACAAGATTGGACAAGAGGTGTTCCATGTGCTAGGAAACGAGTCAGTCAGGTGGCTTGGTTTGACTTTCCAAACAGATACTGGGACCATTTTCAGATTCTGATTTTCTGCAGCACAGGGGAAGATGCCAACAGGTCCTCTGAACCAACTACGGTGCTCAGAATAACCTTCAGTGCTTCTTCACTACACAGCAGATGTTAAATGAATGCCTCAAGTTACAGGAATTTCATTAAACGTGAGAATCACACCTCTCTCTTATCAATACAAGCCGTGCCAAAAAAAAGAAGACAAGTCTCCCCAAGGGAAAATTCAGTCCCTGCTTGGCCAGGGCTTTATTCCTTCCTTGATTTTCCCTTCAGTCTTCAGGCCACATACAGCACGAATAGATACTGTGAGACAAATCTCTAAGCACCCATAAGTAAGAAAGGGTGGAAAGGAGAGATGAAGATATGGACAAAGCCACTTAAAATAAATTAGAGCACCTCCCTAGAAACTTCACTTTCACATTTCCAAAAGCAGTGCCCTTGAGTTTAAGTTTCTGTAGCGCCTGCATTTTCACTCAAGGCTCAGTAACCTTACCTGCTGATTTATGTACCACAAGCTGGATTCTGACCCAGTGCCAGCTTTACACGTCTGTACACTGACATGTGGTGTGAATGTCTGTGCTTAACACTGACAGGAAAAACACTGGGGCATGGGAACTGAAAAGCAAAGGGACTGAAGGGTATCTGGGTATATATTGGGTATTTGGGACTCTGGATAATTTAAGGGAAAAATTGAATGACTTTCTCTTTCAACTTCCATATTAATAATTTAAAAACAAAATAAATGCTTCCAAATCGATCTGTATGAGTATTTCCACTGAAAAAACAGTGTAAACATAAAAACATTTTTCTGCAGATGATCATTAGGCTGCTGAAGCATATTTCATTGGGATATTTTTGATGTACAAACAGCTTCTCAACCAAGCAACATCTTAGGAAAAATTATCTTTATTTTTTTTTTCAGAATTTTCAGAAATGGAAACAAAATCATGAAATTGCTCAGCTTTGGAATGAGTGGGAATCAAAGATTGCTATGCTGCTGAAAATACCCTTTGATGATGTTAAGATTCATGGACTCAAACTCGAAGGCTGAAAGGCAGCAGCACGGCCATGTGGATGGATGTGTGCAGTAACAAAGGTCACAAGATCCTCATTAATTTTTGTTTCTAGCTCAAAAGCACAATATGAGCTTAACTGTTTCTTAGAAAGATATGAAGTCTTCATTTAAGAAACTGTAAGTACTGGATAGTTGACCTTGGCCCTGTATGAGGCTTTACATCTGGGGTTGAAATCCCATCTTTATTTCTTTTTCTTTTAATAAATTAAAGGCACATTTTAAGTAGTTTCTGATCATTTACCCTCCTGTGTAATTAGATGCACAGACTGTAACACTGTGGTTTCTGTAGCACTAAAATACCTGGGACAGTCCTCCTCTCAGCCCTCTGTGTTTACAGGGGAATTTTTATCTGACTTTATTCCACTAAGGGCTCTGGACCTTCTAAAGCCCAGCTGCAATTAGCTGCAAATGGCTGTGAATGAGACACACAGAGCAATGTGTGTAATGGCTAACCTTCCACGGGCTCATAAAATATTTAGCAACTCAGTATTGCTTCAAGTAGTTGTATTAATCTAAGCCTGTGCATGCATGTGCACACACAACAAACAGTAAATAGGGATGAGAGGTAAGTGAAAAGATCATTTGCTATTTATCCAACCACCTCTTTCTAACCTTCCAGATGTGTTTGAGAAGAGAGTGATGCAGGGTGTAGATCTTCACTGCCTTTGTCATCTGTCCTTTTCCTGAAGCCTATGTGTGTTTTGCAATTAATGCAGGTAAAGTAGGACTGGCTGTGAGACTCCTTTAAACATTACAACTGTTTCCATGCAACACTCCCATATCTCAGGGTATCCTCCTCAAGTGTACACTAACACTAGCTGTCTTACTAAAAAGGAGAGTGTTCAATTCATATAAAATGGTATAGAATGGCACAAATGGCAACAATCACATCCTTTCATCCAAAAATCAGAACATCAAAGGAAAAAAAAACCAACATTTGTTTAATCCTGTCTTATGTTGTCTATCCTGTTTGATAGAGATTGAGCACGAATAAGGGAGGGATTTTTATTTATTTTTGAATATTATTTCATGAATTCAGGATTTAAATTTAGTCCAAAATCCTTTTCTCAGGAAAATTCTGCCTAAGCAGCATCTTCTCTGTTCCTGTTTGGTTGCTGCCTCTTCTGTAGAACAGGCTGGCGTGATTAATCCAAACAAGAGGGATTAATTGGACAACCTTCTGTGTCCTGCAAGCAGCTCAGGGAATTGGCAAACTATTATCTGCTCAGATTCTCTATTTCATCACATGAATCACCCTGCCTTGAGCATCACTCTATATAAAGTGAAAATGGAGAGGCTGCAAAGTGTCTCTCCTTTTTATTTATTGTGAGCACTTCTCAAAATATGTATCCACTTTATTATTTTTCCCCTTCCAGTCCAATTATTCCATGTTCTCAGAGCTGATTTTTCTTTGTAATTCACTTATTTTTAATTGGTGTGGAGTTCTGAGCTGCACCAGTTTTATAGAAATGAAATATCTGAAGAGCAGTTGAACTGTGTCTCTTTACGCCTCTGTAATTTCTCTTACTTCAGAAAGAAAATGTGCTTACTGCCACCGATCAGTGGATGTGGAATGCCTTAAAATTGCTGGGCCAAAACCAAATGTCATTTATTATCCATTTTCTTAAGTTAGGAGGTTAAATTCTGATGTATGTTATCTAATTTTGGAGCAACTCCAGTTCTAACATTTTGACCACATTTTTTTCCAAATTTTGCATGTGTGTGGGTGCATGTTTATACACAGTCACTAAAGGTCAACAGCTTTCTGATGTTAAAACCATTTAATTTTTTGTTTATGATGCCTTGGCAAGGAGTCAGTGGTCCAACTCTTGTCAATGGTTGCTGCTAAGAAGACCTCATACAGTACTTTAGCCTTACTCTGACACAATTGATATGTAAGTTTAGTTACCCTTTCTACCCCTTCAGTTCTACTCTTTCTAAAATTTACTGTTTGAGTTTCTGAGTTGCAGTCCAAAAAAGTTTGCTCCAGTGTCCAAATGAAATTAGTTGGAATCGTTCTGCGTATTTTATGGGACATTATATCAGGCAGTTAATCACATTCCAGTCACCAGAAATCCTATTTACCCTTCTGGATTCCTTTTCCTCAGTATGTGAAGATATAGACAATAGTATTATCTGCAAAGTGCATATTGTGTACATTAATCCAACTGCCAATGCTGCAGAAGGGTCAACTGCTTCAGAGAGAGCAAAGAATAAAGTAGTACACCATGGGCACAATTCTTTGGATTGCCAGCTCTATGCAATAGATCACAGGGGATTTTCTGTAACTACCTTGAAAAAGATACTGAACGGGAGGCAAGAGTCCATTACTGGCAGAAGAAAAGGCCTGTCAGAAAACCCCAGGCAGCAAGGATGTAGCTAAGATCAGTACAAGAGAAAGTTTCTGCAATCCATCAAGAGAACTGTGTGCAGGTGACCCGCGAATCACCTCACACCATTGTACTTTGCAGCAGGCAGTCCTTGTTGGAATTGCCCCTCTGGGCGATGAAAGCACTCTATGTGACACCTGCGAATTTGCCCTTTACTGCTGCAAACCCAAGCTGTTAAATATCACGCTCTTTTGGCTGTGATTTACTCTATTTACGGCCCTCCCTCCATCCAACCTTTCCTCATCACAAGGGATCAATTCTGGACATACAACAAAAGGCAACAATGGTTTTAATAAAAAACAGAAGGACGGGAAAGATTGATTTAGCCAATGAAGATATGCTGTACCAATGGAGGAAAAGAAAGTGGGCAGACAAGAAAGAATAATAACGATAAAAAAAGCACACTGGTGGCATTACCAACCCACATCTACAGTAGATGAAATCAACTGCTTTCTTAATATCCCTTGTTCATGCTCTATTCAACAACTATTCTAATTTAAAGGTAAGTATCTAAAGATGTTCCTAGTCTTCTATTTGACAAGAAACTACTTCAAGGAAGAAGTATAGTCCTGTAAGACCTATAAGTCTTGATGTAGAAAAGTTAATTTCTCTTGTGACCTCGTGAAAGTCTTCCTTAACTTTTGTGTTATTCTGTTTTAGCTAGAAGGAGGAGAGTAAACAATTCCAGGCCTCCCAATGTACTGTCAAAATTAAGTCCACTCAGACCTCCTTTGAGAGTGTTCTGAAAATATGGCCGCTGAAATCTTCTTTAACAAAGAGAAAGATGTGCTATATCTGAACATACAGTTATTACCAATGCACATTACTGTAAGTATTTACAAATCCTTTTCTCTTAGAACCTTACAGCTCGGTTTCCATAATGGTTCAGAAAATATAAACTGTAGATACATATACATATCTACCAGAAACCCCCCATCAGAATTCCAATAGTGGAACTAATATTACAGTACAAATACGGTCAGTAAGAGAGAGCAATAAAACAGATTACCATATATAACTGTCTCTCAGAAACCAATTTGCCTTTTATTATGCTCCTGAATGAAATTATTACATGATCTATAGAATATTGAGCCCTGTGATGATTCAGGACAGAAAGGCATGATGCTGTACCATTTATTTTTTTATATCTACACAGTTACTGTCTCCTTACTTAGTATTACACTTTGCACACTGAGAATACAGAATACTGCAATACTCAGCTCCACTACTGTCATTAAGTAATTACTCGCAGGACCACGATCATCACTGTAGTAGCCATGGTCCAAATCATTTGCTCATTCTCAAGGCGTGAATTTCTAACAAAGAACACACACTCATTTATTACCTCAAACTGAGTACTGCAGGTGATACGTATTGGAAATGATTTTGATCACCAGAACAACAAACTCATTGCAAAAAATCATGCAGACAGAGGTCTGTGCTCATACATGATGGAGGTATAAGGTTCAACAGAGCTGTAGATTGATTATGGTGAAGCTCAAATGCACCACTGTCTCTTCACCCTCACCCATGGAATGAGGTACCCAGAAGCTCTAGGACCCAGTCCCAGCCTACCTTCAGCCTTGATAAATACTACAAGTAATCTTTCTTTTTGGTTAAGCAAATTCACTCCTGCACTGTTGTAGGTATGGAATTGCATGAAACCTGAACTAGATAATTTCACATATAACACGACTTCCGAGTGATATAAATTTCATTTCATAAAGTGGGAACATCACAAGACATACGTTGCTATAAACAAACTGATAAGAATTACCTGTGAAATGGATTCTTATTTCAGGCACTACCTGCTCAAAAGTCCTGCAAAACATGCAAGCAGAAATCAAGGATTTTTTTGTTTTGCCATGTCTGTCAGCTCATCGGGGTCACGCTGTACAATCTCCTGCGCCAGGATTCAGCCACCTTGCCATCTGTAATCATCTGCAAAACCAAAACACGTTCTCAAGTTAAATAAATCTTTAATAGCCGGAGCCCGCGATGTCGTCTCAATGTGCACACAGCGACGTCTCCCTCTCTTAAAAAGCAGTGCCAGAAAACCATCAAGAAGTGCATAAGTCAGTCTTGGAATTTGCCGCCATTCGTGCGAAACAAATGTGTTTCTCTGCACCCTCAACAGCAATGTACTTTTCAAAATAGCCCATGGCAAAATTTTCAAGAAAAATTAAACTAACTACCAGACAAATCCGCCTTTGGAAGGAGGCTTTTGATTTCATGCCTTTGAAGAAATATTATACTCCATGGAAGAGAAAGAAGAAATACCTGCCAAAGGAAAGTATCCTTGTTCCTTCCTCACGAGTCCCATATGTATGCACAAATTCATCAAAGTATACATTTTAGTAACTTAGAATTTCATCAACCCTTAAGAGGACATTTTTGAATAAATAAAAACAGGTTCATTTGACTTTTTTTAATTTTTTTAATTTTATTTTTTTGCACAGAAGCATTAAGGTCCAAAGGTTTCAGCGACAGAATGAATGTCGCTTAAATGTTCATTATGTGGTTCATATTCTTGTGGACTTGAATTTATAATGAAAGAGAGTGGAATGCTGGTTTATCAGGTAGTATGGATGGCATCCATTTCTGCTGCAAAGAGGAAGTAAAGCTAAGCTGAGTCTTAACTGGTACCTAAGAATGATCTTTGTCTCTTAAATACAGATTTTATCCATTTGGATTGTAGGTTCTTAAGAGCAAGGATATAGGATGTATATTTGTGCATGTAACAAAAACATTATCACCTTCAAGTTTCTGGAAAATATATTAATTAGCATCATTTGAAGCATTAAAATAACCATAATAAATTGAACCTAATTTAAGGCACAACTGTTTATTTATTAGATTGCAGTCTATTACTGGAGATAGAGACATAATATTTTCCTCCCCATCTTTTGGTGAGATTCAAATCCTCCTCTTATTTGTACCCCGAGAGTCTACATTAATTCCTGTGGAAATAACAGAACATTCCAGATTCATTTCACTGAGCTTGAAAGAAAATGTGGCCCTTCTTACTTAAGCATGCACCAATTTTGTTTAGAAATGAATTTTTTTAACGAAATACAATATATTGTAATGGCACGCACTCTACAATATAGAACTCCACAATGGGAAAGCAGAATGGGAAATTTAGCAACGTAATTGGAGAATGTAGATGAAACGTGATTTGGTCACTGCAGAATTTTCATTTTGGTTGGATGCTGTGTAACTATCTCAACCTTTCTGTTACCCACCTACAAAGTAGAACAAACTCTGAAGGACTCAAAGCCTTTTTAGAAATTCAATTTGTGTAAAGCAAGGTAGAAAAGCTTTTAAAAAAACCCAACCCTTGCTATTCAAAGCATGAATGCCCCTTCAACCTAGTTTTTCTATTGAATTTTCAGACTCTTCTTATGAATACATGTCGGGCACTCTGGCATGCTGCTAGGTTAAGGGTTCTCCCATCTATTGATCTCAGTACAATAAGAAGTAATCAGAGCTACTGAAATTTGATTTTTATGTGATGGAAATGTGCTGAATCATAGCTTATTGTTACAGCTGTGTGTTTCAGAAACATTTATAAAATGGGTAGGAAGAGGGCTAAATCAAATCATATTCAATGCATGTAGGATAAATGTCTTTAGAAGGCACTGAAGGGTCATCAGAAACAAACCCTGTATGGAGAAAGAAGTCCCTAAGACAATCATCAAAAAGAGTGTGGGCAGTAGAAATGCACAGAAAAAATTATGGAAAAGGTGATGAAATAGTAAAGTACACAGTAAATGTAATGACATAGCTAGAGAAAATAGCAAGTCACTAACTTGCTATGAGAGTATGAATTTAGAAGTACAGATGTAGCCATTTGTACAGAGAATATGCACCTATGTAGGAGAGGGCTATCAGATGTCTATATATATGGTCTATACATAGATCTAGTTACACTTATAAATCCAATGCACATTATTTCAGATCAACAAAACCAAATCACTGTGGAAAAAAGTCAACAAATGCAGCATCTCCCCCACGCTGAGTCTCGGTTTTCCGTGGTAAGCAAGCTTTGCTTTTCATTTAAAAATTCAGATAGGTTTTAAAACATAGTCTCTGTTTTTAAAATGCAAAAATACAAATAGTAACCGATTCTCCATTACTTACCCATTACTTCTATTTCTTTCTCTGTGCTGGGTTAGTGTGTATAAATACTTCATGAGAATCTTATTTATAGAGGCTCAGATAAAATGAAGCTTTGAAACCAAAAATATTAACTCTGGGATCCCTGGTATAATTGGTTGTCTGTAAGTATGAGTTAGAATGGAAGTACATAAATACATCATAAAACATGATTTAGGACAAAATGAAAATTGTAAAAGCTGAAGGCCATCATTTTAAAAAAAAACAAACAATAAGCTCAGTTGTATCTAAGAACAGAAATATGATTGGTTTCCTTTCTGCCAGGTTCACAAACATGATCAGTATAATTTGAAGAACACTCTGGGTGACAAAGATTAATATTATTGTTAATATTATTGTTGTGATTATGTATTAGTGGGGCATCATGATGACACACAAATTAAGTACTATTAATTAGCTTCTATATTTCACCCTAGAGATGGCATCATTTCAGAATTTGCTAACAAGAAAACTAATTAGTGTTAACTTAGCTTAGATGATGACTTCTGTGGTCTGGATATCTGCCCAGAAGGGGCAGGATGCAGATCCTCGAAGCCATTTCACAAAGGTCACATATTCATGTAGTTCTTCATAGTCAAAGTGCATGGGAGAACACATCAAGGCCTTTGGTCATATTGATCTCCATCACTTGTAGTGGCAATTCCAAACCAGCTCCAAACTCAGAGCATAGATGGAAGTGCCATTGCCCCTACATGGGTCCTTCCTGCTGCCAGGAGCTGCCAAAGTTTGCAGGCAGCAAAGAGTGGCTTCTAACGAATTCATCTGTTAACGAGTACTGCTTGCTATTTGTTAGGACATTTTGTGTGATTACAAACCCGACAGGAAAACATCAGTCTATTTCATTTCTTGGTGTGAAATGATGAACACGGCTCTATTTAACAACAAAAGCCTCAATTAAAAGAGGTGAGCGCTGGCATTTAGAGATGTGGGTGTTGGTGTTTTTGTCTCTTGCAAAGTGGCTGAGAAACTAAACCTTACATTTGCTAACAGCTTAGAAAGTGAATTGCATGTGGCTGTGGAGTCTCAGCTCCATGGGTTTGAGCAGGGCAGCACAAATGGCTGCAGGGAGCAGCTGTGGAGGTCTGCGCTAACGGCCAGCCCACAGGGAGCAGCCTAAGGGAACTGAAACTGCAGCTGCCAGCTGAGAGGCAAAGAGACACAAATAGGAATTTCCATCCTTTGGGTGACTCTGGACCTTCTACTCACTTGGGGAAGGTGAATGCAGCTTGAGATGTGACTGTTCCAGCCTGCGGGACAAGAAGATGGCAGTGAAGAAGGCAGAACCTTCTGGAACTACCTGGGCAGGGCCAACCCCACACATCTTGAGGGCAGGCAGGGCTCATCCCCATTGGCTGGGGGGAGGCAGGATGCAGTGCTATTGGCTGGGGCCTGCTGTGGAGGCGGGCTCAAGCGCAGGGACACGAGGCACCTGAGGGCAGCCGCCATTTGCAGCCCCTCACAGCAGCAGCGCCATGCACTGTGTGTACTGCAGTCCGCTTAACCACCCTCTTGTTTCTTGTTCTGCTCCCTTTGAAGGGCCACCGTTAGCTCTTAAAAACAGGCTGGCGTTTGTATAATCGCTGCTGTATTTTCTAGCGGCACTTTGTAGGAGACATTAATGTGCTGCCCAGCACCAGCCATGGCACCACACGCTGCACGCATCGCTCCTGCGCTTTATTTCTGTGAGATTAGATAATTGATTGTGCTCTTCCTGCGAGTGAGTCAGAGCCCATCAAGACAATTGCTTGAGCTTCAAAGGGCTTTGTAGAAAGAAATCCCATGTATTGATTTGTTCAATAAAACAGGGCTTTCAGCAACAGGAGCTGCATCTTTCCAGAATGGTTCTAAAAGGGAGGAGAAAACAGAGCGGCTTTGGAGGTGATGCTGGAATGCTGCGTTCCAGTTGTGTCAGTGTTCAGACAGCACTGCAAAATTCCACTTTCCGTTTATTCTTATGGAAGAGCAAGAAACTCTCCTACGTATTTTTGTTTGTCAGAATTTAGTCAAGCCTTCCTGTTGTTGCTGTGCTTATACAGCCGTACCAATGGAAAAGCAGAAGTTTCTTACAGATGTGAGAGTTTGAAAGATCTCCATTTTTAGGCATTAAAACACATCTCTCTTCAGAGGCCAGAGCACATCTCTTGTGCTTTCTTAAGAAGGAGATGAGACCTTGGTTCCTTGGAGCACTCCTGGCACAGCACTGAGTTTCACTTGGAATTGATGCAGTCGGTTAAATACATGCTTATGTTTTGTTTTCAAACCATATCTGTACTGGTGTATTCTCTCCCATGAGAGCATACATCCTCAATGCTCTGTGTGCACCAGGAGAGAACATCGGTGTTCAGTGTTGTTAAAAAAAACAAAACCAGTTTGTCTCTCATATAATCATTTTCCTTTAAAAACTAAGTTGGCTATACGAAGTAAGTAGATGTAAGTTATTTAATTCCTATTTTACTATCTGTTTTCTTAAATTTGCGGTGTTCCCCTCCTACACCTCCTTAAAAATTGAAACAACAACAAAACCAAAGGAGGTATCAGGAGTGTTAATAATTGATGAAGTATTTGTAAACCCTTAGCAAATGAGCAGTCAAGTGACACATGAATAAAACATTTGAAAATACATCTCTGTCTGACAGCTAACAGCATTCTGAAACCAAGCATAAAATACACAGGTATTATATTAATGCAGTATGTGTGTAACATGAAAAGTAAGGCTGGAGGAAGCGCCAGACCTCCGTTTTGTTTGTATGTTTCGGGCAGGGGAGGCTGCCTGCAAAAGTACTCCAGTGGTTCCTCTGTTTGAAAGCCTTTCCAGAGGTCTCAGAACAGTTGGGATCTCATCCTTTCAGTTGAATCCCCTGTGTACAGCTTCTGCATTGCTCTATTCCTTAATAGTGAGATTAATACACTCCCTGGCACGGACTTTATACTGATACAAAAGCTCTTTTATTGGCATTACTTCTCTCAATTTACTGAAGTAATATTATCATGTTAGTACTATTTCACTATTATTTCACCATAAAGCTTTTGCACAGCCATGCACACATAAATCTCTGTTGCTTCTCGCCATGCCGCAGTAAGTGCAACATGAAAATCATGCATGCACGAAATACAGAATGCAATGACTAATAAATAGGTCTGAAATTGACCTGAAATAGCCCACAAAGTACCCACCTTGCCCATTTGCAGATAGCACCTTCCTCTTTCCTTCCATCAAATAATCAGAACATTTCTTTACAACAGTTTCTAAACAAAGAGATAAGAGGTGCATCCACTCTCAAAAAAAAAAAAAAAAAGGCATTAAGATTTCATCATACTGTCAATGAAAGAAGATTAAATTAATTTGCTTTACCTATCTCAGCTTGCACTAGACAAACAGAAGAGGGCTTTTAGGGAAGAATATTAAATGTAGAAATTGAAGCAGAAATTACTGCATAATATCGAGCATGTTAGTTGCCATGGATGGGAGTAAATAAAAATTCTAACATCTGAACTCCTCCATTCTTGAGTTGAGAGAAATGACGGATATTGAAATGAATGTTAAAGGCAGAAAACCAGTGACTTCATACTGGGAAAAAGCATCACACAGGAATTTCAATGCTACACTGCAAAATATAAAAGCATCTTTTGGTTGAGATTTTTTTGAACGCATGTAGCCTGCAAACCATGAAAAAAGTGTTCTGAGAGCCACACTCACACATTTCTGTTGAGAAGCTTTGCAGCCACACAGCGCAGAGCTGTCATTGCTGTTTCCTCTAAAAGGTCATCAGAAGCTCACGAGGTGGTGCTTCCATTACACTCCTCTCTTTTTGTGTTTCCATTTCCAAGTTATAGATTTCCCATACGTTTCAATTAGTCTTCCCCCACCTCAGTTAAATACATCGCCGGGGTAGCAAAGGTTGAACAGAGCGACTGCAGAAATAATTACTTATTTGATAACGGGTGTCTTTCAGTGGGGGCGTCAGGTTTGACTTTTATAGTGCAGACATTGGCAGGGGAAAGGGAGGTATAGGAAGAACTGACAGAGCTCTCATGCAGTTTTGATCACAAGTCAGAAAGCATGTTTAGCTGTCAAACGTACTGTTAGAGAAAGCCACCACAAAGGAATAAAAGGATGGAAGAAGAAAAGAATCTCCCTTGCTCAGGAATGTTTGTACATTTTCAATGACAGTTTGAAATGCAGAAAACGCTTGACTGAATCTTGCATTATTATCTTTTTACTTCAGTTCTAATATGAAAAGGCTTGTGAGAAGAGTGTCCTGATGATCCTGTCATTAGAGACACTGGATCTCAAAGCTAAAGACTTGTAATTCTAATGAAAAACAGCTAGAGAGAGGAGAATAAATATAAAACACCAAGTTCTGCTTTTCAAAGCACTGAAATAAAATTCTCATGTAGAATTTATTGTTAAGGGTTTAAGCACCATCAAACAAGCAGATCTTTACAGGTTTTTTCACCGGGTAGACAGGAACCAGATTCCAGTTCTGATAAATAAACTGCTTTAGGTAGACAGTTTATAGCAGGTCCATATTAATATGAAATAACAGGTGTTCCACAAATGAATTTCATAAGCAATCTTTTTTACCACTTCTTTTACTGTAGCTAAAGACGTTGTCAACCTTTGTTATGTTGCAAAGCACTGCACAAAACACAAATAAAATGAGAGGCAGTGTTAATAAGTTGTTAGGATATTTTTCTAGTTGTGTGTGGTGGAAGCAGCAGGAAATGCTTTGTAATGATAAATCCTGCATGCTATTGTAATACAAATGAATGCTATAAAAATGACAAGGAACAGCTTTATGAAAGGAGCTTCTCACAGGTCAAGTAAACACATCACAGTTTCCTAAAGAATCTTTAACTTAATATTTTCAGGTTTTCAAAGGGATAGGAATGTCAGGAATTTGGGCAGTATGCTCAGCCTTGAGCCCTGCACCATACAGCTGAGATGGGACTTCCTGGAGGACCTTTGTAGGAAGGTGGATTTCCCTCAGTGTGTACTTTATGACCCGAAGCACACAGTATACTCACTGCTTTTGATTTTACATTTTTCAGTTCTCCCTTCACAGGAATTAAATGCTACTGGCTTTTTGGTTAGCATCTTAATTCAGATAAGGAGTGTGCTTTTGAAGTAAATTGCCTGATCATCTCTATTTCCTACGCCTTGGATGACATGTGGAATGGCTCAGAGTGTATAAACTAGATTGGTTACAAAGCCTTCCTCTTGTACCCGGGAAGAGTAGGGACAAGATGCAGTTTATAAGTTTAAAAAGGTGAGAATGGACCTCCACAATGCTGACAGCCTGACTTCTATAAAGTAGGCAGAGGATGCTTCCCAGTAAACCAGATAACATTTTGATGTTGGAGAGAGATATAATTTCTATTTAAAGATGGCAGGTACCAATTAACCACACCATCTCTACATACATTATTCAAGTCGCTCATTATCCTTACTGTTAAAAAAAAAAACAACAAAACAGTTGATCCTCAGATCATTATCACTGCAGGATGGAAGCGAGGGCAGTTCTACTATCCCTGCAGCTCAGCCCTACCTGCAGAGTTGGTTGTCATTTCCAGTTGGGTGATTCTGCATTGGTTCCTCTGATGTCCCTCTGTTCCTTTGCATTTACACTCCATGGAAGTGAGCAAATCTGCCCAGAGAGGCTGTGATGCCCCATCCATCCCTGGAGGTGTTCAAGGCCAGGTTGGATGGGGCCCTGGGCAGCCTGGGCTGGTACTAAATGTGGAGGTTGGTGGCCCTGCATGTGGCAGGGGGTTGGAGATTCATGATCCTTGAGGCCCCTTCCAACCCTGGCCATTCTGTGATTCTGTGATTCAAACTACACATCAGTGTCTACCCAATCAAACTACCCAATGTCTCCAACACCACTGACAGTGCTACTCTCTTTCCAGGCAGTTTCTCAATGAACATTTACTAATAGAGTATTTTACAATTAGCAGTTGTTCCATTACATATTCAGGAAAGATAGTAAGCAGGTATAAATCTTAGGTTTCATCTCCATCAATATTTCTGTCCCTGCCTGCCTCCTTAATTGCTATTGACTACAGAAGGTATTTTTTTGTTTAGGCATGAGATAAATTGATATTGATTACAGTAAATGAACTTTTCTGGAGTCAGAGTCAATTGGAAAGGTACAGAGAAGAAACTGCAAGCATGTTTACGCTGCACATGAGTAAAATTTCTCTTTAGAAACTCTCTGACCTACTTCCTCGTGCTCAACTAAAAGTAAATGCACATTTCTACTGTTTAATGCAAAAAAAAAATAAAAAAATAAAAATAAAAATCAAATGCTGTGACTTTGGGCAGAATGAAAATCAGCTGCATTTACCTGATGGATTGAAACATAAGAAAAGGAAATTAGGACCAAAACAGCTTTAACTTTTAATCTTTCACATAAGGAGCTTTTGCCATGTATTTTTATTACAACGGCGTGTTTCATTCTGCAGAAATAATGGTAAGAAAACCCTATCAGCAAGATACTCAAAAAAGAAGGAGGATGCAGTCACCTGCCACAGCTCATTGCCCCATGTGGAACAGTGAGGAAGAAGAGAGCATTGCTCCCCATGTCAGTGCACTTGAGGTGTATGGCCAAATTGCTTTCATCACAGCTCCAATTAGCCTTATTATACAAACAAACAAAAAAAGCATTCCTTGGATCCAAAGTAGCATGAAATACTAATTATTTAAAAGCACCATCTGAACATCTAAGCCCTCTAGCTGAGAGCTTCGTAATGATGCATACTGTAGAATAAAAGCTTATATCTAGACAGACAAAACAGACAAGCTATAAAAGAAAGAAAAGCGTCCTCTCTTTTTCACATGACTAAAACTATATAGGATAAACGACATAATTCAACATGCAGGCTTAAGCTGTGTACTTTGTTTTGGCTATTTGCCTAAATCTGTGTGTGCCCTCCAAAGCACTCTGGCAATGGCAGAGGTCCATAGGGATGCAAGATCCTTCCTACCTTGCAAGGCTTCATTCATAAAGAGGCATTACTCTTTAAACATTTAATTAAGTCTCATCTTTCTAGAGCTGTGCCAATACAGTCAATAGACACTCCTCGCAGTTTTGCCTTAATGCCTGTGAAACCATTTGCTACAACAGTGACTTAATTCATATTTTCGTATTTTATTTTTTTCAGGGAACATTTTTAATGGCACCTGTTTGCTTACTGGTTAATTATTGCCTTTTGTTGCAGAACCTATGGTATAGATGTAGGAATAGGAAAAATACATCTTCATGAGAACACCATTTGCTATACTAATTTCCTGTAAAACAATAATTCAGGCAGTAGATTACTCCATACAATTAATCAAATCCTTAAATTCCTATTGCACTGTCATACTGTGTGCTGACATACATCAAGACTGTAACAACTCCTGCACAGTGTATTTCACTTACACTCTAAATTCTTCAGGCAGAATCTTTTCTGTGCGTCTCCACAGTGCCTTAACAGGTCCAAACCCAACAATAACCAATGGAAATAGCTGTCAGTCAGACCTGAATAGTCCTTTTCAGGTAAATTAAGCACTAGTCACAAGAGCTGCCCTTTAATTTTTTTCCTGAGTTCTCTTTCAAAAATATAATTCACAAAGTTCTGGAAGAAGGACTTATTTGAATTGCTTCTCAATTTTCTAAAAAACACATAATGGGTGCATGGATATAATATTAGCAGAGCAGATACTTTCGTTAGCACTATAACAGTATAAAAATTTCAGTGACACACAGTAGAATTATTTTGGAGCTATGATTGTGGTATAGAAAAAGGATTCAATGGCACCTTGACAGCCAGCTCCACATCCCCTGGTGCAGGGCATCTCTTCACTACGGTTCATTTTGCTCCTGAATCTACTGGATATGAGGGCACAGCGCATGGAAAAGTGCATGGAGCTGGCTGCTCTGTCAGGGGGTGGTTCTGTGATTTATGCTGTATTTTCAGGATCTGATTATCTTCTAATTCTGTTAGTTGGCATGGCTTATTTTACTCAGCTGTTTTTCAGCATTGACCTACTTATGGCAATTTTACTATACATGTTTTGCTTCCTTCATCTTATTTCTCTTCTTTATTACTTTGCCATATTTATGTATGTGTTTCTCTGTACTACAGTTTTATTTGGATTTTCTGGTCTTCTTTCATATGGTGAAGTAAATTTCTCTCCTTTACTGCAATCAAGAAATGGTTACTCACCCTTACCCGGCTTTCGCTTTGGCCAGGTACAGAATTACAGAATAACAGTTAAATGTTAGTGCTTCTAATTGTCTTTCCAGCATTTGTCTTTCTTTTCAGTTCAGTCCTAACTTCTGTAAGCAAGAGACCAGAAGTTGAACCAAGGACTCCAAGGAGGCATTTAGTTCTGTCTGTTTGGTAATAGAAAAAAAGGAAAGCTATGAGCATCCATGCATTCTAGTTCTTATAATGTGTGTGAGGCTAATATACTTCTAGTAAATAATCAGTAATTCTTGAGTCCTCCATGCTTCCCTCCCATCTGTCATTCTGTTGACATTGAATAGAATCATGGAATCATAGAATCCTCAGAGTTGGAAGAGACCTTTAAAGGTCATCGAGTCCAACTGCCCTGCAGAGTAAAAGGACACTCACAGACAGAGCAGGTTGCTCATAGCCTGGTCCAGCCTGGGCTTGAAAGTCTCCAGGATGGGTCATCCATTCCAGTGCCTCACCATCCTCACGTAAAAGACTTTTTTCTTATATCCAACCTAAATCTACCTTCTTTAAGCCTGAAACGCTACTTAAGTTTGATTGGAACATGTTGGGTTTTCTTTCTTCCTATCACTAGATTGCAGTGCAATGGAAGTCTTCAAACCTCTACTTTCATAAAACGCTCATTTCATAAAATGTGTGGGGAGAAAAATCAAGCAGAAATAAGAGATCGCCCTTCCTTATTTTATAGGTGATAATAGTTGGTAGGAATCAGTCTCACAAGCTTCACATTTAAATTTGCAGGAACCCAAAGCACTTCCTTTCCCTAATAATTGCAGCTTTGCTTGACCAGGCTCCTGAATTTACATGCAGTAACACATTCTCCTTCCCAAGGCTCTTTGGAGATATTTTTATGGAAACATCAATAGTTTCTACCTCTCTCTGGACTCATTTAGTCTGTTTACAAAACACTATCAAATGTCAGTATCTCATCTGTGATTCATTTCCTGACATTTAATTATTGTTCTGTAAATCACTTATCCAAAGAAAAGGAAAAGTGCAACAAGATTTTTAAAATATTGGTTATGTTATAATTATTTTCCTCTTAATCTTATGAAACCCCTCGGTGCTGTTAAAGAAAACTTGAATGGAAAATGCTACAAATATGTCTCTTAAATGTTAGCTACAGCCAGAGGAACAGAAGATTTATAACCAGCTTTAGAAGTGTATTGATACGGAATGCAGTAATCATAACGTTATTCTTTATAATGTCTTTCGTCCAAATGGATCTTAACACACTCTTTGCTTATGTATTTTTTATCCTATTGCAGAAAGAACAGCATCTGTGTGACAAGACAAGTGTCGGATAAATGAAAGCCTTTAAAAATGGACAGAGCTTGTTTTTTTCTCTATTGCTTTCTTAAACTGGAAAATGGAGAATTCTGTTTTGGTCTTCCCTTCATTCTTGTTTCACATGGGGAAGATGGAGTGAATCATTAGGTTGGCAATAAATGATGGACTCATAATTCCAACCTGTAATAAGGGAGGAGTGCAGCACAATTTCCTTTCTGATATTATACAGTTTTTTGTGAGGAAGTGAAAATGGCATCCAGAAAACAGGTGAAATCAAGGGATTTCTACCTTCTACTTACTAATTTACCATTGCTTCTATTAAGTCACTGGAAAAGAATGTTAGACTTTTCGGTGATGGAAAAATATGTTTGTAGGGAACTCATTTTTCATAGTGGCTCAGAAATTTACTGGTTTAAACATTAATGAAACTTAATGAGCAGTGCTTACAGACTCATTGAAAAGCGTTTTGTTATCATTCTCAGTTCTGTATGTGCACATCTAAGCGCTTTTGGCTTTCTTGTAAACACTAGATTAGGAAAACTGTACAAGGCTGAAAGGGACACATTAATTCAGCAGAAATTATTTTGGTCCTGAGAGATTGGAAGGATTAGGAAATTGCTACACTATTTTTATTTTAATCTTGATGAGGTAGAGGACATCCACAGTGGGAGAGTTTACCTGGCTGCCCAGAGCCCCAGAATATCATCTTAGCAAAAAGGAAACGCCAAAAAAGGACCATCAATGAAATGGATATGGCTACCTAAAGGTAACATGCCTGACTTGCTGCTTTGGAAATCAAAGCTCAGGATGAAGTATTGGATATTTTCTTCCCCTCTGTCCTTTCTACATTCATCAAGGGCTGAAGACTGAGTACAAAGAACTGGCCTTTAGGGCATAATTATACAGAGAAAATCAAACACTAGGAAAAATAGTTTGCAGGGTTGGAGTTTTTTAATTATTTATTATTTGACTATCCTTAAGTGAAGAGAGAGTGAAAGATGTAAATAACTCAACTAATTTATAATCACTGTGAAAATGGAGAGCTGGAAGGAAAATTCCTTTGAGAGTATGTGTTTGGATTATGTCAAATTATATTTTGAGTCCAATATTAGGCTTCTCAATTATTCCTAGAAGGACAGAGTGCAAGACAGCTTCTCAACATGCGAACCACGCCATCACATCAAAACAACCACAAACATCTGTAAGGAATGCATCTATCCTCACCTAGCAGAAGTTGAATGCTCCAGATACATGTCAATTTCAATCACTCCTCAAAGTTTTTTCTTCAAAATATTTCATTTATAATGATATTTGCTCTTCCGTGATACCTTTCATCTAAAATCTTAAAGTGCTTTGCAGGCATTAATTAATTAAGCTTCAGGCTGCACTTGGGAATCAGGAAAGCCTTTATAATCATTGCTTGGTGCAGATAAGTGGTTTGTACAAAATCACACAAAATTATTTCCACCATGGCTCTGTGGTCATTAACACTGAATGGGTTCTCTGTCAGATGAACCTAACAGTGTCAGTTGGTTTGGTTGTGGCTGATCTGTCAGAATGCAGAGAGGTACAGAGCAGAGGTGTGCATTTTACTTCAAATTTGCAACCTGAAATCGAGTTGTTTTGGGGCATTTTACACTATTTCTACAAAAAGCCTAACTTGGAAACAGGAATGACAGTGCCATTGTGATATGGTATAAAGCAAATCATGAAGCTTCATCACCTTCACAAGCAGTCATTAAACAGAGTTGCCTGACTGATACACAGACCATGCACCACATTTCAGCAGCAGTGACAGAGCTGAAACTGGAGGCGATGGGAGAAGCAGTGCTAATCCAAATTAGCAACCTTATCTTGATTTGAATATCCAGTTATTTGACAATATAGACAATCTGCAAAACCAAGCTAGGATATTTGGTTTCTAAAAATACATGAAATCTTTACAGGATCAATCGACTTGTCTCTTCTTTCATAGGTTTTATATACACATATGTGGATACTACCACTTGCTGAAAACCTGACCTGCAAAAAAACACATACCCAAATTAAGCTAGAATATGCATCTAGCAAGATTTACCCGATTGGAATTCCCAGCATTCTAGCAGAGATCAGATTCTCCCCTGAAAGTCAATGAGTCTTTTCTCCAAACTCTGCAACGTGACTCCAAATACGCCATAAATTTCCAAGTCATCTGCTGGAATTAGCGCAACATGTTGTACATGCAAATCTGGCTTTCAAAGATTTACTTTTGCTTTAATCACCAGCACTAAAAGGACCTAGCGTTTCCCTTTCATCTGGCAGCAAATTAATAATAAAAGTTATATGGTAATATTAATATTGTCTTCCTGTAGATCAATGGTTTTGCTACCTTTGATTCTGGCATTATGCGTTTGATGACAAAACAAGATATATAATTCCCCAAATTTCAAGGTGATAATTCAGGTAAAGATTTAAATAGAAATGTTTTATCTTTTCATCTGTTGACTCGGTTTAAAGTTCAAAATTATTGTCTCCTTCAACTCACCATCGTGAAAATGATTGAAAAGAATCCTAAATGTGGTGTTTTTGTCACTTCCAGCAGAGGATAAGAACCTCTGTGGTCTGGGTATTTGCCCAGCAGGGGCGAGGATGGATCCTCTCAGTCACTTCACAAAGGTCAAATATTCACTCAGTGGTTAATATTCAAGGAACAAAGGGATATGCAGCAAGGCCTGTGTGAAAGTGAATCACAGAAACCACCAAAGTGAATGGGTGGGAAAGCAGGGGAGGAAATTCACAGGGCCATGCAACTACGTGCATACACACACGCGTGTAGACATGCACACAAGTTGTTTGCGTCCTCCTATGCAGTAAGTCTTCTTTTTCACACCTTGCCTTTAATTCTGCTGTATCCTGCTGTTCACATTATCTCTGAATACACACTCATTTCAAAGAACATCTGTTTCTCTTTGTACTTAATTCTATATATATATATTATTTTTTTTTCTGGTAAGGGTGGAGTGGGACTAGAAAAGGAATAATGAAATCTTTTATTGTTACTTCCTTGTAATGCAACTTTAATGAGGGCTTTTGCACAACAATGCAGTAACAAAGTCAGGCTGTGGTCTGTGCATCTCCTCATCTCATTGTGGGAGCGTTTTCCTTTGATGTGACTGTTAGAAACACCTTGAGTTGGTGGTGACAGTTTTAACACTGCGGCTCTGTAGCGCTCTGTTTGTACACATCTGATGAAAGTCAGTCATCTCTCAGTGATAAAGGCAAACCACTGTATTTAGGGCACTCTAATTACTCATCTGAATGCAGGGTACGGCCTTGTAAAATAAGCCTTCCTCCTCTTCTTCTTTTAATTATGATTTTGTTCTTAACAAGATGGAGATTAAATTGAATGCTCCAGATCAAGGCAGAGAAAATGACTGTTTTAGTGTACCTTGAGCCATGGCTTTGGTAAAACATGATTACGGCAGTGTTTTATCTTCTGCACTTCACTGAGGGAAATCAGCTGAGGAGTAAATTGTTGCCCTTTGCTTAAGGAAGCGTGTGTCCATTCCATAGCCTTCAGCTCCCTTCTCCAATCATCACCTCTCTAACAACAACCAGAAAGGATCACAGAGGTCTGAGCAGTAACAAAATTCTCCTCATCTTCTCTCAGGCTGTTTGTGCAAGTCAGTCCCCTGAACCCCTCCATCTGAACTCACATTTCCACCCCGTGCAGATTCCCACCCGATAACTGTGGCCTCGTGTGAACACTGTGCTCTGCACTGTATAAACATCAGGTGAAAAAATTATCCTTGAGCTGAAGAGCTGGCAGACTAAAAATAGGATAAAAGACCCTGGCTGGATGCAGCACATAATTGAGGGTAGCAAAAGATCAGAATCAGAGAGCTGTGTTTATAAGCACTAGTGTTAACATACAGGTAATCTAAATTGCAATGGAAGTATTTTGAAGTTATTATAAGAGAGGGATTTTTATGCAGGATGTGAAGGTGAGAATGTGATCTGAAAGTCTATTGGCTCTGCAGACTTTTATAGAGAGCTCTCTTCATACAGAAGTGGTATGGGGGAAAAAAGAAGGGTGATATTGCAAAGAAAACATTTTGGCATTATGGCATAAATTCAGATAACAAAGGATATGTTCTATGTACTAATGGCCCAAAAACTTCTGCCTGGACACTCGTGAGGAATGAAACAGAGATGAGAAAGTACTGTTATTGTATTCCCTCAGCTGTTAAGCATGCCATTCTTTTCCACCATCTGCACCCCAGAATAAGCAAAGATTTGGATGTCACAGATATACACTACTTGCATACAATGCATACAATGCCTTTGCTATTACACACACAATACAAGACCTGGCAATGTTTTCTGGCTCACAATTTCACCTTGTATTTAAAATTTATTGAAAAGGTACAAGAAAAGATTGAGAAACAAACTCAAAAGAACCCTTACAAGTCTGAGTTATGAATACATGTGTCTGTTTGCAACAACACATATCGAAAAATAGAAGCTAAAGATGGGCTGAAGAGTTTCCATTTGTTTTTTAGCTGGACTGAATGAAGAGCTTATTTCTGTTGCAAGAGATTTCTGTGCTAATGCTTAGAAGAAGGCAGGAAGGTGGGTTTTTGTTTGGTTCAGATGAAAGTGGAGTCACCGTCTATTGTTGGAGAACAACAGACTCAGCCTTTAGTTGAAAGGCTCAGATAATTTGCTTCAGTAATTATCTTTCCTGGGACATGGAGAAGAAATTCTATTACAAGCAGAATTTAACATACATTTTAAAGACCCCAATTCTGTTACAATAGTCCAGAAGAACTTGTGCACGGATATACAAGTGGTAGAAAACATCAGTGAGTTACTTCTATGCAAGGAGAGTGTCTCTGGGAGGGGAATGCGCCCTGAAGTTCAGAATAATTCCTTCCTCGTGTCATTGAACAGCTGTCCATCTAGCTTATCCATTGATAATTACTAATAGATATTACAGAGATGGTGTTCTGAACCTCATTTCAGGATTGTACAGAACATGGCTGCCACTGCAATGTCCCACTCCTCATGAGAAAGTACTGTATCTGAAATTGAATCCACGATGCTGGATTATCAGTGGATGGGACACCACTCGTGCACAAACACATATGTACACGTCTGTTAACTGCAAACTGATGTGCACATCAGGAATGCAGAGCAAACTGATAAACTGGAGGAAAGACAAACTCAGGCAAAGGTCCACATTAAGGTTGATTTAGAAAACAAAATACAAATAAAATAAAATGTGCAGGAGTAGAACCCGTATGCTGCTCAAATCCAGTGTAAAAATACAAAGCAAGGATGCAGACAGCATCTTAGTTTGTTTCAATTTACAATAATTGTCACAGATGACACTGAGACATGCGAGCTGAATATATGTCTGCGAGAAACCCCTTTATTCGTATATAATTTATTTCAAAAATGGCTGTAAAATGTGACTGCACCCAATGCTTCTGGGCCATGTGGCAAATGTTGATTTCAGTTTGTTTCCCCCCATGGGTGTAAGGAACTGCCTGTGCTCTGCTGGCAAAATTCCTTCTCATGAAATGAGACAGATGTTAGCGATACGTTAGAAGTGTTTGATATATAATAGATTCTTCAGAATCTGCAAGAGGGATTGGAAATCTCTGAAATATGAGCAGAGTTAATGTTAATGCAGTGCCTTTTCTCTTGGGTAATTTAGAAGCATTTGATTTAGGGACAGGATAAGGAAATAGTGCCCACCTCTGCGCTCTGTCCCTTTATGCCCTTGGCTGGGCACAGCCACAGGACTGGCAGCAGCTAACCTGGGAACTGACTAAAAGCTCAGGATCTCATCAATTCCTATCCCACCTGCTTTATACAGACTGCAGCTGAGATGTGAGAGATGTTATCAGGTGAGATTCCACCTGGGAGTTTGGAGAGATCTGTGCATCATTTGTTGTGGGCTTGTTTGGCTGTTGTCGTTGTTTTTACCTAAGCCTGTTGGTTGTAATTGTTACTTCCACGGCTCCTGCAGGTTGTTATATTAATCCTAATGAAAATAATCAGAGGAAATCGCCTCTGCCTTTCTCTTCTGGGAAAGGCGGTGTTTGTTTTCCCATCCCTTTATGTGTATGCGTACTGAAAGCATGAATGGCACATAAACATGAGATCTAACAAACGAGTCCAACCACACCGTGTCATTTCCAAATAAAATATTCCTGAGCTGAAGCGAGGGACACCAAATCCTACACTTTGCTCTTTCATTCTAATCAGATTCCGTGCTCCTTGGGCTGGAAATCTCAGTGACTTAGTGGCATTGCCTCACAGAAACAGGCAGCGACTCAGGGAACATCTGCATTCCTTTTCTGACCAAAGGATTTCTATATAAGTCCACAGAGGGATTTGTTGTAAAGTACTTTATTTCTTGGTGAGATCATTTATGTAGGAAAATATGCTGAAAGATGCAGTGAGCAGCTCAGGATGTGCCAGGTGTGGGTACCAGAGCAGTTTTTGTGCACCCAGCAAGCCAAGGGAAACCAGAGGGGAGCAAGGACAAGGAAACCAGGAGCTGTGCTGCTCAAAAAATGACACTCAGAAGCAATACATTTTAACTGATGAATTTCAAGAGCTTTCCTTTCCCTCAGCTTCCCGAGTTCTTTTTTTTTTCCCAACATGAACTGAAAGCTGGTGCGTTTGGTGGATGATGGATAAAACTTCTTAAATACCACCCAACCTGGGAATGTAAATTCCCTGCAGAGTCAGAGACAATTCCAGCTTTTATTTGTACATAGGCTCTCTAAATTGGTTCCCCACCACGCATCTCTCTGGATTCAGCTGCCCTGAAATCTCAATGATAAGCAATATGCTGCTGCTAAACTGTCTCAAGAAAAGGCAGGGACACAATTATCTTTTCTTTTTTTCCTTATGATGTGGTTCTATATCAACAATAATATTCATTCTCTCATAGTATAATTAAAATAAACTGCAGTGCCCTGGCATGTAGTCAGTGCAGCAGTCATTTGCCTCATATGCAAGAAGTTCTTAGGGATTGTAACATAAAGCACACAGGGTTTTTTTGCTTTCATTCCCTAAGAAAGAGAATATAAAGGTGTAGCAGCAAGAGGTACCCAGCCATGCTCACACCAAATTGCATACACCAGACATGCATTAAAAATGCAATTAATTCAGTGGAGTTACACGTGCTTAAAATTTATAGAAAGAAAGAAAGAATGCTTTTGATCTTAAAGTACCAGGGCAAATCAAATTTGCTGGTAACACATGCGCTGCGTGTGCCAAAGTCTGGAATGAAACTTTCCATTTGCATAGCAGCAGTGTGGCTGTGCTTCAAGGAAATGACTGATGCGTAACAGCAAGTGAAAAATCCTCACCATGCACAGCAACATCCCTCTTCTTGATAAATATATTATTAGAAAGCAGCCAGATTGTCTAAGTTAGAAGTTTAAATGGGACGTACCATTGCTAGCGGTATGGTGACAAGGAATTTTTAGACCTTCACCTTTTTATCTGCTCTTTGTTTTAAGAAAATCTCCTCAGTTGATTTGGGCCACGTGTCAGCATCTCCCCGCCCTGTCCCCTCAACGCCGTGCATTAACAGAATTCATAGCAGTTCTCTCTTGGCAGAATGCAGACACGTCTGCACGTAGGGTATGAAAAACTGGTCATTGCCAACAGAAAAAAAAAAGGAAAGGGACAATAAATTTGTGAATTTATAGTGTAATTTTGTCCTAGTTACAACAGCATACAACTATGACAAGCAAGGCTGCTTTCCACAAACAAATTTATCACTGCCGGTTGTTCTTCTATTGCTTTCAATAAGAAATGCCAAAATAAGTATGATTTAAAAATGCTATCAGCTGACTGCAATACTCGATAGGTTCGGTGCATTATAATAAAATTGGTCTCTGAGTGTTGTACCCAAATAAATAAATAAATAAAAAGGAATGAGAATGGACCTAAATCTGCCACTTAATGCTCCACAGTTATGCCTCAGTATTTACTGTAAACCAGTAGAAGATTGTCTCTGGATCCTAATTTGCATATTCATAAGGTTGTCATACAGCTTGAAAGTAATTTTTTCCTACTTTGTTATAACACTTTAAATATTAGGGTTTTTTTAGTGCACAGTTTATGCAAATCCCACTCGGAGCAATATGGCCTTCACTGATGCAACGTTTATAATTCTGCTGCAGTCTGGCCTGTTGATTTAGGGGAAGGCAGCGCCTTGGGAAAAATAACTGTTGGAAAATTCAGCAGCAATACATAGATCTAAAGGTGCATGTAAACGAGGTGTGAGAGACAGAGCTCTGTCCATGCAGAAGCTGCTGGCTCCTTCACCTACCGTCTGTTTCCCAAAGTAATTGGAATATGCAGATGCTTCTTTGAGCGCTCTCCCTTCCCATCTACAGATTGTGGTGTTCTCTGCATGATCACAGGGCAAGTCATGCATTTAGCCCCAGACTCATGCCGTGCAGCAGAGAACGCTTCCTGCAGGAAGAGAAGCTCCAGGTGAGGAGGTCAGCAAATGGGAATGGAGTAACAACATGCTCTGGGTTCCATGTCCACCAAAAAGTCCAACAGACACAGCAAAAGCATTATATTAAAGCTACACCAGCCTTCCAACCAAACGCACTACACTTATCCCTCTTTTTACTCTGTCACCACAGTTTAATTGAATGGAAAGCACTCTGAAGCATACGCTCCTCTTTACCGTTTGCCTGTATGCATGTAGTATAATCAAAATCATTCATCATATCAAAGACAATGATCTCCTCTTGCTAAAAGGACAACCTGAGGAATGTGACAACTGGAGAGCAGCAAGCAGAGAGGGCTGAGGGTAATGCAGGGATCCCTGGTAGGGCTGCATGCAAGATCTGCTTGGGATGCTCTGTTCCAATGGCAAGGGCTTCTGCTTCCTGAGCCACAAGAGCCCTTCCATGCTGCAGCAGCAAATCCATATTCTATTTATCTCATGCCTAATACATCTGTGCTTACTGTAATATCCCATGTGGTACCTTAATCAATTTCTTTCTTGCAAAACTCATATGCAGTACTGAGTATTTCCAGTTCACGCAAAGAGAAATTCCTGCTGCTCTGTTCTTCCTAGTGAGCAGTGGCCTGCCCCAAAAGTGCAGACAAGATATATGGAGGGATAACAATGGCATCTACTCTAGAAATAGGACAGAAGGCTGTACCTGAATTTTAGTTCCTGTAAGAGGTTTGGGCAAATGTGATCATACGCAGCTGCCATGTTACTCTCTAATGAGACTGATGCTGCAATCCAGCTGTCTCTACTTCCTTCTTTTGCAGAAGCAGAGAGATAAGCAGACATCTGGACCATACACACATCACATCTCCATTTTCCAGACCATATTCAAGAGCATGAGACAGACAATAGTTTCCCTCCAGTGAAATGAGAAACCAGATGGCTTCAAAAGACCCACTCTGCCTCTGAAATGGCATACGGAATATTAATTAATAATAGATTAATAGACCTTTCTCCATTTAAAAAATTAATCTGTGTGTTGGCTGATCTACTTCTGCCATGGAAATGCTATGAACCAGTGGTTGCATTCCAGCACCATGTCGTCCCCAATGGAATGGCCACATCAGAAGATGTCTGAGGACAGTGGAACCACAAAGTTTTTGTGGTTTGGCTGAGTTTCAAAGCAGCAGTCCTTTGGAAACTGCAGAGAAGTGCATTGCAGAGAGGAGGGGAGTCACCACAAACCAGGAAAAGCTGTTGGCCTTTAACTTAACTGCAAGCAACAAAGTGCAACAAGGACAATGATTTGTTGGAGCGTGGAGTCATTGCATTACACCACGTGCATAATGGTTTAAAGTTTTCCTGCCAGTCCCTGTGAGATCCATAACGATCAGTGACTGACGAACTCAGCATCGCAGCCACCGCCTCACTCTGCATCTCAGGGCTGCAGCTCCTTGCATTGAAGCTTAAGGCAGTGAGGGAGAGCAAACGCATGAAGCTGAATGATTTGAAGTGGATTTTTCAAATCTTATTAAATGGTATTTTTTCCTCCGCCAGGACTTCTAATCCTCTGTTTTTGCCAATTGATGCACTATTGGGCGTGTGCTTCCATCACCCTCTCTCCCTTCCTTGGGTTCTCACCTCCTTATTATGAACCCGGGTAAGCAGCTTTAATTCACTGTCAGCCTCATCGACTGAATTAAACTGCGCCCAGAAAAATCCTATTACTGTTGTGAGGGAAGCTGAATAAATGTGTATCTTGACTGATCGTGTATTAATCCTGGTATCCACTTACGACCTGAAAGGAAATGTCTGTTCAGTTGCCTAGCAATATCATTGAATGCGAGTCTTAGCATTTCAAAAAAGGGTCAATTGCTAAGCAAGCCCCCCAGAACCCCATCTCCAGGCTTTTTTCCCCTTGCTTTATGTTTTCTAAATACAGTACAAGTAACTAGCATACATGAGATTATGAAATAAGACAATGGTGGAAGCACACCTTTTGCAGGCTGAGCATTGCAGAGCTCACACCAACCACCCTGTATTTCACATAAAAGAAGACTAAGAAAGAAATTTTACAAAGCGTGGAGTAAAGAATATTTAATTTCATAAAATGACAGATGCTGGTGTTCACTGGATCACATCCATTTCCTATGGCAGACCTATGCCTATCTGCAGCCAGCCAGGGAGCTGTGCTGGGTGAAATGGGCAGTGGGATCCAATTCCTGCTTTTTGCTCAATTATCACAGTGGTTTTGTGTGCATTGCTTGAAGGCAGGTGAGGCTTTTCCACACACACAAAAAATTCTCCTTCCTAAAATAAACTGCGGGTAAAGGAATAACAATCAGAAGATTTTTTGACAGATATTTAATAATGATTTAAAATTGTTTGTTCAGAGAACGTCCCCAGGAGAAGGTTTGACTTTGGCCAGGAGAGCACATCTGGCAAAGGAGAGCTGACGGAAAGGTGCCTTGTGGGCAGTTGCTGGGAAGAAGCAATAATTCCATTTTCTATCGAGAATCAAGTGCATTCTGCTAAATGTCAAGTGCTTTCGTTAGCAGCTGGAGAGATGAAGCCACGGAGATTCTTGTTTATAACCCTGCAGCCTTTTGCCCCGCGTTGGGATGTAATTTGGTGCAGCCATGTGGCACAGCATATTAATCACAGTTTTAGATTGGTTTAGGCCATTTTATTATACTCCTTTTGTGTGGCAAAGACAGGAGAGGAAACCCTTGAGATTTCTCCTTTAAGGTTTCTCCACTTGATGTGTGTCACTCTTCCCTGAGAGCTTCAAAGGAGTTCATCCAAAATAAGAGAAATATCAGAATGCACAAAACTACAGTGTCACTTCTTTAAGAATAATTTAACACTGAAAGAGTCGATGCCTTCATCATCACAGCGTATCTCACAGCTGAGATCAGAGCCTTCTTAAATCTGAAGTTGAACCCAGAAATAACAAGGTGAAACTCTCTACCATCCAGAAGAGCTGATGAGATGTTTTCATAACAAACTATCATAAAAACAAAAGGATCTTAAGGGTATAAATTCAAAACCCCTGAATTCTTTCATTCTCTCCCTCTTCCAAAAGGTGCTGTGCTGTTGGATCAGTGGAGCTCCAAGACAAAAACACAGATATTTGTTCTCTTAAGATTACAAATTAGCTATAGAGATATTATGGATTCTTATAAGGGTTCACTACTTTTTGCAGAAGCAAATACCACCCCAGCCCTGCCAATATTTCTGACAGTTAAAGTAATTGCAGTACTTTGTGGATCTTGATTTCTAATCTCCTTTTTATTGCAGTAAAGATTACATCTGATTATGTCCTTGTATATTTCACACTCTGGCATTTTAAACATCTTTTTCTTGATAAATCTTTTTTTCTTCCAAATTAATATTGAATGAGAGTTGCATCTTATCCAAAGGAATGACCTCTGTTATGCCATGTGTTGTGCCTATGCTGGGTGGGAGAAACTGCTCCTCAAACAATTTGCAGGCAAAAGATTCAAAGAAAACATCCATTTTTAAGCCTTGGCATGAAATGACCTCATTCCTTGGTTCCTCTCAGTGGATCTCTTCACACCTCTGATCGTGGTAATAACTGAGTAAAGTGCAGCTCTACCTCAAAACACACACAGCCCACCGAGCACTTCTGACCTCAGACACTGCAGAACAACACCTCTGGCTCCCATGTTTCATTACAGAATCACAGAATGGCCAGGGTTGGAAGGGACCTCAAGGATCATGAATCTCCAACCCCCCTGCCACATGCAGGGCCACCAACCTCCACGTTTAATGCTAAACCAGGCTGCCCAGGGCCCCATCCAACCTGGCCTTGAACACCTCCAAGGATGGGGCATCACAGCCTCTCTGGGCAGCCTGTTCCAGTACCTCACCGCTATCTGGGTAAAGAATTTCCCCCTGATAAATTACAAATGGCTCTTATTTACTTTTGATTTTACTTACGTATGCACAGAAACCAGTAGCAGAAGAATGGATGGAGGCCTGGATTGGGCACCGATTCTGGGTCCCAGCTGATGAATGCTACGCGATCAGTGCTGGGATTGCTTTATCACTTAAAAATGAGGAACAAAATGTTAAATCCTGACACTTATTTGACTTTTCTTTCTTTTCTGGCCCGAGACGATCAGGAGAAAGGCCTGCCTGGAGTGGGATGGGAGAGGGGAAGTGTAGCTCTGTTTTATCCTCAGCCTTCATCACTGACATCTTTCTTTATCTTTTTTTCTCCATGATCAGAAATTCATGAGAAGAACAATGACCAAGGTTTCAATATTTCTATAAAACATAAAAGCATTGTATAATCCTTCAACTCTATGGCACGGCGAATAAACAGACCTTAATCTCTGCAAATCCATTTGCCCCTCTTTTGGGGGAGGCAGTTACTTTCCATTCAGCCTTCAAACTCCAAGTGACAAGTCTCAGTGTTGTAATATTGCAATTTGCTAAGTGAAGTCTCATTGGAGAAGGCGAGCTGAGCCTCAATTTCTTCTCCACCCACACTTTCTTCCCCTTAGATACACTGCGTGCAACTTCCAAGTGATTGTAGTGAGAAACTGTCATCTTTCTTCCCAGTGGATGAATTCCTCCCTCTCCTTACAGTCTCATTAGTTACCAAAGGCAGAACTCAGGTAGGAAACACCATTTGCATAACAACAGCACACACTTTGGCTAAGATTGAGCGAATCCTCCCCTCTGCTCTAGCACCAGCAGTAGGTTCTCTGTGCATCAGTAGTGTAACAAAAAAAGCTTTGCAAAACAAACAGTGGGAGAAAGCAGAATGATTGCCATTTCATGGATGTGGAAATGGTGCACATAACTCTTCCTTTTTGCAGCCCTTCAGGGGCTAGCATCTAGCATTGCCCTTACTGTAAAAACCTTCGAGAGAAAAAAAAAGCCTAAAATATAACTAATTTTTACTTTTTTTCTCTAGTTGCTATTGCTTGGAGTTTCCTAGAAAGGAAACATCCGCCTTTGTCCCAGTAAAGGATGAGGATGACCAAGTTTTAGATAAACCTGGCATTCTGTGGCTATTTACTGGGACTTCAGGAGAAAAAAAAAAAAAAAAAGAAAACAAAAAAAGATGTTGGAACCTAATTACATAGCAGATGCTGAGAGTGGTATTTATTCTCCAAAACCACACAGGTCATTCATTAAAATCTCAGTTTTAATTAGCAAACACCTGTTTTGTGTTTGATTTTACACTGATACGTACTGTCTGCAATTTGCTTTCTTCAGTACAAGCAATTAGATAGCCCTGACAGTAACAGTTAATCTAATTAGAAGAGGGGTACCTTGGGAGCCCAGCTCCTTCTTCAAGAAATTACACACCCATGATCACAGCTCCATTCCGTCACGGCTGCGGTTGTTATTGGTGAAGGGACAGGATTTTTCCCCTTCGCAATGTCACAAAGGTATCTCAGTTGTTTCTGGTACTTTCTGTTTTAGAGAAAATATTCTTTATTGGAAAGAAAGGATCTGAGCTCCGGAGGACACGTGATGCTATTGCTGCTTCCAAACATGACCGCTGGTCAGGATCTTGCATTAAGAGTGATGCATCGCAACAGGCTCATTCCGTGCAGCCCATTCACTCCCAGCACTTCTCATTGCCCTGAATCATTCTGCACTGACTTCCTGCAACCCTTTCACATCCTTAATGCTGAACTGAAAATCAACTCCACTTTCTGTGTGGTCTTTGCTAGCAAAGGGCAAAGCCTGAAAGGTGTGCAGGAATTATTTCCAAAGGTCCCTTTTGTACAAAAGCAAAAAGCACCGCTCTCACCCTGCGCTGCCTCTGGTGGAATGAGCCAAAGTGGATCTTAGCTCTGAATCTGGACCCTTGTAATTAATATTTGCTTTAGAACCACTGTTACTGGATGTTCAATTCAATGACATATAAGATTTTGATGTTCTGTTAGTGACAGTTATATCCTCCAAGTGAAGAATTTAATGGAACCCTGCTTGGTTTTGAGCTTCTGGGAATCCCAGGGCTTTTCTCTGTAATGTGACTGTAGTCTAATCATACAGAAGGACAATAAAGATAACCAGAGATGTGCAGACTACAGTGGGACATGGGGGAAAGAACAGAGAGCACCTTCAGTAACGCAGCCAGCAACGTGGGTTGGGGCTTCACAAGAGCAAGTACTTAAAAACTGCATTGAGCAAAGCACTGAGCAATGAAAATGCATTGAATGCAATGCTGAGCAGATCTATGTTGTTTGTGTGTATAGGGATTCATAATGAATTCTTATGGATTTGAAGTTTGTGTTCTACAACACAACCACATGTTGCACATTTTCCTCGGTGTGTGATTCTAAATGGTTTTTCACCAGTATAACCACTATGCTAAATTTTGTTCAAAGCTCCTTAACCGATGCTTGCCTCATCCTTTAAATAAGGATAAAATGATTCTCTGATTCAAAGAAGTGATGTGACAATAAAGCAGGCAACCACATTAATGAAGGCATCACTGTAACGGGGTCAGGGTAAAGCAAGTGGGACAAGTGACACCTGTGATTATAAGAGTATTGCAATATTGGATATATTTTCTTCTGAAAGCATTCCATGCCCTACATTTGTGCCATTACTTTCCTGTTCCTTTCTTCCTTTTTTTCGTGTATGTTAAGCACAGCAGGTTGGCCTCCCCATCTATCATAGAAATCAACTGCAAAAGGAAAAGAAAAAAAAAAAAAGATCTCCCTGGGGTGGGTGAAGAGATTTCGAAATAAAGGAATAAGCTAATTAAATTTAACTGTGTCATCCTGGGTAGGCCGAACACTATAATTAATTAGTCCAGCCCTCTGTTCGTCCTGGAGGGGAATGGAGCTCCTAAACGCACAGGGTGAAATCTGTTTAAGGAGATGTGGGGCAGATTCAGCCTTCTCTGATGAAGGGAGATATAAGGCTCTCAGCAGGAGAGTGTGTAGGAACACTGAGAACTCATTAATAAGGGAAAGCAGGGCATGCTGCAGAAAGCGAGGGAGAGATAGGAGGGGCGGGGGGAGGCTACTCCACAAAACATGCAAATATGTCAGCACAGAGTGTGACTTGTGAGATTGGAAAGCATATTTCTGCGCAGTGTGAAAGCACAGACCTGGGAAATAATGAAAAAGTTATGTTTTGGAGCAATTTCCTGCTGCAGTTTGTCCCAGTGAAGCATATCTGGCCTGTGAAGTTGTTGTAAAGTCGCATCATAGAAAATAGCACATAATCTGATGATGGATGCGCAGTGCAAATCACATCGCTGGAAACAACTGAAGGGGCTCATGTGGATTTCTTCCTGCTTAATTTCTGATATTATTACAATAGAGCAGAGTCCACGTCAGCCCTTCTGTGGTCTCTTGGCTCCATCTGTGACCTGGTCGTGTCTTGGGGATGTTTTTGACCATGCACATAACATGGCTGCAGTGCTCTGCCCTGTGCTCTGGATGGAGATCACGCAGGGAGAAACTGAGACCATAAGAGCTTAAAGAATAGCTTTCCACCTGCAGCAAAACCATCCTTGTACCTTAAAACCTTTTGCGTCAGTCAATGAGCCTACTTCTAATTAGTAGGGACAGGATCTAACAAAGTTACTTACTACAAGATCCTACATTGCAACATACTGCCCAAGACTATAAAGTTTCACCACTCAAGGGATTCACTTTTTGGTCAGAAAGAAGAAATAGCTCTAGGTTACATGGAGTAATTGGAACCGAGCAACCCAAAAGCATCTCTCCAGAGAATCCCAAGATTTGGGCTGCTCTCAGTAAATCCTTCCAAGAGCTGGCTTAGAAATATTTCAGATGGTCAAAACAAACACAACACAAAACACAAACCTCTTCTTTGCTTTTTATTCTGACATTCCTTTACCCCTCCTGAGGAGGATAAAATAAAATAAAGAACTACACAGAGACCTTCAGAGGTAAAATATTTAAGCAATGCTCTCCTTTAGGTCAGAATTCAATAGCCATGGCAGTTCAAAGCTTGCATTGGGTCTCTACAATTCTTTCCCCCAAAATAATTCATATTCTTAAGATAATGTGAACTCCTGAAAGGGTTGGTCCTCTTCAAATCAGCTTTAATATCAGAGAATCTGCAGCAACCTCTGTGCTCATGCCACAGATGACAGGTTCATTATCCTTTCTTTCGGAAATGGTAAATTGGTTCAGATTTCGGGGCAGCTTTTGAGCTACCAGCAAACTAAGAGAAAGGGAGGAGAATAAAAAAGAAGGAAAGAATAAAGTAAGTGACTATCTTGGGAGATACGTAAAGCTTTGTAGGGAATTCAGATGGACAGACAAATCGTGGTGCTGTCATCTTGGCTCTACCAAGCTTGGAAATATATCAGAAGTTCTTCGAACTCTACTCCTACCCCATTGGATTTGTCCAGCCTGTTCCCCGCCTTTGTAAGGGGACAGCTAGCAAGGTATTTAGTTTGTTAAATAAAACATCATTGATTTACATAATGCAGATTTATATCAGATAGGTTTCTACACGTACAGCCATAGTTTGGTGTCAAGATAGGAAAGTTGGCTGCAAAGTCATTAGGTCAGTTACATCGATAGTTCTTCTAGAGGATACAAGGAACAGAGAGGCCTGGGATGGTGAGACCAGAAAACAACCAGATGGCCTTTAAGTCCCTTTCAACTCCAACCATTCTATGATTCTTCTATCAAACATAAGGAAAGCAACAGTGGCTGTTCATAAATAGGAAAGGCAAGACTGTGATCACAATAGGAGTCACTGTTCACATCAAACTGGCACAATCCAAAGAATACTGCAGTAAATTCAGATATCCCTCTTCAGCGTTGAAAGATGTTCATAAAACCCCACAGAAAATAAGCAGCAGCATGCAAAGCCTTTGATTAATAATATAACTCTTAGGGCCAAATTCTTGTTTGTACCAACTGGGAAGAAGCTCAGCAGTCGGTGCTGTGCCTGCCAGGCTGAGAGCAGCTCCTGCTCATCTGTTACACATCCAAGAAGTAATGCTGCTTTCAGACAGACGTGAAAATTAAAAGGGCCAGTGGTGAAAAGATATTTAAAAGCGGTGACAAATTGCTTTTCTGAAATAACTTTAAGCTTCACATTAGTCCCACTAAAGGCAGCAGGATTATTCAAATGCTGATTTTCTCAGCTGATGAACTGTTTAATTGGATTGAAATCTATTGGATAAACATCTACATGGACATCCCCGAGAAAATACAAAGGGAAATAAATTAGTTATGGAAGCAGTTTCTTTTCAACAGTCTTCACCACGGATGTTTATGAATTATCCCTCCCTTAGTTTAAAAGATGGAACATGGTTAATCAAAGTAATAACAGTTAATAAGCTGGCACTGTTTCGGTGTCATGGAGGAACATTTATTGCTCGCTCTGTACGCTCATAGAGAGCAATGCACCATTCTGAATCCACAGCTTGGTTTGCTTGTTGCCCCGGAGCCGTCCGACTCACAGGGATGTGAGCAGGGATGGCTCAGGGTGTGCTGCTCACACAAAGCACTGCACCGAGGGGCAGAAAGCTGCATTTTCTACCTCCTATGGGATACACAAAACCTTCGCTTTTTCTTCCCCCCCCTTCCCCCCCCCCCCCCCCCCCCAGATATAATCTTTGCTTTGTAATTTTGGCTTTTAAGGAGTAGCTGTTGCGTGATGAATCTCTATAGAATAGAAAGGCTGGAGAGGAGGAGGTGGCATCTTCTGACAGAGAAAGCCAATATTTGCTGAGCTGGGCACTATAATCATCCGGTGGTCTTTAACACCACAAATGAGAAACCAGAAACCAGGCTGTGTAACCAACACGGCTGAGCTCAAGCAGGGAACACAATCCTACACAAACCTGACAGAACTAAATAAAGGTTATGGACATAACCCTAATTAATTTAACGTATTTGGATTCCTGTCTTCCAGTCTCCGTTGTGTAAACTACAGCAGCTGCAGATGTGGTGCAGCGAGGATCAAGGCATGCCAAACATTATCTGAATTTCAGTTTGCAAATATTTGAGGCTTCTGCGTGGGACAGTTGACATAGCATTGCAATCAATTAAACAAACAAGCTACAAGGGTACTATTGCCTGGGAGCTGCGCGCTCCAACTGATCTGGCCATTGAAGTGAATGCATACAAAAATATGTAATTTTTTTTAATCCTTCTGCCATCAAGGAATCCGTCATCATGTTCCACTTCAGCATATAAAATCTGAAGGCCTTGATTTATTCATGGCAAAATCCATCATGCATGGCAAATAGTAAAGAAATTAAAGGATATGCTGATTTAGAAATTACTCGAGCAGCGCCGAGAGCTGGTGGGGCCAGCTGGAGATAAGCTGAGGGGAGGACATGCCAAAATCTCCTTGTGTTCCAGAATCAATATCTGTATGAGTGAATGCCAAACAAGTTTCCCTCCAATTACCCAAATAGCATACAGGTTGTGCTGGCACTTTGCGCTGGACTGAATTTTGCCTCTGCTCATTAATGAAAAAAAGGCCTATAACTCTTCCTCTGCTTTTTAAATACAATGTTTTGTTAGTGCATGCTGCCTGCAGAGCACTGCTGGTATCCAGTCACAGCCATGAAGAGTTATTTTGGGTGTAAGACCACCATGTGTTTTCCCATAGCAATTTGCAGAGAGGTTACAACTTTCCCAACGACACCAAGTAGAGAAAGAAGGGAGAGACATCATTTCTTCTTGGTTGGCATCAAAAAAGGTGTGATCTACTCTTCAACAGGAACAGACTGAAGCATGAGTGATGGGGCAGAGCTGCAGCTCCCCACCTGGCAGCCCGAGCTTAACAGGAGCAGACAGAGGTTTCCCCACGGCCGGGCACTGTGGCTGGCAGCAGGCACACATTGCAATGGCTTTGCTGCTGGCTCTGCAGGCTGCCATGGGCCCACGGTAAACTTAAGGTCTGTAAACACTCTCTGTTGACATGTGAATCTGCTGCTCGCTGGAAACGCTCGCAGGGACAGCAAGAAGGAGAAGGGGGAGAGGTGAGGAGGAAGGCAAGTGACAGAACACTTCACTGAGTGCTAGCGAGATGCTGCCAGAGCTGCCCAAGGTCAGAGGTGTTTACTGGAAATGGAAAGAATGTGAAAGTGGGGGCTGCCCTGAGGGCACAGTGACAGACACTGAGGAGGAGGCAGCCACTGGTTTGTGTGCACCACTGCATGGCACAGGGAGCTTCACATGAGGCCAGCTGGCCTGCACTCAGCCCACAGGTACACCTTTATTAGAGATGACCCAACAGATGTGGGGGGATGAAAGCAGCAGAGGAGTGGAGGAGCACCAGCCCAGCACTGCTCTGAGCACCAAATGCATTCTGTAATGCTGCTGGATGGAGGCAGCTGCAACCTGACTGCTATAACTGCTGCATGGGCTGAAAATCTTCAGCACTCTGAAACAGGTTATTCCTATGGACATGTTTGATTTAGAGTTCTGCTTTGTCAGCAGCACTCCAGGCAATGCTTTCTGACACAAGGTGTCATTTTTAGGCAGGTCTGTGTGAATCCAGCAGTGGGACTCAGAGTCCCTGACGGTCCTTCCCAGCTTGGGACATTCTGCCAATCACACTGAGCTGCTCCCATGTGGATAAAAATCCCCTTACAGTGTGGATGGAGAACCCAGCAGCCCCTGAAGGATCACACACAAAGCACACCCACATGGAAGCCCACGCAGCGTTGCTCAGACCCATAACGTGCCTGCCTGGCTCCTCACATGGATCCATCACATCTGACACATCGTGGCTTTGCTCCCACTGCTACAAAATTAATAACACTGGTAATTTCAGTGGCTCCTAATGAACACCAAAAATGTTATCAAATCTAATTATGAGAAATAATGTTTTAGAACAAGGAGTGTGAGCCTCATTACCCGCACAATCCCTGGTGCGTTTTAACCTGTGCTTTTTCTTTTTGGTTCTTGCTGAAGTTTGTAGCCTGTAAACCAACACGGGTGAAAATTGGTAATAACAGAAAACTCATCTTAAAAATCATTTTCTGTTCAGTAGCCCACATGAACAACACCCTGTAGGTATACATCATCATCACTGAAATGCTTTCTGAGACAATTCAAGATTTCCTTTCACCATTTGTTTATACAGTTTTATCAAGCTTTGTCCTGTCAAATATCTCCACCACTCCTTGGCTGCTCCCATCCTCTGGGAGAGAAGGGAACAGAAGTGATTTCTCCCACATGCAGGGGATGCAGGGCTGCCTCAGCCTTCCTGCTGCCACTGGACTGCCCCAATCCCTGAGCAGCACACGGGGTGCTCTGAGTCCTTCTCAGTAACTGCTCCAGGAGATGTCAGTGGAAGATTTCGTGTTCTTCTAATGGCCCTGGTTTTGGAAAGTTCCACCTCAGAGGCACAAATTCTCCAGGCCGATGGCACAAAATTGGTCTGAACGGTGGATTTAAGCTCCTTCCTGGAAAGGCAGATACTTGCTGTGGTTAAAAGCCCAATGGAAGTTAGGAACTCTGGCATTAAAGTTTGGTTTATGTTTGCTGGCTCAGAGGAGCCTGAGAAAATTTCCACTTAGGTTTTTCCTGTGCATCAAAGAGATTTAAGAACAATTACTGAGTCTGACCAGAACGCCGCCTGAGTTGTGCACCAGAAGCGAAGGCAGGATGCAAAAACATTCATCGTTTTCGATCTTTTTTGTCATTCCTTTTTGTGCTGTGTATCTGCATTTATTTGATTTGTGCGGAAATGTGTGTTTGTATTTGTATTTACATGAATCTTATTAGAGAAATACCTGCTGGTCTGACATTGCATTTACCTTACTGGCACTCTCACAACTTTCTTATTCAGATTTTCTTTCTTTCATTTTCTTTTCATCCGGGCTGAGAATGCGTCCTACTTTCTTGTTTAGAAGACGAGATGCTCACATTATGCATTCTAAATATAGGTTTATATTTTTTAAAGCAGGTTGATGTGGTCGTCAGAAGAGATGCATTCAGAGCTAGTTTCCTGCCCCGAGGGAGTTGCACTTGCAGAACTGGATTTCAGGGTAGGATTAAAACATGGCGCAGTTTATGTGTAGAATGGCCACAACTTCATGGTTAATTTTCCAGCTGGAGCTACAAGATGTGTTTTTGTCATCACCCAAGATTGTCAGAGGAGCAAAGTATTCACAGAGCCTATCTGTGGAAGAAGGCGCTTTCAGAAGGCTACAAAATGAATTGGCTACAGCATGTCCTACACAGCCCCCAAAATCGCCTTTCCAAGACATCCCTGTTCATCACAGCAGCATCTTCACATCAGAGCCATGCAGGGACAGGAATGGCCATGCCTTGAAATATCATCTCATCCACCTATGTGCCTGAAGGCAGAATCGATGCAACCAATGTAACTGCTGATAGAGCATTGCCCTGTTCCTAAAGATGTGCAATGATGGAAATCACACGGCCTCTGCAGTCGTCTTAACTACAGAAAGCATTTCCTAATGCCCAACCATGACACCTCCTTGCTGCAATTTTAATGCAGTTTGTATTAATTTGACCACTAATACAGCTGAGAAGAAGAAGGACATTGTTGGCCCTGGGCCCAAAGCTATTTCATAGCACATCCAGAAGGTGAGTTTGAATATCCTGAGCTGCAGCCAGGCTTTGAAAGGAAATTATCTTTTGCTTTGAAAAAAAATGGAGTGCACAAATACAAAAGGACGCAGTGCTCACATCTGAAAAGCTTCACAAAACATGAAGCAAAGAACATCTCTTTTAGAGGAGAAATACTTTGTTTGCCATCCCAGGAAGGAAGGAACAGCTGTGTGGTACTCACTGCCCCCGGAAGCTTCAGGCAGTATCATTTGGTTCAGCCCCATGGCACATTTCTGCATCTGGCAAACATTGCTAAGGTGCAAACCTGAGGCAGAGCCAACCGGCGGTGGAGGTACAGAGAGATGCTGTGTATTTTATCCTGGGTAACAGCTAACGGGAATTAAACAATAACAGAACGGAAAATTCCTATTTGGTTCGAGAAGCCTGGCTGCTTCTCATTCAAGGCATTTGCTTTTGTAGTTGTTTCTGTTTAAAATTCTACAGCCAAATTTATCTGTAGTATAACACCATTGATTTCAATGGGCTTACAGCAGGGATAAAGATGCTAACGCTCACTTATCTTATCCCCCCCTGTAATTTGTCCTCCATCAGGTAAAGCTCTGCTTGGCAGCCAGGATACAGGGAATTGTTCCAGCTGGTGTCCCTGTGACATTTCATTACGCTGGTCTTTTAAAGCTTATCATTAGAGGTACTGAAGTCTTGTTGGAAGAACTTAATTGCCATCTATTTTCCCTGACTGAAGATGCGTTTGAAAAGTCAACTTGCATTTTTGATTTTTCTTCTGTTTCTCAAGGTCTTTGTGCTGCACAGAATTTTAAATTCCTCCATCTGCTTCATTCACTCTTCACCTGGGTTTGCATTCCCCGCTGCTTCTCGCTGCTCACGTTCCCATTCCTTCCCAGTCAGACACTACAGCAAAACCTGCTGTCCCTCCCAATACAGGCAATAAAGCAAAATACCCCAAACATACAGGCCTCCAAACGGCTCTTTCCAAGCCATGTAGTGCTCCTTCCTCCACATCGCTCTGAATAATGGTAACACAGAAAGATATAAATATTTCTGCCTGCAATAGGCGTGTATATAAAGCTAACAGGAGGTCTGTGGATAATTATCCATCTGGAAATTGAATTCTAAGTGCTGTAAAGCAAATTTTGTTTTGAGCTTCGCCACTATGGAGTATTAAAGGTGAAGTGAAACTTCTGATCATGGAATCACAAGAAAAGTCACCTCATATAAATAACATCTTTGCTCTATTTTTTTTTTTTAAGGATATCTCGTCTTTGCCTGCGGAGTCTAAATAATAAGGCTGCTAATTTGGGGTAATTAAATTGACTTTCTTGGGAACAAACAATCCAGAGGGCTTTTTCTCATGTGCTGAACTGGGGCAGTGCTGAAGAAATGGATGGATTTTCCAACAAGAGTTTGCAACAGGGGAACCAGGAGAACCCTTGTTTGTGTTTTATAACCTCTGCTCTCTGAGTCCCCTTCTGTAATGCTGTATGTGAACACTGTGGTGTTATTTAGGACCAGACCTCTGCGCTGTGCACCTCAACACAAACTGTCACCATTTATTCACAGATGTATGGAAATACTCCAGCTGCAGGGAAGCATCCACCAGCACATGCAGAAGGAAGAGGCTGTGCAATCTGTGCTGCAGTGGTGAAGTCATCAGCACGCTGCTAATTTCGAAGAGGATAATGCCTGGTGACACTTAGCATTTATGGAAAGGAGAAGCGCATTTGGGTCTGAAAGGTAGAGATGCTGCTGTTGATTTACCAGCCCCATCTCTGTGCTCTGTGATGTACGCAGTGCTCAGGAGCTGGGGCTCCCAAGCAGCCTCCAGCAGTCCCTGCTGTGTGTGTGGGACTGAACTCAAGTGCCTGCAAAGCTCTGCCAGGGCAGCTCCATGCCTGCAGCTCCAGCATTGCAGCTTGGAGCATAACTGGTTCATCTGCAGCACTCACACAGATGAACGTCTAACTAGTTTGCCTACCAAAAACTTAATGACTTTATATTGATTTGGACCACTGCAAATTCTGCAATTCCCCTTAGAATTCTGGAAATCTATTCACCAAATCCTTACTACCACTGGTACCAAAAGCATCTGAGCCAGCTTAGAGAGTATTGCATTAAAAAGGGTCACAACTCTGAGTGACACGACAGACCTATTTGTCTTACCCCGCAGCAGGGCTACCAGACGACTTTGCCAAAATATCTGTCTTGCCCTGGAGGAGCCCCTGCATCACTTCCTCTTTCATTGTGCTGTAATTTAAAAATCTATGTGTCTATATACTTCTAAAGGTTTCTATAAGCTATTCTTCCAGAAGGTGAACTGGTGCCCGAGGCTATTTTGGAATTAGAAAAGCAAAGGGCAAACCTAGTTATTTTGTGCAGAAAAGCTGCTAGCTCTCACACACAGCGTGCCGAGTATGAAACCAACTTATCAGGATTATAAATCCTGGACTCTTATGGCTGGATTCTGCTCACAGCACAAAAGATGTAGGCCAGACAAATCCCACAGAGGTCATTTCATTTGTACATGGTGAGAACAGTAATCAGCCCTTTATTCATCTGTTGTTGTTGTTGTTGTTGTTTTCCCAGCATTAATGGTTCACAATTAGCTGTAGTTTGTGCATACTCTTGAAAGAACAGATTGCACTACTGCAGGCCCAGATAAAAAAAGTAACTTGTCCAACTATGAAGTCACACCAATAACCTTGGAATATCAGAAACCAAGTGTTCTAAGCAGCTATAGCCAGTGCTGAATTCTAGTTGTGCCATCCAAAAATTCAGCACAGGGCTCAGATGGGAGCTCAAATGAGAGATCTTCCCAGCACGGAGTAGAGAGGTGTTCCATGGGTGTCTGAGTAGAGTCCAAGTTAACGGAAGGGCTGCATCTCTACCAGTGTTAATAAGAGAAATAATGATTGTGCTTTCTTTACACCTAGCCTGTGTGCTGCTATAAAGCATTTCAGCTGCTACAGAGAGACATCAGAGTTGGCCAAGTGTGGAGGTGTTGGTACTGAGTGATTTGGTGTTACAGCTGTTGGGCAGAGGTGCTCGCAATGCAAGCAGCCCTGTGGCTCTGGATAGCTCAGCTCTACTGCAATTGGGTGCACCTGGAGGTTTGGAAGCATGCTGCAGCTTTCCCTTCCATGCAGTTGCAATGAATTGAATTATTCCTGCAGCATAAGGGTCTGCCACATCACCCCTTCCACCCCTATATCTAATTTGGAACACCAATGACATTTAAAAGACACCTTGGTACCTGAAGTGCTCAAGATTCAAGACAAGCTCTGTGCGTAGGTGTGCGTAAGAGAAAAAGACGCATTCTGAAGAGCCAGGAAGAAAGGAGCTGTGTTCTCAGGAGTGCATACATGTGCCTGTGGTCTTGTTCCTAGGGCTGAAAGAACCGGAGCGTAGCTTTGCTGAGTCAATTCAGGACTCAAAATAAAATTCTGATTCTGTTTAAAAATAACGGAAACAAAATGTTCTTATGCCTCAGTTCTGCTAGTTTGTATATTCAGTTTGAAGTGCTGTATGAAGACGGTCCCAGCCCTGAGCCATAGAAAACAGCACTTTAAGTGCTTCTCTGCACAGTTTCATGCAGTTTGATGTTTACCTTGGGCACTCTTTCAGCTTTATACAATTTTAATTAATCCTTTATGATCTGCAGCGAGAGATAAAGCAAAAAGCAGAATTCCTGCTCTCCCTGACGCTGTGCAGAGAAAATCCAGTAGGAGATGGACCTGCATACGTCAATCTTACCTAAGCAGAGCCTGGCTCAGTCTCTGAAGAGAGAAAAGTCAACTACAAGAGTGGTCGATGGAAGTGATACGAGTGTTTATCACCCTGAAAGTTTCTATGAGAATCTCTAAGAGTGACTTTTTTCTCCTCATCATAGAAGGGCAGTGTCAGTGGGTAAGGATCACTGGAGACTTGTTGGCTTCAACTAAGCCTCAGGACATTGGTGGGCCCTTGTACTGAGGTTACTACTAAGGCATCAATAAATGGTCTTTATTGGAAAGCAAATAGAACGTGCAACCTGAGAGTCCTCAGTGTAGGAAACAGATAAACAGGCATGGGCTGTTCAGAGGAGTTGGCTGTACAGCCTCACTGGAGTGGCTTTCTAAGGAAAATGACAGGATAAAAAGTAGAAATGTACTGGAAGCTCTGATAACTCAATGGATAACCTATCAAGTGAGTTGTGTCAGCCAGGGCAAGCTCAGATATCTGAGAATCTATTTTGTTTCTTGCTCTTTCCATTTTCTTTCCTGTTTCAGGGCACAGTTTGAATCAGCAGTCAAGAAGAGGTGAACAACAGTCCACAGGCAGAAAGCTATGAGGGCTAATAGAGCAAAAAATAACAGCATTCATTATTATGTAAAGGTCAAGGAGAAATAAATTATGGTCACCTGGGAAAGAAGACAATTACTTTAAAATAAAAAGGCAAATCCTTGAAATACAGAACAAAGCTGAAGAATGGCTAATTTTTATAATAATGCAAGGTTCATGATTATGATCGTATATTATGATGAAATTATAAAATAACTCCACTTTTTCCACGTTAAATTAAACTAGCTCAAGCACTTGTTAGTACGGTCAATTGGGACTTACTGGACAGTAGGTAACAAACAGAACATGTTTCACAAATGAGATGGATTTGATGGAGCATCTGTATTTAGTTTGCACTTTCCCAGGAAGAAACTGGATTACCACAAGTATATGCATACTTTTAAAACAATCCAGTAGGTGTTTAACATCATATTTATCTCAGAATTACCCAAACACGTTCACATGCACCAATAAGAGATTGACCATTCTCTGCTTCAAGACAAACATGCCAAATATGAGGCTTGCTCAAAGCCTCAATTCTTGTTTGTTTTCTAGCTCTGTTCTGGATGATTTTTCTCCACATTTTGTTCAGACCACGCTTTGGCTGTTTCTGGAGGCTGATACAGAACATGGGTAACTTCAAGTCCTGACCTTTTCCGAATGAAAGGGAATCTGCTGGCACTTGCCAGTGAAAATCAGCTGCTGATTTCAATTGAAGCAGATCCCTTCACAAAGACAATTTCTGGCCATCTTTGACATTTTTCTATATCTGCATCGAATACAAAGAAGCAGATCTTTTTTCTGCCTTTGCTTTGCAAAAAGTCCTGTTTGGTAACAGAGTCAAGCCCAGCGAGTGAGGAGATGCTGATGGTATACATTTCCTTTATGTGGAGGCATAGGGTGAGATTTGCCAAGCTGTATCAGATGGCTGATCCATCAGGTCCTCTCGCTGGCCCTTGGCAATGCTCCATACCTGCTGGACATCTTCCAGCCTGAATAATTTCACTCTTCCAGTTATGAAATCTCCTCCTCTGCACTCTTGACCAGATTATTATTCTCTTACTATTATTGCTCACTTCTTGACCCGCACTACAGAGTATCAGTTGCTTATCTACAGGTAAGAGATCCACAGACAGGAGAGAAAAATGCTTCTCATGACTCTAGGTGATGCTCTGACAACAACAGTCGTCGTTTTTAAAATGCTACATAAAACCATTATTTCATCTCTGGCTTTTCGACATGTAGCAATTATTTTTGCATGATTTCAGAATTAAGTACCCCCTGCAAACCACAAGCAGATGCTACAGCTGATGATACAGAGAAAACAGAAGGGAATTCCTGATTAATTACAAATTGAGCTGCTGTGGTCAGCTGCAAGTATCCAATGAAAATCAAAGACTGACTAAATAACCCTCAGCACGTATTGCAAAATGCTGGGGCTGCAGGTTCGGAGGCACTTTGAGCTGGAGCTTCTTGAAAGCAGACTCCAGCTGTAATGCAGCTCCAATGGAAAGATCTTCCATCACCTGTTCACGTGGGATTTCTCTAGCCCACACCAAGCAAACAAAACCAAAGGGTCCTCTACTGGTTCACCTTCACACAATGCACTTCAGCTGCTTCCAACACCTGGGGGTGAGATATCACTGCAGCCTTGTCCCCAATATTTCCTCTATAGTCCCCCAGAAAAATCTGGCATGCCAACATTTATTTTAATGACCCAGAACTCAGAGTAAAGACAACAGGAAAAAATATCACTAAACCAAGAAAAGCATTAACAGCTACATACATTTTTTTGCACAGTACAAATGAGTCATTACTGAGACACAGGAAACTTCATCCTGGGATCATAATATTCTGTTGCTCTTTATTATAGAATCTCAGTACAGAGAAATTTGCACTTTTTGTCCAGAGCAGGTAAAGTAGGTGTGATTTACTTACTTCTGAGCTACACAAAACATGTGGTTTTCCCCCAAGGATAATAGCTTTATTTCTTCCCCCAAAAGCTCCATCTCGGAGTACAGGCACTTTTTCCAATGTAGAATATTCCCCATTTGAAAAGGGGTTGCAGCAGCCATGCTTCCTCATTCCCCACGCTGACAATTGCCCAGAACTGAGCCCAGGCCACCTGTTAGGGTCTGCAGGAAGAGGAGGCTGCGTACATCTTCTGTGACGTGCCATGGTGAGAGATCTGCAAGCACTGCACACCATCTGCTGCTCTGAGTCCCGGCTCACCAGAGAACCGTCAGGCCCGTATGCAGAGCCCGTACTTTACAGCCACAGCAGATGGACCAGAAAATGGCCCTGGGCTACCCGACTGCACCTACCTCCAGCACTGGAAGATCTTGGGACCATAAGCTGAGTGGGGAAGGGAAAGGATGTCAGCCAGCCCAATATTTCTGATGTCGCAATCAGGGCAATGAAAAACCTTTCGATCTGCGGTTCTGCTTCATAATCCCTTTGAAAATGAATGTATGCAAGGAAGGGTAAGGAGCATAGCTGATTTTGAGAAGTGATAGCTGAGCAGCAGCAGCCCGACGCCCCGCCGACAGCAACAAAGCCTGCGTTCCTGACCTCTAAAACGTGTGACAAAGGTGCTGGGAGGGGGGCATTATTCATAATTCCTCAAGCGCTTTTTTCTACGCTTTATAAAACAACTGTCTGGAAGTTTGGAGATGAAACATCTCTCTTTTCTCTGAGCACGACTGCATGCTGATGAAGTCAGAGGAAGTTTTGCCACTGCTTTCCATGCAGGGAGATCACCACTCCGCTCATCCCTGCGGCTCTGAGCACTCGGGTGCCTTTGTCACCAGGGCTGGGTTTGTACTGTGCCATTCAAAAAGAGCAACACAAAAAGCTTTTGTACCGCCGAGAACAGAAAACAGCAAAGATGGAAATTCGGTGTTTCTATTTTGAATCACTAACACGAGTTAAAGTGAAGATGGGATTACAATAGAGCAGAGCAATCAGATCTATGAGTTCCACTTTATTTTCATTTTCATAGCTTCCCTATCTGCACTGTTCAGATTCTTTTCATGCACTTGTAATTACATGGTTCCCACTGCACGGACTGCATCAAGTAAACAAAGATACAAAATCCCAGGTCTGTTGGGTTCATTTTGCTCAGCATAAAGAACAGCAGAGCTCCTCTCTGCTGTGACACTGTAGAGCACAACACAAAAATGGAGAGCTCTTATTTTCCTTTTAATTCCACTGGAGCACAACCTCTGGATGTGCAGGTCGTGGAGCCATGCGTAGACAAAGGAGCCCTTTCCCACATAAACAATGGAGGCGAAAATTATACACATCCCAAGGAGAACTGCCATGTCATCACTGCTATTTCCTCCTCAGAACAAGAATGAAGATCCATGCTGCTCGCTCCAGCTCTGTCTGCTGACATGACAACTTATTCTGCACCCAACAGAAGCACCCCTTCTGCAAAAACAATCCCCAACCTCAACTTGAGAGAAGTCCCTGGACAGGAAAAGCTCGGGTTCCATAAGGAATTATCAAAGAGATAGAGAATGACTGGATTGTATGCTGGAGCCTGTGAGATGTGCAGAGCTACTTAATGAAATGACAGCTCTTGTTTTGCAAAGAAGCTAATGGCCTTGACAAGAATCATGGTTCCCATTCAAGGGGCTCTAACAGCCCAAGGAATGGGTCTGTAATTCACTCACCAGGACTGTCATGTTCACAAAATGCATTTGTTAGAAGCTGCATTGGGTCAAATGCTCTGTAAATTCAATAATCTTTGCACTAAATGTATCAGCATTGCCCAGCGATGATCTTGATAGATCGTGGTAGTTGCCCTTAGGTAATTAGCACTAGGACAATTGCTCAGTTTGAACTGGAACGAAGCACTGGCACTTGGTAATTGGTTTACTCAAATGAGGGAAAGCATTTCCGAAGAGGATATAGGCAATAAAAACTGAAAAATCCAGCTTATGGTGCAGTGACAGAAATAAACAGACTTCACAAAATCAGTGCTCTCCAGCACATGAACACAGCTCCCACGTGCTGTGCTTTAGAGGCCTTGTAACAGAAAATCACGCTTAGGCAATGTGCAAGAGTTGTGTCACTACAGTGCTATTAAGAACAGAATTATTATTCTGCCTTTCTATGAATAATTGAAGTGAGTTCTCTGACTCCCATTTTTAGCTTCATTAAATAATGAGCCAGGGTGAAAATGGATGTTTAAAGCAAACCAAGCTCTGTGGCTAAAAAAAAACCAGCCAAGCAAATGAGAGGCCATAAACGAGTGGAAGTTGAGTGATGACCAACCATGGGCAGCCCCAGCGAGAGTCCCTGCAGCAGGGAGCTGTAGATGGACAAGGTTGTGATTAGCCAAATTAAGATTTCATCTCTCAAAATGCAGGGGCAAGGAAAAAACGATTCTTCCCATCTGAGTCTTGCTTTCCTTTGCCTTTACGTGGTGTGCTGTCTGGGATAAGCAGAGGTGAAACACCAACCACCCATAATTCTCACTGTAATGGCAGCTCCTAATGCCTCTGTTCCCAGACAGAAACAAACCCCAAATTAGGTCATGGCTGTCTATTAATAAAGCAGTCAGAGGAGACTGCAGCAAAAGGAAGGTTATTCCTCCACGCACAAATGCTTGCTTTTGCCCAGCGTGTATAATTGAATTATATATCTGATTTAATCAGAAAATAGAAAAATCTTTGGGTGTGCAACACTCGATGCTTAGCACCTGATCACAGGTTCAGCGCTCACCTCACCGCCAGCTACAACACAGCAATTAGTTCCAGCAAAACTATATTTGCTTATAGAACTAATTAGAGATCAAGGAAGTGGCTCACTTTTGATAATTACATGGTTGTGTCCCATCTATCAGCCACTGTTAAATTGTTGTTATATTAATGTAAAGCTTATAATCATGGCTGTTCTAAATTGAATAAATGTTCTTGCCAATTCTCCAATGCTATTAATTTACATAAAAGCCTCTGGAACTAAAATTAAAATGATATAAATCTTTCCAAGGGTTTCATTTAAAACAATGCTAAATAATAAGGAAATTATATATTGTTTTTTTCTTTTCCTTTCCCATTCTTATATTTACCAAAGTTAATGGCCAAACAATCACTGAAATGTGCCAGAAACAGACTTATTTGGAACTGTTACACCAATAGCTCATTTACATGTACAGTGATTCATTATTCAAGACATTAATCATTTAAGCAGCGTGTTCCCAAACCTATGGAGTTTGCAGCTGATGGTGCAGGAGGTCAGAGGGATTTCTATTCCCTCCCTCATCTGCACATAAATCCACCCATTGTTTTATTTCTGGCATTTGCATTTCTGCATGAAGCACCGACGATGCTGATACTGGCAGATTTGACCAAGTCGTCCCCAGTGAAGCCACATCCTCCCAATCTATAAACCCCCCACAGGTCGCATTTATGCTGTGTGTTCATGCTGTACATCACAGAGCTAAGGACAGCAGCCAGCAGCATGGGAGAGCATCACAGAGAGCTCCACACCTGCAGCTGTGCTCAGAGCAGCGTTTCATGTCACCAGATTGCCATAGCCATTGTGGTGGGACTGTCCTTTCATTTCCAAACCGTGACTGCAAAGTCAGAGGAACTGCTTCAATTCTTCCCAATGTTAAAAGTGACGGAGGATGGGGCCATCGCCTTTGCTGCAGTTTACAATTGATTTACACAAGGGGAAAACAATCAGTTTTCATGCTTTAGCACTTCTCTGTGCCTCCACACAACAAGGTCACAAAGTTATGCACCTCATAATGTGCCCACGTTGAAGAATTAGTTAGGATAGCACTGGTGGGCAGTTACCAGTCTGATCCCCTCTCGTGATGAAGCCTTCTTAATGCAAAGCCTACTTCACTCTACAAGTCTTTTTTTTTCTCCACTCCTATATTTGTGACTTTGTTTTATTCCAGCTAAGCTTAAACACTCCGTAGCAGAAGCTGTTTTCACTGAGCAACGCTGCCCCACCACATCTGCCCTCTTACAGGGCAGGAAGAAAGTGACCTCAGTTAATGATTCAGAGGACCTCCTAAAGCTCACTCATTTCCTTCCCCATCTCTAAATTATTATTCCCCGCATCCTTTGGAATTTCTGCTCTTTTTCCCCTAACAGCCTTATCCAAGGAGACAGTGGTTGTGAGCATACTGAGCACAGGGGTGGCAGTTCAGCCCTGCAGACTGGTTTGCATTATGCTTCCACCTGCATTGGCTCCATGCAGTAACCAGAAGCATGCAACTTGCTCCATTCCCTTTGTCAGCATTCCTTGCTGTCTTATTGGGTGTTTGCCATGGATGGACACCTACGGAACTTCTGATGGAAAAGAATCACACAGGTGTGGAAAAACTTATGCAACAATCATGTGTGTTTATACATTAACCCTTTACATTCTGTAGTAGAATTACAGTCAGTGAGACAAACAAATGATTTTTGCTGGGCAGAACAGCTCTGGAAAGGCAGTACGTTTATTATTGTGCCCATTATGACCACAGCTTTTCTCTCTTCTATGTGTGCAAGGGAGTATGACTGCACTGAACAAAAATGCATGGGACTGCAGGCTTGATGGCAAGCCACAGGTGTCTCCTCCTGTATTTTAATGCAATTAATGACCCACAGTGAAACAAGCTCACACTTCTGAAGCAACCCACTGCCTACTGTTCTCTTTTTTATTAACCAGTTCTGCTACTAAGTGATACAATGAGAGGCAGAAGACGTTGCAGGGACTGAATCTCTTCTATATCTGCTGTAAACCAGGACTGAAATCTTTGGAGCTACACTGCTGTAACAGTGATCAGGAATGAATCTGGATACTTTGATTTAAACTCTCTCTCCTTGTGCCCTCCTCAGGCTACTCTTACATCACGCTGCTTCCTAGCAACCCCACCTGGCTCTGCACCAACAAGATGTTAGCTATCTTATGGAGGACAGGTTGTGGTGTAGAGTTGGATCTTGCATATATTCAACACACATGTAATGAAGAAAAGAAATCCTTTGGTGTGTTCCTGACCTCCAACTGTTCAGACATGCACACAAACTAATTTTTCTTAATGACAGAGCATATGACAGAAAGTATACTAAATTGATGGCTGTGGCCCTCAGCGTCATACAGAAAAAGTATTCTGTGAGACCATGCATTGTGTTTACAGCCAATTATAATCCCATCAGACCATCTCTCAGTCCCCCAGACCTAGCAGAGTAGAAGCAGAGCATGACCAGTAATAACTGTGCATCCATTATTTGTTAAAAATTCATCCCCCAGGACAGCACTAAACAATGCACACATACCAAATACAATGCAAGCTGGTTGATTATTGAAGAGATCTTGTTGACTAACTCAAAGGAAAATCTCCTACCACTGCTTCTTCTAGCTGGAATTACAGTGATTATTTCTTTTTGTCTTGCACTTTTTTTCCACGGTGAGAATTTCACCAAGCCTGTGCTGCCAGTAACTTCTTCCCCCATGAGAAGATGGGAACCAGTCTCCTAAGCCCCCAGCGCTTTCAGTCTTGGTCCAGTCTGGTTCCAACATCTGCAGAGGAATTTAATGAAGTGTCAGTGCCAAACCTTGGAAGCAATCTGCTCCAAGTTGTTCTTTAACACAAGGCCCTTCTGCCATTCCAGCTACACAAGCATTCCCTTTCTGAACATGGCCACCAGCTACTGGCAGGCATTAAGATGCTGCACCACATTTGTATCTTTTTCACAGACTAGCACGGCTGTTCAAGGAGAGGAGTTGACTCCAGAGACAGAGGGCAAATAGATCTGAGTTTAACTTCTCTGAATTTCCCCATATTTATTACCTTCCCATTCAGTATGGGAATGGCCAGTGGGTAATTTATGGTTTCACGCTCAAAAATGAGTTCATACTAATGCAATAAAAAGCTTGGAGAACCAGCAGCTCTAATAAAGTGAGAATTAACAGTGGAGCAGAATAAAAAGAGGACGGAGAAGAAGAGACAGTCATTAAATCAATAACACCTAGGCTTGGCTGAAATGTGCTCAAGTCAATAATATCAAAGTTTTATCCTCACTCTAAGGTGGGAAAATGTTATCATCTGGGGAATGTGATGACAGAACCACTTAGACCTAATCTATTCACCAATAATGGGAGAAGAAGAAATAGTTCTGTGATCTAGAACTAAGGCTGGGAGAGATAACACAGTGGGAGCTGCTGTGTGGTTGAAGAGGGCTGTGGGTGAGCTTTGCTCCAGCAGTGCCAGCCTGTGGAAATGTATATATTCTCCAAAGGGATCTCTTACAAAGACAAATCAAACATATTATCATAACCCTCTCTGTGTTATCTATTCCTTCTATCTGTTATGCCCTTCGTAAGTTTAACTTGCAAGAGTTCCAAGACTGTTGGATACAGGGGAAGCATCTTCCTGCAATTACAAATGAACCTACTGTTCCACTTCCCCAGGCTGCAGGTTCCTGTGCCTGAGCAAATCAGGCAGGAAATGATCCAAGCGGCATTGGAGGAACTTGCAGATATTTCACTTTCTGTATCTGCACTGCAGAATTTGGTTACAAAGCACTCAGGATAATTTAAGTCCCAAAATCCCATGGTTTTTTCCACATCTATACAATTGATACAACTGCAGTTATTTAGTCCAACTTGTCAGCTTGAACCAAAAGGGTGCCGTGCATTCAGGAAATCAGACACCTTATTGTTCCTGCCTTGGTCAAGGTGTCTGCATGTACTGAATAGAGCTGACTTGCTTACAACTGGCAATCACATTGCTAAGAATTCTCCAATACGTACAGTGGTCCTTCATTTCAGCACTGTTTCAGTCACTGAGGTGTTAAAAACAGCAGTGGTAATTGTTTTAACCAAATATTACAGCTATTGCTTTCCTGCAAATAGCGCACACAAGAAAATGAGGGAGAGCCTACTGTGTTTTATTTTTATATACCTCAGAAAATTATAGCACAGCTAATAAAATAAGGGTGTCCTACACAAGCTCCGATATTGTATAAATCATGAATAATACATCAGGCAAAAATGAGAAACTGCAATGGAATCAAACCTATACGGAAATAAATAAAACATAACGGCAGCACTGCAATCATGTTAGCTCTGTTGATAAAATGTGTGTTTGTTTTTGCGAGGGGAGGCAGGAGGAGACTCCTCTAGTAAATGATTGTAGAAGCATTAATAATAATAACAAGATCTACATGGTAAGCCAAGAAAAGGGATAATTAATAAAGAAGCATCCAGTTCACCAAACCTGTTTGGTGGACAAAGAAGAAAGATGGAAAAGAAAAAAAAACAATAGCTTGAAAAGATTTCACAGATGAATTGGAATAAACCTTCTATCTTGCAGAGCAAGTCCAAATTGCATGTTTTATTGTCTCTATTTTAATTTTGTACGTGCAGTCATTTGCTGAGGATAGCAGAGGGAATATTGGGACAGTAACTGGGCATAACATAGGGTATGCAAAGGGCCAAATCCCAGCTGTGCTTTCCCCTGGGGGATTCTCCCAGGAGTGCTCTCAGGACAGGTGACAGCTGCTGCAGGACAGGTGTACTGCCTGGGGATGCCCCTCTGCTTCCCTTGTGGGTATGGAGGAGAAATTAGAAGGGCTGGAGCTGCTGCCTTGTCCACACCACTGTATCAGAATCTGCCAAAGACTCCCTGTGAGATCTCTGGGAAATGGTTTAATTTCCCTGTTCCTCATTTTCCAGCTCACTGAGGTTGGAGCAGTGATAATGCCACGCTCCTGTTGTTTGTCTGTAGTGTCCACTTCAATTACAAAGTGTTTGGGCAGAAGCTGGCTGCTGCTGTATGTGATGTGTCACACATGGCTTCACTTGGGCAGAGCTGTGGGCATTGTATAAAAGTGGGGACAACGGTCTTTAGAGCACCTTTAGAAGACCTCTGGAGCACTTTTAGAGCACCTGGCCCCAAGAACTTAGGGAGAGCTGACCTCCATGCTGGAAAAAAGCTTCTCTGTTATCTGTTTCACTTTGTGGTTTGCTTTGATTGATAATTAGAAATATCAGCGTTTGCTAAAAACCACTGCTGGTTCTCATTTCTTCTGCTCCAGTTCAGATATTTTCTGTCCTAGCCCAAGCCTGAAGAAATACTCCACTAGTGTTAGCAATAATAATATATTCATACTCTCCATCTCTTTCACTTAGACTTACTATGCTCTATAACGCACAGCTTTTAATAGCCCAATCATTGTGCTATTAGATATTACTTCTATTTCCTATCGTTCCTCAGAATCCCTTAGCATTGTTTCTCCACAATTCAGTTTAAAGTCTTACATTTGTGATGTGAACAACTCGTTTCTAGCATCACCTGCACCTCCTGCTCTCTTCAGGATGAGATGCCAACATCAGCATTCCCGCACGTGCACTGCAAGAGAGGGGTGCTTCCTCTCCCAGCTGACAAATTAAATTCATTATTCTCTATAGCGTTCCTTTGGCAGTTTGAAGAACAGGTGGGAGAAAAGCATTGGTTAGTGCAAACAGGAAAGCACATCCCTAACCAAAGCCTGACTCCTCTGACAAATGGAATACTCTTTTTTAGTAGGCTGATTGCCAGGGAGCAGATGAGGGCTATCTGTTCCAGTGCTGTTAATGATGGGTACGTGGCACGGCTGAACCATTTAGCAGCACAAACACCCAGGTGGGAATTAGAAAGGAAGAAAAAAATCACGTTCTGTGTTTGTGAAGTTGTGCTTTTTGGGGCAGTCAGAAACCAAATGTTTGCAGATTTGGTGACAAAAATTTGTGGGTGGTCATGTGTGATCTAAAAGGCCATGTGAAGTCCAGAATAGGTGCACTGACCCACAGAGGGGTCCCACTGAACATCTGGGTCTTTTCTGATGAAATTTGCAATTAGGAGTAAACTAAAAACTGCAAAAATGATTAAGCTCTTGTATGTAAAACAGTTGATAACATACTGATAATTGCTCACGACAATTAAAGATCAGTTTGAACCAATACTGCCAGGGGCCTTTTCCATTAGATGCATTGTTTTGGGTTTTAGCCAACAGTGATATTTATAAATTTCATCTCCATACTTCCTTCTACCCATTCACACTTTCTTCTACCCTTTTCCAGAAAGGCAGGGTTTTTTGGTAGCATCCCATCAGCCAGGCTCAGCAGAACCAAACCGCGGAGGTTTCATCACGCGTGTTTAATGGAACTCCAAAGGAAACATTCAAGGACAGATTCCACTTTAACAATTCCCTGTAATGATTCCTATGTTTCAAAGTAAATCTCTTACCCCTAAGATTACTATTAACATTTTATGCAAATTGGATGCATCTCTCTTTTTTTAAGGTTCAAAGCAATCTATGCATATCTTTATATTACTTCTCAGAGCCATTAGCCAAGATGAGTTCATATTTTTATTCCCTTTGCATGCTGAATGTACTTTATTTCTTTGGGGTGGCAGCTTTTATTATTAAAGTCAGCAAAACTTGATGAATCCTATTACCTAGCTTTCTCTGTTCCATCCACACATGATTTATGAGCTAAAATCAAAGTTTGGATTTCTAATAATGGCATGTTTTCCCTCTCATCTTCTTTGCATTTTCCTCTGAATGGGAACAGAATTCAAAATAACGGATCAAAATAACTCTGATTATTAAAACAACAACAAATAAGTCAGTGATTTTCAGAATCTTTTGACCAAAATACGCACTTGTATTTTCTTTAAAGTTTTAGCTCATCAAAGAGAGGGTTTAGTTCCTTACAAAGCAGTTGGGGATGACTTGATAGCAATCTTGAAGTACTAGCAGGGAGCACAGCAGTACGATAGCAGCTGACAAAGACACAAGGAGCAGTAAAAGCTGAATGCTGAAGTTACATAAATTCAGATGAAATATATATCACCCTTCCCCCCTTTTTAAATGCTCATATCTAATCTTTGGCACATTATGCCGGTACTGCTTGTAAATTTTGAGCACAGATGCTATATATAAAGCAGGAACTGATCTGGAGAAGTCCTGTAGTCCTCAGTGTTGAGCTACTTCCTGGCTTTAAAACCGAATGGACTTCTTTTAACCTTAAGGCACTAAATCTGCATGTCCAGTCTCCCTGTTCTTTTCTTGGATGTGGTACAAATTGACTGACAGGGATGGGGTTTGTCCCCTGCCTATCAATCTGCAGTATAAGGCAGCTGTGTGCTGCAGACGTAGTGCTCATCAAGCTCTTCCCAAGGAAAAATACCAAGGTGAGATGCTGAGGTCAGAGCCACAGCACTGTCAGTTGCGTTGCAGCAGCTGTGTTTGTGCTGTGGCTGCCCTTCAGTGGAGGCTCTGGAAGTCTTACAGTTATCTATAAATATTCAGAAGTGAATGCTGCAGCAGGCAAGAGCCTCCAATTTAATTTTGATGGCTGCAACAGACTGAGTTTTCCAACTGTGATGGAAGGAAATGGTTCTCCTGCCAAAGCAGCATTTCTTCTGGGTTCTAAATCCCAGCGTTAGGACCCCAGGTTAGAGAGCATCATCTAAGCCAAATCCTCTCAAGCAGCAACAAGAGGAGCACAGGCCGTGCACTTCCACTCTGCAGAGCCCTCACAAATCTCATTCAAGATAATGGGTACTCAAGAGGTTTGGCACCTGGAGATTTAAACATTTGTATTCTGGCAGTACATGGGATCCTGAACTTTGCTGAGGTTTTTATCCTGATAAGAGCTGCATCAACACAGGGTAAGTTTTTCCCTACCCCATAAGCTGCAAATGCAAACAGACAATAGGTAAAAGGTGCTGAGAACTGAGGTCATCCACCTGCAGCCAAACTGCTTGTAGGAGAACTGCTGTGCTTCTCACCAACTGCAGCAGGCTGCTTACCCAGCTGCTCTCACAGTGGTGCTTGGTCTGCCTTTGTCCTGCTGCTGATGTGGGTGTGAAGCTGCATTCAGTGACTGAGGCAAACAGAGGATTGAAGTGCAGAGCAAAAGGATCTCCAGCTTATTTCCCATCTTTTATACAATGGAGCTTAATTAATTGTCCCAAGTTAAACATCCAGGTCAGAAGTGGATGCAAAACAGATGAACTTCTGACAGCTCACTTCATAGGAAACACAGAATTCGTTTGGGTGAAAGGAAATAGGGATGGGCTGAGATCAAGAAGCATCTCCTCTGCACCCATGGCAAGAAGACAGCGCTTGGAGACATGGCATGAAAAGGAGCCTGGTGTGAACTAAAAGCTTCTAAAGAGAATCAGACTGGAAAAAATTTTTGTCCTGCCCAAGGACAGTGAACTTTGGCAGTGGCCTAATAGAGCTTCAATTAATATTTATGGGCTGTCGCTCTCAGTGGGGAGATCTGTAGCACAGAGTGGGTTTGCAGTTCTGAGCAGTGGTTCTGGGCCACCGTGCACACAGAGCTGAAGTGCAGATTAAGATGATGGATGGCAGAACACAGCGGCCACGTGGAGACACACGGAATGTAAAAGAGATCCAAAATACAAGCTGTGGGTGGTTTGCTAGCAAAGCAATGAGTACTTTGAGTAATAGTTATCTACAGAACAATTTCTTATAACAAAGACAACACAGATGGAAGCCATAAGCTCGTATACTCATGCAGCTAGAGTAGGAAGCAACACAACTGAAGCAATAAGTGCATCCCTTTTGGCCCATTTGTATTTCTGCCTGGAGTCATGCGGTCAGCACAGGTTTGCTAAGCTGTTATGGCCTGCAGGGCTCCCACCCCACCACAAAGATGTCTTTGGAGTCATTTCCCAGCAAATTATCCAAAGGCTGCTATGGCCAGGCAAGAGTCAGTAGGCCACGTTCCTGTAAAGGCAGGGGAAAATGTGCTGATAGAAAAGAAGAGGTTAAGAAGAAAGCAGAAACGTCTCCACGTAGTGCAATTTCCTAGGCTCTCTATTTGATGATTCAGATGCTGTAGCATGATTTAGTATGAGTTGTGACTTCTCAAATTTAATGAAGTGAAACTCTCTTGGCCCACCGTGAGGTGTTTGCAAGGATGAGAACCCAGTAATTTACAGCATTTGTGACCTTATTACAATGTACTTTTTGCTTGACTGCTCTTCAGGCCTAACAGGAGCTGTTATCAAAGGCTCTATGGAATATTGGTTATTATTTATAATTGGATCTGAAAGAATTTTATCTTTAAAAAAGGGCATTTTAAAATGTAATTTTCAATACTTTAATGTTAACTTACAGTAAAGAACAGCAAGATGCTTTTTGAGACTCTAATATTCGTTTCAGTGATGCTGATGAATGCTGCTCTTCATAGGGATAAACAAATAGAACACGCTTTGGTAGACTGCCTTCTAAAGAGAAGCTAATTGTTCAGCCAGCCAGCATGACAATGAACGCCCTCCAGGGCACTGTTGACTTGTTCCTCACTCAGAAACAACCAGAAATGCTGCTTCCAAATTACTAATATTGCCATCCCTACCTTGATACCAGTCAGGTGGATGCATAGCGTCAACTCCTGAAACCTCCTTAGAAAACATATTAATTCTGCCAATTCATTTATGGTATAATTTTATGGCCACATAATTACCTGGCACTTTGCCACCTGCCTACACTCCTATTTCCCTGGGACATATTTTAGGCTTTGAAACACGGGTGATTCCTTGGCTGTAAGTGTGCACGGATCCCAACGCTGAGGGTCTCAACCTGCAGCTCTGGGGTTCCTCCTCCTTCCTGGATATTTGCCACCAAATACAGTTCTTCAAACCTGAAAGGTTTTGTGGGTTTGTCTGCTTGAGCTAAAATTTTGCTGTAAGGATTTAAGCTTCACAGTCATATTAAGAGGCAGAAAGTCAGAGGGAAAAAAGGACAGAAGATTTTGCTATAGGCCAGACAGCATGTGAACACACATCAGTGTTTTGAGTTGTCCCTCTCAGCATCACTTGGCATGACATTTATCTGAACTGACTCTGAATCATCTCTAAATCAGTCAGAACACAGAATTCAGCACAGAGCCACCGGTCTCCATCAGGACAGAGACCTTGGGGTGGTACAAACACCTCCCTGATTTTGTAAGTCCACTGAAGGGATTTATCTTGAATTGGACTAGAAACCTAACAGCACCAAATGATACCAGACATCCTTTAGTGGCAATTCCTACCAATTCCAGCATCCATACAGGTGCTGACTGCTTGCCTGGTGTTACTCATGAGGCCCAATTTATGGAGTTGTACTCCTAAAGTTCTATTACCTGACTGAAAATTTGCAGTTATGAAAATAAATTTGCATTTATTTAACTTAAAACACTTTAAGTGAAGTCAGATAGATTAAATTTAAGACTACTCTGTGTCAGAGTCAGATGACAAAAGCTACCCGAATTTAAATAGAAAACAGGTCTGCAGTCTGCATTGAGCTTCACAGTGCTCAACAGGACAAGTTCAGGGCATGCAGAAGCCATGTGAGAATAATGACTGATCTAAGTGGAAGGAAGGAAGCTCTGTACTGACCAACAGGAAGGAATGAACAAAGGTTTCACCTGATCCTTCCCCCATTTATTACTAATGTTGGCACCTTAGGACCCAACTAAAGGAAGAGAACAGCTGCACTTCTCTTGTGAGGTGCAAAGGATGCCATCATGCAGTTCCAGGATCTGCCTCAGAGCTTTCCCGTAGTCATATACAGACAATAATGCTCCTCATATGTTGTAAAAGACTTTTAAAGTTTCACGGGGTGTATGGAACACTGCTACGTGTATTATTTTTTCAGAATAGACTGCAGTGAAGCAGCAAAAGTCTCTTTTAACCAGTGCTGTTTATTCATATTTAGTCCCAGATTACAGCATCTGCATGACAAAAGAGTCTGCATCTGTTATTCCATTGTAGTCTTCACAGCTTATCATGACAAAACAACAAAAAGACTGCAATTTTAAAAACTTATTCTTTGAACTTTTCTAATCTTTGCAACAGCAATTTAACAAACACTTTCATGTTTGCATCTCTTGAGTTGTTGTCGTGCCTTTTATTATGATTTTTTTTTTATTATTGGGTCACTTCGAGCTTTCATTTGCTCTGGGATTGCTCTGGGAAACCAAACTGTTGCTACTCAATCTCTTTGCAATGTTCCCTATAGTGCAGCCACTCAGAGAGCTATCAAAGCTCCAGCGGAGGGCTGATAAAATCAATCTGTTAAAATCACCCACGCAATTTATTCTTCCTCTTTTCTCTCTTTTTTAAATAAGAATGCCTGTTTATTATCCAGCCACCCAAACACAAAAAATAAATCCCCCCCCTATACTGTATTACCACTTTGATAATGAAAGCCCTCTCGCTATATAGAATGTTTGCTTTTAGAGATTGAAAATTCATCTGTTATACTGGAAGTGCTCAAGCTGTGGAGCATATTGCAAAGACAGCTCACAAATAGCTGCAAATTTTTTCCCCCTCAGAGAAGCTTTCAGGGAGAAAGCTGCTGAAATGACAGAAATGCAGCTCCTGGTTATGGCAGCAGCTTGTGGAGGCTGACTGGGAAAGGGGAAAACAAACAGATAAGAGAAATAAAGAGAGGTCTCCAAGGCAGCTTTGCTTTAGGAATGGCTCTCGAGTGATGCTCCACAGTCCCCCCACACCGCTCTGTTCCATTGCTCCAGCTGCTGTACGGCTTCAGGTGAATGCTGGAGGAGAAAATTGCATCTGTGCAATTCAGTCCCTGAACTTCCCTGAAACTCCAGTTGCTCCCAGCAGCCCTGAGTGTGAGGGTGCAGAAAGGCAGCCCTGCGCAGGCTGAGGCTGTGTGTGAGAGCAGAGCTGCTGCAGAACTCCGCAGTGAAATGCCACAGTTTACAAGTAGCCCTTTTCCCCTAATAGCCAGGCTTAAATTGGCTTAATTGTATGGGATATAGCCTTAGCAATTTTCTTTTGTGTTTCACAGGATTAAAACATGTTTTCCCCCTGGCAGGCAACACTGCTTACCAGCCTCTCATCCCCAGCCCCTATTTTGCTTAGGCATTATTAAAATTGGATTGTTTCCTTATCTCCGTTAAACAAAAGGTGATTTGACACCAAGTGTTAAAATATTATTGCTTTATGCCTCCTTGTCCATCAAAACTGCAGCCCGCACTCTGCAGCACAGCGGGAGCTAATTGTACACAGAGATCCGGCACTGGTGTAAACAAAAAAGACAGCCAGCATTGCACTGATTCACCTTTAAATAGTCAGACTTTTCTTTCCTTTATCTGCTCTTCCTGAACAATACAGGACAGAGGAGAGGTGGCTGAACGTCCTGTCCCGAGACTCCTACCTGCAGGGAAAGCGTGATAACTGAAGCGCTCTCTATCCTCTCCATCACAGAACAAATAGGTCAGACAGACAGCACTGGGGACATGACACAGCCTTGTTTGTGTGATATTAAAAGGAGACGAGCCATAATCAAAAGACGTGCATGCAAGGCATGGTGAGACACGGAAGCAAGCTCTGCAGCTGCCTTACGGGCAGCACGGAGAGAAGGGGCCAGGCAGTCCAGGAGGAAAGGGAAAATCAATCTTCTGGTGTGACATGATGCTCCTTTGATCAAACTAATCTTTTCATACTCCTCTTTCCTTTTGTTGTAGCTGTGAACAACTTTTGCCTTTGGGGGAAAAAATGAAGAGAGACAAATAGATAAATATACTGACATTTGAAATCAACCAAAGCATGAACTTGCTTAGGTGGAAGTAGAAATCAGCAAGCCCGAGTTTAACTCTGTGATTTGCCACTCTGTGGTTCTGCATGCTGTACTTATGGAACCATTTTGTGGTGACAGAGGATGAACAGCAGCCTGTGGCACAGGGGTGAAGGAAGCAGTGAACAGGGGACTCTTTGGAGTGATTCTCATGTTGTCCCTTGAAGCATGTGAATAATTGCCAAGGAGGCCAAACTGGAAGCAGAATCAGCTGATCAACATGGATTGACTTTGTCTTTTCCGGAGTCAGATTTAGGCAAACTGAATCACATTGCTAAGGCTCTGAAAAGACACATCTGTGTGATTACCTTTAGAGGAACAATTACCTGATTTAGCAAAGTTCTTAGAAGACGTGCAATACAATTTCCAGAGCTCCTAAAGCCAGTCTTCAAAGATTTAAGCACCTACAAACCTAAATGTACTCAGTTTATATCATAAGCTCAAATCCTACTGAATGCATTCACAAATAAGAACGATTAGTAAGACTCGTACTTAAAAGGTGTATCACTGGGACTACGTTAAAGATGGGAAGATCTCCAGGGGATGAGCTCATTAAGTGGGAGGAATACTCTCCCATGGGAAGCTGCTGAGGTTCCTCCAAGAGAGAAAATTTGATTTAAAGGTGAACTGCAAAGGTTTTGCTGAAAATTAAAAACTCACTCATAAGATCCCAAGAGAGGAGAAAAACAGACTGCAGACGATCCTTAACTCTGGATTTCATTGTCTAAGAGACAACTACCCATTTAAGGTGTTGAAAATTACGGCCCAGTTTTCTTGCTTCCACCACTGAAGTGGCATCAGACATGAATCTGAACGATGCTGCCAATGATTTGCCTCTTGGAAGCACCAGACCCCAAAGAATCACATGGGGAATAGCTTTACCATTTCTCATCCATGACCTGCTCGTTACCTACACCGTGACACAGATCAATACAAGCTCTATTTCTTCTTTTTTGTCAAAGTCCTGTCACAAAAAAGGAGCTAATACTCCATTTGTTGTATATTCCATGAGCTACAGTGAGGGAGAAGGGGCTGTGCTGACCTTTTCAGTATTCGGTACTGTGACTTGCTATTGTCACATTCCACTCATTTCACCATTTTATAGCTCCAATGAGACACATCGTGGGGTGGAATGGCCATCCCAATCAAAATATGAAATAATGAAAGGTCAGAATAGTAAAGCACCTTAGAATATTTCAGGGAATACATTGGGGCATTAAAATTCAGATGTATTCTTGGTGCCAAAGTCTAATGAGAAAAGAAAATGGCAGCCTATGGAATCATCCTCTGTAGGAGCCAGGGATGAATTTTGGTTCATACAGACATGCACACCTTTCTAAGACAAATATGACTCAAGCTTGAATGTTTACCTGCAGAAAGCGTGCCTGCCTACTCTGTGATGTTGGTGAGCTTTCTGTTTTTTCTTGGGTTCTTTTTTGCATAAGCTCAAGATAAACAGACTCAAATTCAGAGTACAAAAAAGAAAACTAATGCCAAAAACTGTTATTTGAATCGTGAGGGTGGAATCTGGCCACATTCTTCAGGCCTGTAAGTATCAGTGCCTACAATTACACTGCCAATAACTGCATATCAACTTTAAGGACAGCATCACAAGTGGATGTGGGATCAGATGTTTTGTAAATCAATAAAAAGAGAACCAAACTTGCTCTTCAGAACTAATGCTGGAGCTCAAGGGGAGCTTATGAGCTGATGAATAAAAGAATCTTGGCAAATTAGACCATAAAGAGCAGTATTAACCAGGTTTTAGATATCTTCTTTGATAATCTGCATTAAAGACAACTGCAAGTTGTCCTTTTCACCGATTTTCCTCCTTAAACAATTCCAAAGTAGAGTAAATAAATAACATAAATAACAAGGACTTTCTTTGCACTTCTCCAAACCTGCTGGTTATTCGAGTACTTCCATATGAGATTAATTTTTGGAACCTTTTTGCTGAGCAGTTTCAAATTTCTGATAATTCCTGCAAATTTAATTTCAGAATTGGGGATGTTGTTGATACCAGAATATCTTATTAGCAATAAAAGTATATTCCCTATAATTGAATAGCTTCTCAATTAACAAGTTGGAGAGCCAGCAAAAACAACCAATTCCATCTGATGCATCCACAGCAGGAGGCATTTGAATTACCAGTGAGTCAATTAGCATACTTCTACCCAAATGATAAATAAGTACATAAAATGTTCAAGAATGAAATAAGCAAATATTGGCTCCGTGTAAAATGAACATGGGAGAGCTCAACAACATGGAGAAAAGTGTTTTTCAATACCCAATTTCTATTTGAAGGTAGACTGCAGATGAAAATGGGGAAGGCACCGGAGTTGTTCCGTAATACCTTGAAGCTGGGAGCATACAAAGGATGCAGATTACAGCAGCAACAGAGAGGAAACGATCTTTCTTAGGTCAATTCCTGGTCGGTAGCAAAGGATCAGATCTTCTCAGTCTGAGTTAACCAACCATCTTGTCTCTATTTTACAACAGACCCTCACCACAGGAAATGCTGCCCCATAGAATTCGCACTTACATTAATAATATAACAGAGCTGTTTATGTACAAGGAGTGAAAATCAATTCTGAGATATCTGTGCTTCGTTGGTACAGAACACTTCCATGACATTAACTCTTATTATCTGAAGAAATACATCTCTGTCGTTTTAAAAATCAACTGTCATCCATTGGAACTAAATACGCATGGTGTTTTCATGAGTGGTGTGTAATTGGGTAATTCTCATTGCAAATAAGAATCTTTTCCTTCTTGGAAAACAGGTTTAAGTTTGTGTAAGGTAATGAAGCAGGGGTCTGAAGATCAGTCATGGAACAAATTGCATTAAGTGAAATCAAGCAGTTGTCTGCTCTGATTCCTTTCCTGGAAAAGGCTTTATACCAGCCAGTCCCCATTGCTGATGGACCATTATTACGTTCTATGAAGAGACAAAAATTAAGCTATTAAGAAAAAATATTACAATCAACTTCCATTCATTCATCTCAAAACCCAACGGTACTCCATCCCAATTTTTAAGTCCTTTTCAATAAATAACATGGAAACAGAAATGGGAAGGTTGTTGCTATGTAACTCACAGCATTGAAATGTATGAGGCACGGTGACCTTAGCCTCTGGAGATGATGTGCAAACCATTTATATGCACAGCTGTACAAATTGCCCGAGTTTAATGTTAAATTCCATGGAAAATCATCTCTGCTGTTCTGCTTTTGAGGAAAGGACAGGGTTTAAATATTTAATAGGCTTTCTTACTGTGCGAGCAGATTTGGCGTTACGTAAGCGAGGAGCACTGAGATGTCTTTCAAGGCTTTGGCTTCTGGCACTTACAAGCTCTCCTGTACAAGAGTGACAGTGAGAGAGGCGCATCCCATGGGCAGCAAAGGTGTGGGAGGTCCAGCAGCATCCCTTTGCTGTGTGCTTGTTGTAGGACAGCTTTCAGCAGTGCCCTCCTCCTGCAGCCCTGCTGGAATTCACCCTGCTTGCTGTAACAGGCAATAAAGCAGTAACGAGGTCTTTGGTTTTACAGAAAAGCTTCCAGAACTTCCTTGTGACATTCCGAGTAGGCCGACAAGCTGAAGATCCCTTTCTCACTGTAGTTTGACAGTTACCAGAGCCAGACAGTGCAAACACATGGCAAACCCAGTGCTCATAAGCACCAACACATAACTACTACAGATCTTATTGTGGTACTGTGGCTGTTAAACCTTCCTAACTCCCCATAAGGGCACCATAATCAGAGTAAGAATATGCAATCCTACTGAGCTCAAGGTGTTTCATGGCAGTTAAGTGCCTTTTTAACCTACATGACAGGCAAAACAACAGAGGAACACAGAGGCAAAGCAAGCTGCATGGCATTCCACTGGCAGAGCTAGGAACGAGACCCAGCATCTCAGCTTCTGACTTGCACATCCAGTGATGCTCCACGAATGAGACAACTAATTTCAGGCTATCGGCACTAAACAGAGCTCTTCATAGGAAGAGAAGGATTTATATTACCAGTGCTGAAGGATATAATGTTATTTGAACAGTACAGAACTTAATTCTTTTTTTTCAGGTGATAGGGATTTATATTGCTTATTTATTCTCTTCAGTCTGGACAGATGAATCATTCTTGGGGAAAAATTTAAATGATTCTATATTATTGGTTCTAATAGCGTAGTGAAAAGGAGTAGAGGGATTTCAACCAACATTGTTAGAAACATAATGGAATACACAGAGAAGCAAAGGGTTTAATTTTTTCTTTTGTAATCACATATATTTGCTGGCTATTGTACCTCAGGATTTGATAAGCCAACTGTTTTGAAGAATAGTCCCTGCATTATGAGCAATAAGCTCAATTTTCAGCAGCCGATGGGCATTTAAGAATATATGTCTTGTTGATTCTTAGCAGGGTTTAAATTATCAGATCACACAAATACTTTTGAAATTCCCATGCTTAAGCTCTTGAGCACCTCTATTACAGCTTAAGCTTTCATGAGCCAGTTTTGGGGGGCTTTTTTATTTTTTATTTTATTTTATTTTATTTTATTTTATTTTGGACTGTATTTAGACTTCTAGAGAGATTCACTAATGGAGTTTTCTGAAGTTTTAAAATGCTTTAATATGTCTTCATCCAATGAGAACTAAATTCTAGAATGCACTGAAAGCACTGCAGTTGCCCAGATGCATGGGTTTCTTTGTTTGTAAGCATAGGTGGCTCTCATCATATCTATCTGTCACCTCTGTATCCTACTGTACTCTGGTTCTGTCTCCACACAACCATTGCAGCACATGGAAATGCGATCTACAATAAATCTGTATATGAAAATAAGAGGTTAAAATGGACATTGAGGTCCCAGAGCAGAGAAATTTCCTTGAGTACAAAAGTGTTCTCAATTTCAGTCACATATGGAGAGTATGTAAGCAAATCACAGCATCATTAATGGGTTTTGTCTTTACAGCTTCCAAATGCTGGGTGATGTTAACCTTGTTATACAAAGGCTCTTACTTTTTCCATCAGAATTCCTTGTTTGATCCTTTTCAGGCTCCTGTTCAGCAAACATACCAGATGTTGCAATTTGCACCTCTTTGGTTGGTGCTTGAAACGCTCCCTTCTTTTTAGGTTAATGGAAGGAAAGATGCCTTTAGCACCTTTGATGAATTTCATGAACTTCTCCCACCTATTAACTCTTCCAAGCTGGTTGCTACCATGGAACAGAAATCCATCAATGACACAGAGTAGGGCACAGTGAAAGCAGTCGAATGCAACAGAATGCTGTTTAATCAGTTCATACCCGTGAAGTATTTTATTTGTACAACTGGAATCCATCATCTTAATGCTCATAAGATCCTTAACACTTGCACAAATGAAACCCCTCACTGAGCAACAGAGGAAGAGCAGCCACAGGTGAGAAATGGTCTTTTGACTGCAGCACCAGAGACTGAAAGAGGAGCTTCTCACAATTGCTTCACTGCTTTGGAACGTGGGATGGTGCAGACAAATTGATTTTTATGTTTGTTTTTAATGTGCAAAGATGGTTGCCTTACTGGAGGTGGGAGTGTTGCTCCAATGGCATTTGCCTACATTGTAAAGAGATTAACAGGAGTGAGAAAGAAAATCAAATTTGCTGCTGGGTTCTGAATAGGAAGTGATCTATGAGTAAATTGAACAAGCTCAGATGCAGTAAATAGGCAATTAACATTCATTTTGGCAAATCTGCACCTGTCAGAGCTGAAATGCTAAAAGAGGAGACAAAGGGGAAACGTTTCTGAAATGAGGTCAGGGACAAAGAGGACCGTTTGTGTGCTCCTCCCAGCATCTCCATCAGCCAGCAGCCATCGCTAATTTATGGAGCCTTGCAGATGTACCTCTTAGTCAAAATCTATGGAAGAGATTAAAATAGAATAGAAATATGTGCACATCCTGCATCTGAACTCCTGTGAGTGTTCCCTAAGATTGCACATGCTGACACCTGGCCAAGGTGGCACCGACCTGAGATCCCAGCAGTTCTGCTCCCTGAGAGCCTGACTGATGGAACAGATGAACTTCTGCACGTGCTGCTGACCTCTCCCACAGCAGAGATGCTCAGGGAAGCCTGCCTCACTGCTTGCACACATTAGAAGAGCAAAACCTAATTATGACTGAAAGACAGCTGCCAGCAGCTCCTATAGACTTTGTTTCAGGTCTGAGTGACAACAAGGAAACTATTAACATCAGTGCTTTGGAGGGAGAACTGCTTGACAGGAATTCTCTAAGCTCCTCACCAGCAAATGATCATTTTATGAAATTATTTTTATTTTTTCCCAGCTTCCTTAATAATAAATATATCTCAAGAAAGAGCAGAGAGTGGGCACAGGTAGAAGAAGTATGAGTTATTTCTGAGTCGATTTTCAAGCTTTTCCTTCAGCATGCCAAAAAACTTTAGAAAAAGATCCGCTCTATTTTAAGTTGCATTTGCACAGTATGAACATTTAATGGCATATAGAAAGGCTGCAAGAGTTGGGCTTTGACTTTCCTTCTGTTGAGCTTAAGAAGAAAAATTCTATGCTGCATGGAATGCGTGGCAAGGCATGGCTTGAAAGTACAAAGCCAAGCTTTCCAGATCTGATGCACGTGCAAAAAGTGATCAGATGCAACAAATGAAGTGAGCACCTCCTAAAAGCTCACTTAGATCAAGAATCCCACAGAAAGGACAAATTCTGTGCACTTCATACAGGTTCCCTGGCAGGATGGCGAAGTTTCTCCTTGCTGTGTAGCATCCAGCCCCACCATGACCAATTCCACAACCATGAGCAACAAGTCAGAGCAAGGAGAAGCCCAGTGCCATCCCAGGGCTCCTTCCACAGCTGGTTACCCCCATGCTTGGGCATTACATTAACAGTGAAAGGAAATCTTTTCTTGAAATAATGTGAATCATTCTGTCAAAGACTAGTATAACTACCAGTAATTTTCATATCAATTTAAGTGACATTCCACTTATTTTATGCAGTGCCATGTTGCTGTTCCACTTGACTGCATTCATTACATATGTCCTTAAAATTGAAAGCTTTTATCTCCCAGGATCTCGTTTCCTGTGGTTATATACTGCAGTATTTCTGTATCAGCTGTTTTAACTGTTTGTTTGCACTCAGTTCTCAGCTACGAAAGGCTTTCCAAAAAGAAATATGTCACAGACTCTAGAAACCTGCCTTCTTTTGGCAGCAGCAGTTTGTAGACACCTTTCCAGGCGTTATCAGGGCTTTTTACAACTGCAATATCTGTACATTTCCCAGCCACAAGTGTCATGATTGGAGTCAGGCGGAAAAGATGAGAAATTAAATCCCAATTTCTTGCATTCTGCCCCAGTTTCTCAGCTATGAGCCCACCTTTTTCAGTCCTTCTGCTGTACCGTTCCCCCACCTCTTGCAGACAACTTAGTTTCCAAGGTTACAGAGCAAGACTGGAGACTGAAATGGAATTAGAGCCTGTGACTACTGGATTGTACTGGAAGTCAAGTCTTAGTTTCTAGATCATGCGAGTGGCTTGCAAGGGGAAGCTTGATTAATGCCATGTAGAAACTTAATTAACTGACAGGATCCATTTATTGGCTAGGCATCCAAGTGGCAGCATTTCCGCTTGTAAATCACTGGAGGTGTGAAAATCCAGCTGGTAAACTTTAAAGAGATTAAAGCTGCAAAAAGCCTGTGCCATGAGAACGGTTCTCAGCTCACACTTTGTTCTGCCTGTACTCAAGGATGGGTCAGCCTGGTTTATTTCTGTGCTCAAATTGCCTTTCCACCTTGCACAATTAATGAGTGTCAGCAAACGGAACTGCCTTGGGAACTCCAATCTGATCAAAGTTTGCTTCTCTTCCTTATGACTGCTGCACACTTCTTTCCAGACAGTCCATAAACCAGGATGGTACGAATTTGACCATGACAGTTGCAGTATTGGAGCTGGCTGCACAAGAATAGAGAAAGCACCGAGCTGCTCAGGCAGCATCCCATGTGAACTGATGTGTCCTTTCTTCAAGTGAAAGCTGGGAGATGAGATGCATGTATGCAAAGGGCCACTGCCTCGAGCCAAAGTGATGTGTTAATTTGTCTAATGGCTTTCACATTTGGAATGCATTTCTGCATTTCTCCAGCCCTTTACAGCCAGAGCACAAACTGCAAAAAATTTCTTAACCAGCAAAATCCCAAATAAATAAGTTCCAGAACACTTAGCACAGTGAGATTTGAATCTAGCCTGGAAAGCTTTACATAAATTTAGTTTCATAGTGGGATACAAAGCAGGTTCACGTTACAGTTCATGTCTTCCGAGCAGATACAGAAGTAAAGAACATACTGGACTTGGTTTGTTCAAACTTACATGTAGTCTCAATGGCATTTCTGAGAATATCAGCCAGATCTCCTGATTCACAGACAAGAGAATAGGAAAAACATTCACTCTTTTCTGTCATGCTTCACAGCAGTATAACTGTATTTCGGTCAATAAAATTTAGTCTGAATTTCAGATGCTATAAGAGGGAAAAGATTAAAGCTTGACTCATACACATCGAGGCTGAAATAAATGAGTTTTCCCAAGTTGGGAGCTATTAAAAATTGAAATAAACTACCAAAGGCACAAGGGAATTCTCAATCTCTTGATGTTTTTAGTCTAGATCAAACTCCTTCCTGGGATCTATTATGTCAAGGACAAGATAGTGGGACTGCATAGCTGTATAAATACATGAAATACAGTGGTTAATGTCATGTTAGAGAAACCAGATGATATAATCCTTATAGATCTGGGTGATATACAGACAGATCCATTTTTTTTTTTCTGAAACAGACCTCAAGAACAAGGACTGCATGTATGCCCTTCCCATAGTAGTATTAAGGAATGGGCGTAGAGATTATTCTCACTCATTGTTCTCAAATGAATTGTTCATCCAGAAAGTCTTTTCCTGATAGGAAGCATAATGCTGAAGAGTCACCCAGCACCACTCTCCCGAAGTCTGCAAGGGATGAGACAGGCTGAGATGTCAGGGAGAGAGAACAAAATTAGCACACACAGAAGACAAACAGGAGATACTCATTACGAATTGCTAATGGCTTGTTTATTGCTGGACCTGTCACAGAAAACGAGAGTGAGTCTGCTAAGCCAATCATTTATTCCAGGTCACAGAATTAATTAGAACAATAGTTTGACAATAGTGAGGAAATGAAAATTCTTGAATGTGATGCCAGTGGCAGTTTATATAGAGAGCTCAGCAATAAATAAGAAACAAGAATACCCCGCACAGTCCTGAAGCAGCAAGTAGGCAAAAGACCATTGGCAAGTTGTCCTTTAGTAAGAAATATGAGAATTCAGAGTAACATAGCACACACTTGGAAATAATAGATTGGGTTTTGGCTTGCATTATCAAAGGAGCTGGCAGCAGGATTTGGGGATCTTTCCCACCTGGAATTCCCCAGACTGAAGAGAAATGAGTGAGGATGCTGCCCTCCTCAGCTGCCTCTGCTGCCCTCCTGCCTGCAGCTTAGCTGAAGCTGCCGTGTGCTCTGCTATGGGTGCAGCATGAACAGCCCCACACTCTGCCTCCAGCCTGGCTTCCATTCCTTCCAGTGTAAGGGGCAGGGCAGGGCGGGCAGCCAGGGCAGCCGGATGGAAGCATCAATCATGGCTATTGGCTGCAGAGGTGGGATGTCAGAGCCTTACACAAAGTGCATTCCTGCTCCCTTCTGAGTCTCGTTATGATTTAAATCCCCATTCCTAACCCCTACAGTCTGTTACCAGCCTTTAAGCCCTAATTGTCCTCTGCTGATTTGCTTCCTGCAAGGCGGTTTCTTTTTCAGAAATTCTCACTTGATCTTGGGATCCAGTCTGACAAAACTGATACGTTTTCCTGAAAAGCATTGGTCTCTACACACAACATTCCAGGGGAAAATGTGTGCTGCCAAAAAAGCCTTGGCCAGAGCTACATCTCTGAATCAAGCAAATAAGCTCCTAAGCATCACTTAGGTCTTAAGTTACAGACTCCGTAACCCAGTTTATTTCAAGTAATTTACTTTCAGAAGTAGAAACAGACCCCCAGTGTTTGGATAGTTGAAGGGGGAATTTATCTTAGAAACTGTCAAAATTTATCCCTTCTCCTCGACTTCAACTCGGAAAGCAAATATTTACTTGGAAGCAATCAGCCTCAGTAGAGACATGATTTGCTTTCCGACTTGTTTCCCATCATTGAGTTTCCAAGAGAGGAAGGAGTAGGGACGAATGTGCACACAAATGCAGTAAGTTGGTGGCAGGATGGGAGAGTGGCCCTGTGAAAGGAGACAGACTCCAGGAGACATCAGAAACCTGTTTTGCCTGTAATTGGATCTCTGTCAAACTTCACACTGACCATGTTAGTAAGTGAAACACGCACCTGGGATTCACACTCTGTAAGAGGTCTGAGCCATCTGTGCTTTCTACCTCTGAAGGCTCAGTGAGAGCAGGACTGATTCCACAGGGAGCCGGCCGGGCTGCCCTGCTGCTCTGCACAGCACTGCACACCTGCACACAGGGCAGGTTTCTGAAGTCGAGCCTCAGCTAAGCAGCTGGTTTCATGTTGGACCTGTAGATATAAAGCTAACCTTGCACCACTTCTTCAGCATACATTTCAAGCGAGGTTAAAAAATACTGCATGATCTTATACCGTAAGTGCTTCAGTGTCGTCTACACAACAACAGAAGTCAACTGAGAGCGGGATTTAGAGACCTTGCAGCAATACTGGGCTGATATAAAAGTACTGCAAACATGCAGGTAGTGCTAGTTACTATTTTATAGTGTAAAACCATCAGAGCATTGAAAGCATGATATTCATACACAACATCCTGTATATCACTGTTTATCTACAAGTCACTTGTGTATATATTTGCATAACATCCTTTGAGTAATTTGTATGGATAAAGTTGCATGTTATATGCTTGATCAAAAGGTTAGCCTACACACACTTGGTGAGTTGTATTTTTATGCCAGATGCATCCTTCCCTTTGACACAAAGCTTTGGGCTGCTTGCAACATGCAGTATTCAAAGCTTTAGCCAATGCATGTCTGAATTGTCAGGATGATTAACAACAGGTATTTGAAAAGAAAACGGTCGGTAGTTAAGATCCATTCTTGGAATATGATTTATGGAGGTTTTTTATGACAGCCATGAATTTGATACGAAACCAGCATACATTCAGAAATGTGAAACAAGTGGGAGTTCCACCAAGCAGATTGATTTTTCTACAAGATTCTGTCCTTTGTATTTTGCAAAGTTGGTCGAAGTCGACAAAGGATAAAGAATGCCATGCTCCTAAACATGAGGGACATTACAAGAGGACCCCCCCAGCTATTACAGGTCAGCCTATTTCCACTGAAGCACAATAAGTGATGATTCACAACACTGAGCAGAGATCTGTGCTCAGGCATGTGAGGTTCATACTGAAAAGAAATCAGGGAATTGCTTCTGGAAAGGACATCCAGCTCCGCCTCCTCTACCCAATTTCTGGACTGCTCCAAGTCCTGCAAAACATGGCAGAAACCTGCAAGCTTGGAGTCTTCCAGATCCCTTAAAATTTCCTCTACAGGTGACACGTAAATCAAAAAATGTTTATAACATCTTGGATGCACTCATTAGCAAGAGAAGGTAATCAAGATATGGTTGGTGTACTTGTCAAAAGAGTTCTGTTATTTACTCTTCAGAGAGCAGCAAGTACAGTTTGCAGCGAGAAATCCAACACTGCCAGGGATAGAATATAAATAATATAAAGGCACCCCTATGCCTGTTCTATTTAAAGAGAAATCTGAAACACAGAAGTGCATATGCTTTTATATGTCAGCTCTGTGAGGTTTCCATTTCTTGGCTACTTTTTTTCTTAATTAGCAGCAAACGTTTGGCTCTTAGCAAAAAAAAAAAAAAAAAAAAGCCAAAAAGCCAACAAAGATGGAAATAAATATGAGGCATTACTTTCAGAGCAACGTATGTATCTGTGGGACAAGTGGCAAACACTATCCTGCCAAGGCATGTGTATTCTACTCCCAAAAGCACCTTGCAGAGCCACTGCAAGCAGAGCCATGCATTCTCCCAGCCCCAGCCCATGGCTGCCTGCAGGACAAGCTCAGAGGTGCTAACATCAGAACTGATGGATCATTGGGTGAGACAAGAAACAGAAGGAAGGGACCTGTGCTCCTTTGGTTTCTCCTATGGTTTCATACAGAATGCTGTGTTCCTGCTATTATCCTCTTGCTCCTATTGATCTTTTCTTTTTACCTCTTCCTGCTTTCACATACTATTGCAAGTCTGTCATCCTGCATCCAGCAAGGCGATCATAAACGCTGCCTTCTGCAATCTGGAGCTGGTTTGAACTTGCCAGTCTCCACTGCGCTGTGTGCCTCTGTCTAATAAAAAGTCAGATGGAACCGTATCCTCTCTCCCACTTCCTCTCACCTTTTTGGTTTAGAAGAAGCAGACATCCGTGAGCATGAAGAACCGAAGCTGCTGCACTGTTTTATTTTAGAAAAGGATTATTAATTGGTAACTTTTGCTTAGACAAGAGGAGAAGAGGCTCTCTGCAGGTAGAGGTAATAGAAGCTGTTACAATCCAAGATTTGCTGTATCTGTGTGTAAATACTCCAATTTCTTTTGTCTCATTTTTCTCAGGCTCAGAACATGCACTGTTAATGGCGACTGTCCCAAAAGCAAACAAAGCAGTCTGTACTGACTCTAAGCCTCATTCAGCTCTTCACTTGCTGAGCAGTTACTAGTACATGTTCATGGCTTGACTGTCTGTCTATTCATTCTGATTAAATTAAACAGATGAGTCTAACAAAGAATCTTTTAGTTCCATTCCTTCTGACAATGATTTTCCAACATAATTACAAATACAGACACCAAACCAAGTATGTTACAGCAATGTGATCGGGAAGATCATCTCTCAGTTCTTTTCCTCTCCAGCCACAGAAACAGCAAAAGAAGAGACCAGTGATGCTAAAGCAAAATTTAAACAAAAATGGAGAGCAGCATGCTGTAAGGCCACTCTTTATGCAGATGGCTGAAGCTAGCATTGCTTTCTCACCTTCAATGCAACGTCATGGCCTAAGGACCCCTAGGAGCACCCAAGGTGGATGCACAAACAGCAAGCACATACCAGAGGTCAGAGACACTCAGAACAGACCTCTGTGCCTGCTTCACACCTACGGAGTTCTGATTTCCATTGACTGCTGAAGAGCAGTTAGGATATCTCATTGATGGAGCAGACACTGCAAGATGTTTCTAGATGTAGCTTCACTTCTTACCCATTATCTTTTATTGCACATTCCCGCTTTCGATTCTACTTGTCGAAAGCACTGGGATATCAGGCATGTCATTTACACCCCAATGCGAGGTGCAAGGGAAGCAGTAATGAAAGGCCTGTGTTTCTTGCAAATGCTGCTCCCCAGCTGAGAATAACAACTCTGTGGCAGTCAGTGGCCGCATACGTTGAGCAGAAGGCAACAGTTATTGGGGAGACTTTCCTAGTTTTTATTTTGCTAAGCATTTGAAAAGGAATGAATGAAGAAACCTCTGTGCTTCAAACCCTGGGAGATCTAAGGAAATGGGTTGATGCAATTGGTTAAAACAGCTGTGAAAACATTTACCCTTCTTCACATTTATGTTCCCTCAATTCTTTGTTCCCTTCCGTCCCAAAGTAACATTGCCAAGGTTTTTTGTGGTTGTATTTGAGCAAATGAGCCCAATTTACTCATCTTAAATTTCCACATTTGGAAGCAAAGTTCTAAACAACTCAAGTCTCTGTTCATTCCCTCCCCCTACAAAAAAAAAAGAAATCTGTTCATTTAGAGGGCAAATACTGCAGAACAGGTGGAAAATGACGAATCAGGGTGAGAAACAACTTGCTCAAAGTAACAAAGTGGCTGCAGGGGGAAAAGCAACTGCCATCCCTAGTGCCTGAACATGAGCACGGAGGCAAGAAGTGAAAATTATCTTTTGGAGCACATCTGAATTAGGTAAAACAAGTCCGAGGTAGACAAGGCAGCATTTCAGCCAGCAGCTTTCTGGATACTACGAAGCAGCGCTGTGCTTAACTTAATTGCTGCCATTCACAGCATCCCAACCCACATCTCTGCACAGCACCTTCAGAGAAACACAGATCTTTCACAATACAACTGTTTGAACTGCACGGACGTTACTTTGAACGCACTGCCAGGCGTTCAGTTGGCTGAATGCTTTTGCTTTTGCAGGCAGAGACCAAAGCATGTCATGTCTCAGTGCTTTGCCCCAGATCACCCAAGAAGTCACTCAGGTTTTCTTTTCCACTCCATTCTCCTCCATATTTTTGCTTGATGTGATAAATGCAGCTACTGTTTCTCAGCCTTGGTGGTTTTGACCCCAGTTCTCTTCTCTGCAGTTGTTTCATCTCTTTCTCCCTCCATCCTTTATTGCTTAGTACTGAAATATATTGCACATTATCCGGTTTGCTTTCTTTTCCCTCTCCTGCTTTCCATTCTCCTGCCCCCTCCTCGCCATCCTTTTCTTCCTGAACCTGTCATGTCTGCATCAAGAGTGCAATTGGAAAGGGGATCTCAGAGGAGCTACCTGTCAGATCTGTCTACTTGGAGATCAGCTCTGCTGCTTAAATGTGGAAAGGAATGATTCCTGGGAGGAAAAATTGCTATATTGCTGTTAAGCATAGGAACTTCATCCAGCTGGTGGATATGACAGAGATCTATCAAAATAAATAAGAAATAAATATTAAGCCATCAAACCTTACTAGACCACTTGGGTAGCAAGGAAAAATAAGGCTGAGAATATAAAGGAGATTTATTTTTGAACTGGTAGAGCATCTATGTGCAGAAAAGCTCAAGAGAATTTCCAGTGATTGGTCCTAAAATACCTGCATGTTCTTAAAGCATCTCCAGGTAAAAGGCGTGTAGAAATTAATACGCATTTTAACTGTAGCCCAAATATAATTACAGTTTTAAGTCATTAAGTGATAGAAATGGATATCAACATTACACCCTGGAGCATCTAGAAAAATGGTCTGCATTTGCTGTCATTTAAGTGTACAGTCTTGATGAGTGATGGCTTACTGCCTTGTTTATACACAGCAGCCTAACCATATCTCTGCAATTACTACATGCTTTAATTCCCATTAGAGAGATCAGCTTTGCTGTAGGCACGTTTTAATCTGTATTCTGCAAAAAGACCTACTGGTAGCTCTAGAGAAGATCCATTATATCCACGGCATTTTACAAAGGAATCTTAGAGGTGAACTGAAGAATGAACACCAGTAGCTTCCCAACAAATATCCTCTAGCGCTGTTCAAAATTTACTCACTGATATCTCAATTTTCCTGCTGTGTCACAACAACGATCCTGCCCACGTGCTCTAGGTTTTGTAGACCTGCACAAGAGAACATTTTTGCCGAGGTAGAGATGCTGTAGATGTTCATCTGCAGTGTCACTGACTTTACAAGCAAGCCAAGCATACAGGCAGATGGAAAAGAAACAAGCATTTGATCCTTCAAGTGAAAAAATGTCATTTCCTGCACCAGCATTGTAAAACAAACAAAAAAAATAAATAAAAACAAAACCAGAAATTCAACTACCAGGAAGACAAAACCATGCTGGAAAGAAGGAAGAACAGGAAAAAAAAAAAAACCAAACCTTTTTGGTCTGTAAACCAACCTAGAGAGAATAGGTTTTCAGTGTGTTGACAATGTTCTGGCAGTTCATTAATCCTAGCAAAATCTCTCCAAAGTTACTGATGCATGGATTCCATTTTCAAATTTCTCATTAGTTCCTCTTTATGGATTAAATGCTGATGTTCACGAATGAATGCACACAGCTTCAGCTGATGGATGTAATTGGGTTGTAATGGATTTTAGCTGCTGTTCCTTCTGATCTAGCCAATTTGAAATGCAGTATCAATGTATTCTCTCCATCTCTCTGTAGGGAATGAGAAATTGAAACCTACAAGATGAAATTTATCAACTTCCATAAAGTCCGCTTCAACCATCATAAAACTGTTAAACTTCTCATTATCATTCTACCACAGTGATTTCCCAAACTCAGGCCAGGCAGTCAAAATATTAAAGTGCATTTGAAATAAGTAGAGTTGATCCTTCAATAGTCTGTATGTCCTCAACACTGATCTGGATGCTGTAAATATTACCAACCCGGGATGACATAAACATAGCAAAAGCTTAACAGCAGGAACATAAAGTGACATGAAAGGATTTAAAGGTTGCAGAGCCTTCTTCCAATTTTTAACACGTCTGTGTCTCAATAGATAAATACATAAATAGATGATTTGCCATCAATAAAGGCCAATGGCCACACAGCTTCACGCTCTCCCACCAAAACCAGCGCTTACCTTGCTTCCAGCACCCCTCAGTTTCACCCAGGCTTGGCTAACCAGAGGAATACAGAACACCAGCCCACACGTGCACACTGAACGCAGGACTTCTAAAGGTTCTCATAGGGCAAAGGGAAAACGCAAGCACTTATTTATTTTACAAAAACTGAAGGGAATTGGTGTTTTAAAGCAGAGGGGAAAGAACCCACAATGGACTGAGATTTTGTTGTGTTATTGTTTTTGATATTCTGAAGATCTTAACACCACCTGTTAGCGTTCCTTATGAGAGTGCCAGAAGTGTGATTACAGTGAAAAGACACTCATGCAGTCCACCTGGTAAGCTAAGTTAAATGGCTTAGAAAACTGTCTGTACCGCAAGATGATACCAATGAACTCCGTTCCTAAACAGGACGCGATCCAAGCACGAGTGTCAAGTTTGAAATCGATCTAAAACAAGGGAATTTCATCAGCACTGGTGGGTTCAGCAGTGCTACAACCAAAGTTGTGTAAGCAGGTGACCACCTCCTCGACTGCTATTTGAACACACAAAGGCCTTTTCTCGTTTATTATCACTAATACTTTCTCTTCCAGAGACTGCTATATATGCTCTTAATTAAATGATTGCAGTCCTTCTGTAGATTATGCATAAATCTTCATTTGTTTTCTTTATTAGCATTCGATCTGGTTTTGTTAATTGCATAAATGTTCCCCTTAGGCAGAAAAGCAATATACTTCAAATGAAGCAGGGCTTTTTGTTAAGGATAGTCAATTTGATTAACATCACTGTCAACTTGATGAATGAAAATTCTCTCAAACGAGTTGCCCAATACCTTGAAATTGTCACTGGAATATTCATGTCATTAGGACACAAATGAAAAATTCAATTTGGAATCATATCAGCCTGCCCCAAAATTCCCTTAATTCAGGAAGATGTAGATGTTTTGTCTTCAATGCTTTTTAATCAAGATCTCAGGCATTTTTATTTCCCCATCTGAAACACAGGTCTTAATATTTGTTCTTCACTTTACCATATTGCTTTGCCTCAGCTCCCATTTAATTGCTGTCACGACTGAAGAACACAGAGGCCCTGAATTTTAAGGTTTCATGTTGATTCTCCTGCTCAAACCAGTAATACATGTTATAGGCAGGAAGAAAACAATCAAGCTATCGTCAACCCTTACCCCTCCCCTCTTCAACTCCTTCATTCCCTTGGAATTTCTTTTGCTCCCTTTCTCCCCCTTAGATATGGCTGTTGTCTTTTTCAAATGAAACATTCCAAGTAAGGTCTGCATGCACTTCAATAAAGAAGCATCAGAAATGTGGTAGAACAGGCCACACTCAGGGCAGAGAATGGCTCCCCGCAGCTGTAGAAAACTCATCTAAGTGTTCAACTGTCACCATTTCATAAGAGCTCAGACAGGACTGAGACAAAAGTAGGCATGGGGCACAAGGTGACAATTCTTGCCCTTCTCCACAGTAAGAATGCATTGCTTTCAGTGAGACTACATATCATTAACCACCCATGGAAGAGAGATTCCTCCCTATTTCTTCCTCTTGTCTTTTTAATTATCTCCCAGTCAGCGATACGCCATCATTTTACACAATGTGTGCTCATTAGAAATGCATTTACACTTACATCTTGATTTATCAGCTCTTCCCCTCATTTCCATCATCTAGATTAATATGCCTTGTTATTGAGTGTACTGGACAAGTTCAGAAGATCCCGCATGTGATGACAATATTAGTAACACCAAAGAGTCTGCTGAAGGGTATGGATGCATGCGTTTGGTACACGAACCTGTATGCACGTGCAGCACAATGCAGTCCTAGGCAACAGATCAGACTTAAATAGTATATTAATGAGGCCTACAGACAACAAGACTTCCTCCAAGCCTCCTAATTTACAAACTCAGTGGCTGTTTGGCGAGTTTTCCCATGTTGCAGCCTGACATCACATTGCACTTTAAGACAGTGAAGAGGCCTCTATCCCAATGTAGATGTTTTTATTCCCCAAATCCCTGTAAATTTAAGTAGAAATTTAATAGAACATGATAGGGAAGAATTTTCCTTTTCATAGGATAATCTGCAAGACTTCTTTATTTTCTGAGATGATGGACATTTCTCATAATATAACCACAACAGAAACTTCTAATACCACAAAGTTTCAAACCCCTAGGGGGAGATTCAGACTACTGGATTTATATGTATGTATATAATGCTCCTTTTGGCTGTTGACTTTGTTTTGATGTGGGCTCTGCAGACACAGCTTCATGTATACTTTACTCTCCAAATATAGCAATGATTCAGCGGAGAATGGAGGGAGGAGTTGACAAAGCTTTAAGAAATTAATACCAGAGCGGGGGACTGGGGAAGATGAACAACAGCAGAGAAATGGGCGTTATGTGAAACTGCCAGGATCTCCCCAATTCGCAGCACTGGCAGGCTTCTTGCACCCTGCACTAAACATTTGGTGTGACAAGGGTACACAGCCCCGAAATCAATTGACAGAGCAGGAAAGAACAGTATTAGGCATCTGCAACCTCCAGACACTCTGCAGCGACAAGATTTGTTGGAGGGCAGAAATGACAGCTATATAACAACAGTATCTTATTGATACGGGCTTCCTGAGCAGTGATGGAAGAAAGGGTGAATGCTTCTGACAGCAAGTGACTGCAGTGTATGTTAGAGGCTCGATGGAGCAAGCGAGGCTACAAATGAAGTGGTACAAGAAGAGAAATGGACATGGCACGTGGCAGATACAGATGTAAGTAGGTCAAGCATCACTATCTCAGGGTGGTAGTGACATTTTGGCCCACACATCAAAGCACAGATCATTTGTTATTCTTTTGTTTAAGCACATTAAACACACTGGCTGGCTACTAGCAAAGCCCTTGAATAAAGATCATGCGGTATTCAGCAATGGAATCTTCGTATTTGTTCCACAAGGTTAATTAATATCTTCATCAAGGTGGTTGTTTAATAGCACTCAGCTGACTGCAAGGGTGTCAGAAGACTGTACTAAGTTACAACTGCTTAGATCAAGAATATTTTGGCTTTGTTTAAAACAAATGAACAGCAAGCATTAAAAAACCACACATCATAGCATTAAAACCAAGTACACTTCTAGGCACCTTCCCACAAAATACACAGTGAGAAGACCTTAATAAGCAAATTAAGAAAATGCAATTAATGCTCAGAATCATTAGATACACAGGCATTAACTAAAGGAGGCTGTTAATGCAGCCAGTGAAAGCTTGCAGCAATAATTGCAGTATGTCAGATCAAACTGGAATGCTGATAGTGTATTTTCTAAATCATACCTACTTCACAAGTTCAGTTCTGGTTTTCAACCTTTGCTTGAGGTCAGAGCGTGAGTAATAAACACAGATCTGTCTCAATGCAGTCACTAAGAATGACTTAAAGGAGACGTGACTGTAACAGACTAGGAAAAACTGTTTGCTTTTCAAAATACGTCCCACATTTCAACTCTTATATTGCTCCAAATATCACCAAAGCAATAGATAAATGAAGGAGAATTCAAAATACATGGACAAATATTATTACTTCACAGCTTCTACATCAAAAGCCTCTTTTCAGAGCTGGTTAATTCTTTTGGAGCCCAAACCTTGTGCATCTGGAGGTACTGATTTAATTCTAAAAAGATAAAACACCTTTCTAGGCAGAAACACTGAGAAAAGTAATATGAATCAATCAAGAATAATTTTTCCACATGTCAAAACAGTTTTGAATTTTGTACAGTCCCAGATTTTCTTTTCCAAATGGATTATTCTGCTCATTGCAGCCTCCTAAAGCCAAACCGGCTGTTTTTTCTCAAATGCTCACAATAACCAATGGCAGAATTATTAATTTGGAGCCTATTATCTTCACTAATTAGCAAATTAAAGGGAATTAATTAGAAGACGATCAATCTAACACAAAGAAACATACCTGTTACTTGGTGATCAATATTGCAGAGGTAAAGTAGATAAATGCTTGAGTGGCCTGGACACATCTGATTTCAAGGCAAATGGATTACGTGCATGAAAACAGAGGTTTAACATCCGAACACCAAGTGGGCTGTTTCAGTAAGTGTGAAGTTTATGACACTGTGGATCCTATCTGCATATCAACATGCCCTATGTAAGAAAATAACTCTGCCTCAAGGATCACTCAGCTTCTTCTCACTGAGCTAAAGCAAACCAAGGAAGATGTAACCTTACCTTTCCAGCTGTCTTCTGCTGTCTTCTGTCCCAGCACAGCCTTTTCTGGGAGCATATAGTAGGCTCAGTTAGCAAAGCCATTCTTTGTCCTGTAGGTCTTTGAGGCAGTCTGCTGCTGATAGAGGTCTGCAATTCATAAAATGAGGTAGTCTGAATTCCGAGAAGCACACAAAGATTGCCATGCTGGACATTGCATTGAATGATTTTGAGTCACACTCAAAAGCTCTTTGGAAAATGCAGAGAATATACACGTTTTCCATATTTGTTTGAAACGTTATATCCAGAAAACAAAAGCTATGTCATCTCTAAGTTTATATATTTTCTACCAGCACCAGAATGGAAATTCTAAGCAGCTCCCTTTTAGCTGAGTAAAGCCAGACCACAAGGCTGGGTACTCAGCTGCTGTAAATCCACAGGCTTCCCTCACATCAGAGAAGCTTTGCTTATTCACACATCAAGCAATGATGTGGCCCTGGGTTTCTTCTCAAAGTTATATCATCATTGCAAGCCATTCATACTGATTTGCAGAGCTCCAGATGACAGATGTAATGATGAATCATACTTCATTAAATAGAAGAGTCCAAGTACTTTGAAGGTCAGATTAAGCTCAGCTCCTTAACCAGGTTATTTTGACATTACCATATGCAAGTGTCACAAAACATTGGTAAAGACCATTGGATTAACGATGGCATCAGCAGCATTAAACAATTCTGCTTGCTGGCCATACTCCTCTCAGAGCCTTATAATTTGCTCAGCGAGCCAGAAATGGAAATCCAAAGCACTACTGACTTGAACCGACCATAGAACTTACACCAGATCCTTTAATCGATGGATACATTTTCAAAACACTTTTTTGTTTCATAATGAATACACACAGCATTCAAACAACTCAGTCCTTCCTCTACCAAAGCCTCAAATCATCAGACTAAAGGAATTAAACTTTATAGAAGTCTCTGCCTTCATTGAATTCCTTCTGTCGTTGCCCCATGTGCATAATTGGCAGTCCTTCAGCCAGCAAAGCTAACTGCAGGGAGGAACTGGAACTATGACAGCAAAGCTTTTATCAGCTGAAGTTTAAATAGAGACTGAAGTCATTCCAAAAGCAGATTGCTCAGAATTTAAAGGACATGGACAACCTTTGTCCATTAAAATTCAGGCACCGTTATCAGTAAGTAGTAATAACAATGCGTACAAGAAATAATGTCAGGAAAGAGACATCTTTCTGCTATTATCTAAGGTGTCATTATAGCCATCATAGTTAAATTAATGAAAGCAAGCATTTTACCTTCCTATTCAAACAGTGCGAGTTACAGATCCAAAATGGAGCCATTGTCTATTTTTTAACAGCCACAGAATTAAAGCAGTTTTATTTAAAGTTGGTTATTCAGTTGAAGTTGATTGGAGAATGATCTCATTGTAGGCTGAGATTTACAGTGGAGCTGTGCACAGTCACGGGGGAATTGATGACTTCACAGAACTAAGGACATCAATTTTCCTGCGCTCAGAGAACTTCTCCAAATCCTCTCCTCCTGTCTAAACTGGACTCAATTTTTCAGAACAAAATATGCATAATTGCGGTAGACATCACACTAAACTGACAATCAAGCCCCTCTAAATTAGTGCTGCTTTTATTATACCCCAGCACCTTTCTTGCATTCATCCACCAATGAACTGATCCATGGAAGAAAAGGGCACATCATTTGATTCTAGGATTTTTGAACATTTGCCTCGCACTGCCAGTATGACTATTTAATGCACAAACCATAGTTTTTCTACCTCTTATATACATCTGAAAGATTTTCCTTTCATATAATTGCAAAAGGAAACCCTTTCCAGCTGTAGTCTTTTTTAAAAACAAACACTCAGCATTACAAATTCAACACTGTTTAAGGATCCTTCATAGACTGATGCCTTTGAGGAACCAGCTTTGGTTAGTTGGCAAGACACTCAATTGGCAAAAGAATTTGAAATTTCTGCTTTACATACCCCTTGATGTATGCAGATTCCAAGGTAGCAGGCTAACAGCACAGCTCTGATTCAGTCTGTATGCAAGATTAAGGATGAGATTTCTCAAAGATGAATGGGATTCTGTTTATCAGCTCAGGACCTCAGGTCAGCCTCCTTGTTGCCCCCATTGCCCACAGCACCCAGAATAGGGCACTTCTTGCAGTCCTGTTTGAGGTAGTGAAAGACCCCAGTTATCCCTTTCAGATAGGGAAAAATTAAACCAGTTTCACTTTGATGTGTTTGTGTACATGAGGGCTCTCCTCTTTAAACAAAGTATTTAGGCCTAAATGAACTGCTTTACCTTTTCATTACAGCTCTCAACAAGAAGGCAAACCTTGAGGAACTGTAGTCTCTCAGTGGTTTGGTTCCTTGGGAGTAAAAATTGATCCAAAATAACATCTCTAAAGGATGAATTAATTTGACAATTACTTTCTTTTAAGTCGGATTAAAGGTTGAATGAATTGCTGTAGGATGAGTTCGTGTCCAGGTGGCACTGGATGAATTTTTCATTAATTTACCTTGGGAAAAAAAAAAAGTAGACTGTGAAGAAAAGCCAGCTTGCTCCAAAAATCATTATTTTTATCTATGCAAAATAATTTTCTGCCATTTCTTTCCAATTGCGGCTTTAAGATGTTCAGAATCAAATTACAGAAAGAATTACTGTGACTGTATTAAGGCCATTTCAGCTCACTGACACACTGGGGTCCACTCAATAGCACTGTGCTGCCAGACCACTCCGTGAATGCAGCTGCTTTAGACTCCCACAGCCTTGCTAAATGGAAAGGGCCAGATCCTGCCTTGGATCCAGCCACGGTGCCCATGCTGATGTATGCTATTTAATGGGGTGGATTTTATGCACAGCTAGACATTTGGGAAAATCAAAAAGAGCTTGAAAAGTGAGTTTAACTCTTAGGTGTAGTTCTGTTTTGTAAATAAGTAGCACTGTTACCAATGAAGTAAGGGTAATTTCTTTTTACGTAAATGAAATGGAAAGGTTAATAACAAGTCATGACCCCGTGTTATTCTTCTAATCTTTGCTCTTGCTTTCCTCACAGCAGCTAGAACAGAGCAGCATCCTGAATACATTGGAACTTCTCTATTGCTAGTAATTAAAGAAAGCAATGAATCCAAACACTGCCAAAAGTCTGAATTTATCAGTCTGTCTGCTTCGAATTTATTCCCAAAGACACTGAAGGCTAAATGGCATTGTTAGGAGGAGGTTAGTTTTCTGCAGCAAGTTCATAGAAAACAATGGCTAACATCTGAGAGCTCACCCCTGCTTTTATTACCTTATCTTTCCTGCTTGACACAGAGCAGAGCTTGGCCAAAAGGCTCTGACTCATGATCTCATGATGGCAGCTCTGTTGTGCCCAACTGCCCTCTCTGCTTTAGGTACTGGCATCCTAAGAGGGAAAGCTGCAAGGAACTCTGCTCCCTCCTTTGTTACTGCAGCTGATAGCCCAGCACAATACTGCAGAATACTTCAATATCTCAAGCTGTGATGTGCAGAAGATGAATCGTGCTGCCCTGAAATACCTCACCTGAGAAAAGAAGATTCCTCAGGAAGCCCTCCTGTTTGTACCTTACATAAACCAGACATCACCTCCTAACCTAGCATGCCACAGCAGTGCTTTAGCCACACCACTCCTTTAAGTACTTGCTGGATAACAAACGTTTAGAGACTGAATTTGCAATGGAGCAGCATAAGATGTCTAATGCAGCTGGGTCCACAAAACAGAGTCCCTGTAAGATGGTGAAATTCTTCTTGAGGAAAACACTTGCTACAAGCTCAAACAGACTATGTATGTGTTTCCAGTTACCTCTGGCATCCAGCACATTGCTGAGTGCCAAGCACTGCATCTGAGACCTACAACAAATATGAAATAAAAGGTACAAGCAATACAAACACTTTGGTTGCAACTCCCTGCACAGAACAGATGTAAGGAAAAGTTGGAGGGAGGCATCGAGCAGCACCTAGAAAAGAAGGAGCGTGGTTTTATGTCCTGCTATCGCCCAGTGTGCATCATGAAAGCATAATGAACCCCTTCAGACAGAGGCAAATCCTGCCCAGGAAGGGTTGCATGACTTTCCTGCTGATGCTGTGTTCTTGGAAAGAACTCCTATTGAGCCTAGCCAGCCCCGCTAGCTCTGTATTCTCCACCAGCAATCACTGACAGATGCTTAGGAAGGAGGCAAGGAACATGACAAGCATAGCACATACCATCTCCTAACACACCCTCCCTGCTTCTGTTGTTAGCAAGGAAATCTGACATTCACTCTGGTAAACATCTCCCAGACAACTTTTAAGATCCTTCTAAAAAGTTTTTCAAGCTCAGTAGTGAAAAAGGAAAAAAAAAAGGATGTCAAGTGAAGAGGCTGAAGAGGCAAGCTGCTGCTGAGGCAATATTCAATATCCCAGGTGCAAGGGAAAGTTTTCTCCTCACACTGGAAAGAAGGGCTGCACTGTGGTATCAGAGGAATGAACAAAAACATTCTTTTCCAATCTCTTCTGTCAAAGGGATGTTTAATTTACAGTTTGGTTTAATTATTCCCTGGGTCTGATACACTTAACATTTCAATAATTAACTTCAACAGCAACAAGGGGAAAACCTGATTTATCTATTTACTTCCATCTTTTGCTGTTTAATTAGCTGTACTGTCCTCTGTTCTATAATCTCCTTGCATGGACAAAAGTATTGAGACAATTAGAGGAACAAATGATTTCCTTTGGTGAATGCATGGGCCTGGGAGACAAAAAAAATTGCTGCTAAGGCCAAGACAAGGTAATTTTTCTAGTGACAGTTTTACCTTTTTCCAAGGGAAGCATCCTACACAGCTGGCTTCTGGGAACACAGCGCCCTACAGTGAAGTTCAATGAACACCATAAAAATATTTCAACAGAATTCCAAAAATTTAAGCTGTTCTTCTGGAAAAAACTGAGCTCACTGACTGTCTAGTCGTATAGCGCAGCTCTTCCTATCACCCAAACTTGATCTTTTACTCCTCTAGAGCTGTAATTTCTTTTCAGACGTTCAGTATCAGAGCTAATTCATAGCGCTTTATGCCACCGAAGTCTGTGTCGAGCTGGGGAGTTCTATTCAGTTTGTTTCCATAAGCCATGGGTGCACAGGTTGGAAATGCCTGCAGACATCACTTCTTGCGACAGCTCCTCTGAAGCAGCTGCATTTTGTCACCTGCTCACCACATGTGAAACCATTTTCCCCTGCAAATCCCACACTTACAGCATACATAGCAATGAATACAATAGCTGCATGTTATGAAAATCTTCTATTAGGAATGTAATCTATTCATAGCTCATTCCTCCCCTCCCCTTTTACAATTCCCTTAGAAACTGCTCTTCTCTACAGTAAATAAAGTAAGAAAGCCTTATCATTAGTTCTCTTTAGGCCTAATATGTCATAATGCAAGGAAAGCAGGCCATTTTCCTCTCTGCTGGGGCACAAAACACATATTAACTATTCCAACCAGCACTGTGAATGATTTATTAATTCAATTTTGGAGTGTGTGACTGTCAGATCATATAAGTTTGTTACAAAAAGAGTCTCTCTGGGGACTCTTTTACTCTTTTTAAACCCACTGGCTGACATTTTGCATGCTTCATATCTGCACCCTATCTATCTCCTTGCTGCTCATTCCCTGTGTCACACAAAGGTTAGATAATTTGTCCTGTCCACATTACATTTTTGTATCTGATGACAGAGCAGCAGCAGCAATGTTCCATTCACACATCCATCTTTGTGCTTGAATCCTAGGAGCACCTCATGCTCTGGGGAGAGCGGTACACCCAGCTAAGTCAGAAGGGACCTCAGGAGATCATCCATCCCATCCAGGACATCATCCAGGAGGTTTTCAGTTCCTCCAGGGAAGAAGGCACAGCTTCACCAGGCAACATAATATCTGTTCTGCATGAGCAACCGAGGTCTAGAAACCTCGCTCTGTTCAGCAGTTCTCACTAAGAGCAATCAAGAGTTCTAACATCCCTTTCATATCTTCCTGTCCTTATATAGAATTCTGTCTCTATGAATGTGACCAAAAAAAAAAAAACAACAGCAAAAAAGCAGTGTGAAAGCATTTGTTCATTCACTGCACCAGGACTCTTTTCACCAACACTAAACACCAAACTTACACCACCCCACTTGATTTTCTCCCAGTTATTAATGAGGTCATTTTTAATAGGCTCTTAACAGTTGCTTGAATTCTTTTGTTTTGACGTTTTGGTAGTGAATATATTCTATACAGCTATTTAAGTAGAAGGCTGATTGGGTATTTCTGTTAAGTGAGTGTCAATAAAACATAAAACAACTTAGGGAAAACGCTTTCTCTGTTGTTAAGACTAAACTTCAGATCTGTGCAGCAGTTCATCCAGTGGAGGACTGACAAGAAGTAATCAGAAAAACAAAAACTTCCTCAGAGACCGTAACACCAGGAGAAACAAACACTTCGTTTTGATCTCCCACATCTAACAGAAGTCACTGCATTTTATTCATTTACTCCTGGAAACAAACCCACTTTTGACTAAAATACGGCTTCCAAAAGGAACCCTGTCTTGTTTTGAAGATAGCACTTCCCCTGGTAGTTGTTCCACTGGCAACCAACCACACCGTGGCACCTAATTTGCATCCATGTTGCTTTGGCTTATTCCACTGGTTCTTTTTATGCCTTTCTTTACTAGATTAAGGAAACCTTTCATCCCCTCTGTGAAGCAAAAACAGGAGCCTACTCTCAATTTTCCCCTGAAACCATATGGTGTTTCATTTTTAGATCTAAGAACAGAGGCCCATTTCAAAATAAAAATAAATAAAAATCACTCTAAGAGATAGAAACATGAATAGTAAAGTAAATGCTCTCTCTCATTTGCAGTAATAGCTCTGAAATGCTACTTTGGGACTGGAAAGTATCGCAATTCTGCAATTACACGTTCATCATCTCTGTTCCATTTTCAGTCCCTTAGGCAGTATTTTACAGCTAGAGCCCTCCAAGGCAGCCGTACGACTGTAATCAGTCGTATATTTTCAGTGCAGACGACAGGGTCAGCTCTCTTGCAGGGCTCTGGCTCCAGCCAGACTGACATGTCACTGGATTACAGTTGTGTAAAGGTCCAGGAGGAAAAGCATTGGGGATATGAATCACTGCAGCTCACTCGTAGAGGCTGGGAAGAAAGAGTCTCTACAGAGTGCCCACGTCACTGATTTACCATCCAGAACCTCCTGAGCAACTGACAAATGAGGACTGAAGGACACTGGCACAAGGCGAAGAGACATTTCTGTAGTCTTCTCCGTAAGTATTCAAGGTGTTGAAAGCCACCTCCTCTATGCAGGGATGCTGAGCTGGGGGGTTGTGAAATTAATCCTGCAAATTAAGATGGTCATATGATGTAGGGGAAAAGTGATACTTCTATTGCACACAAATTATTTCTTCCACTGTCCCATGTCTCTACATAGGGCAACCTCCTCAGAAAGCTGATTGCATCTGGCCATACGGCGCCCTAAGGCTGCTGCTTCCCCGGGCTGATATTGGGGGAATAAAAACTTCATCTACTCTGCAGGCCTTCTCTCCCCTTATCCATTTGTTTCAGGTTGCTAAAGAGGAACTTCTATTTGTAAGATAGGTTTCTGCTGATGATCTACATAAAACACATGGCACACGAGTCCCACCGACGCCCTGCTTCTCATCCTTACCCAGCAGCAGAGGCTCATGCGGTTTGTTCAGACAGCTGGGCTCCTCTTGCTGCGAGCACAGAACTGCAAAGCTCACCACTGCTTCTGTGCTTAAATACTAGAGATTTTACAGCTGAGATAATACATCCTCCCTAATGTTACTTCCAAGAGACCATTTGCATATGCAACCAATCATGAGGTAACCATGGCAAGCAGCAGTTCTTAGTAAGGCTTTCAAATTAAATATTCATCATTCAAGGTCATTTCACAGCAACTTAACAGCAATAGGAGCTAAGGCCCTCAGGTTCAGCAGGGCAACGCAGGAGAGCAAGAGGAAAAGGGGAGAGCCAGAAGGAAGAAAGGTACGGAAATGATAATGGCTTATTTGTTTTGTTCTCACATATATTCCCCAGGAATCAAAATACAGCAAGATAAGTATCAAAAGTGCCAAAATCTGAAAAGTTGTGAAAGACGGGCTAATTATAGCCATCATTTAACAGATGGGAAAGCTGAGAGCATGACAGGCCAGCAAGTAAAATAGGGCTCCATGAGGACCAAGGAAAAGTTAAATTGGTGCATCTTCTCAGCCTTCCATCTCATTTAGTTTCAAAGCACAGCTAATTCATGGCTTCACACTTTTCCCTGCGAGTAAAACTATTTTAGACAAACAGATGAAATGCTAAGTAACAGAAGTTTGAATTAGCTCTTGTTTTTACTGAGAATCCTGGCATCAGCAAACATCCCTAGCTGTGGTGCAGCACTCCAGAAAGCTCACAGAGCAGGCTGCTTTGTGACTGAGAGAAACTTGTAACTTCTACCATATCAAAAATGAAGTATTGGAACTTTAAATGAAATGAGGTGTTTCCTTAAAAAAAAAAAAAAAGTTTGCAATGTTTTCCATGTTTCTTAACGGCAATGTGAAAAACCACTGCTGTGAAGTTATTTGGAAGGTCACTCTAAGGGGAAGGATGGGAAAGTTTTCCAAAATGTTTGGCTTTGATAAATGAGTATGCTGAACATAAACCCACATGCGCTTCAGGAACAGATGGCCTTGTTTTGGCTTGGATGTCACCAAGCAGCTTCTTTATTATTTTTAATCAGAAACATTACTTATTCCTACCAAGTACCTGATTCTGTGTGAGGGAAAGTGTGGGAGCTGAGGTTGCTCTCTCCCCATGCTAGGAAATGGGCAGTCGTGTAAGAGGAAGAAATATCAGTTCTGTATGAATGAAGGAGAGCCCTCCTCATGGGTTGTGCCCACGTTGTCCCAGCAGAGAAGCCTCAGAAGCATTCACAGAGGTCTTTTGCTTGCCCAAATAACAGGCAGCATTTGAAAAGCCATGCTGCAGCCCCCAAATCCTGCACAGAACTGAAACCCTGAAGGGATTTTCAAAGCCATGCTCAACTCAGGCTAAAATTATCTGCCATTTGGCTGAACCGTTTCATTAGGACTCCGAAGCTTCTGGAGAGACTTGTGTTGTTTTTCATAGCAATTGATTGGATTACAGGGATAGTCAGGAACGCTGGGTCCTCACAAGTTGGCGATAAGGAATTATGCTCTGCCAACACGATGCTCTTAAATCAGCTCAGTCCCACAGGAAGGGATAATTCTGCTTTGCACGGCTGTGCCTGGTGTGCACACAGCCTTTCTGGTTTAATCTACAACATTCAGACACTCAAGAAAACCTTTGTTTGCTTCCTATGCTGTACTAGCCCACAATAACAAGGGCCGTATGATATCAAATCAGTGCTCAGCTCAGTGCTGAATAATTATAACAATTTCTTCTTTTCTCCCATTGTTTTTTAATTAGCTTCCCTACTTAGTTTACAGAATAGCAGTCTACACTGAAAAGCAGCAGCAAATAACCCCCCTCCTCAGTTAACTGATAGACAAAATCCAGCTTGAATTTGCCAAGGAAGAGAGGCTTCTCTTCCTGCTATTAAAAAAACGAAATACACACTCTGCTGCCAAGGTGCAAAATCAGATTTCAGCAGGTGGAAGATGAAAAAAGAACAGCTATGGCTCAGGATTAGATTTGGTTTGCTCTGTGCTCCTCAACCTTTGACACAAACACTTATGTCATCCAAACATCAGCTGAATCTCGGAGCATTGACTGGAACTCAGGGGAAGGCTGGGATTTCAGCCCCTAGCTGCCTGCAGCTTGTCAGCTCCCTGCATCCCCTGGGAATACGTGCAGTGCCTGCCTGGGGGAAAATGGGAGAGGATCAGCAAGGCAGCCAGGTGTGCACATGGAGAGAAAAGCACCAGGGTAGCAGCAAGATATTAATGTGCAAGTTAAAATGCAGCAAAGGGACGATGCAAGAAATGGCACATGCAGACCAACGTCCCTTCCATAAAATCCTTCTCAGGATGTAGACAAGGCAAGAGAAGGCAAGAGAATAGTTTCTCCAAGCCTGCTGTGGGGGGACTGAAGAAAACAGAATTGCAGACCCATCAGTCACAGGAGGCTTCTCACTGTGGCTGCACACCATGCTTTTAAGTACAGCTGTACTGATGAGCTGTCAAGGTGGGTCTCATATACTCACTGTGCTATCAGAATGGTATTAAATGTACCCTAAAAGCAAGCTATAACCTAGCTTAAATTTTCATCTAGCTTGATTCATTTCATTAATTAAAATAAATAATTCATTCATTTTTACATACATTATATTAAACTACTTCTGTGATGTTTCAAAAGTAAAGTAGGCTTTGATGGCTCATAGTACCTTTTTGTATCAACTGAGTCTCTGGTGGAAGAATTCAAGTTTCCATTCTGTATTCTGTTCCAAGAAATTGCATTTCCCAAAGGTCAGGATTTCCCACGTTGAAAATACCATTTTCCCACATAGGCCTCTTTAAAATCTATGCAGAGACAGGTACTCGAGCTATTACAGCAACTTAGCCCGTCAGCTCTGAGCATTTCTGTACGCATCTTACATGCACCGCGCTGGTGGCAGCTTGCTAAAAGCAACATCAAGAAAAATAAAGATCTCTTCCTGGTAGAGGACATCCAAGGTGAGGTTTTCTTCAAGCAAAGAGAAGGTTTGTACACGAAGTAGCTTAGGCAACATCCTCTTCCTTAAATGAAATACTCCGGTACAGAGCATCTTCTCTACCAAGAGAAGGAAAAGAAGGCATTAATATTCATTCGAAAAAGAAGTTTTCAGTTTCAGTTGTAATATAAGTTGGGCTTTTTGCGTGTGTTTGTTTTTTAACTCTGAAGACAGAGGCGAGTTTAGAGCCACACTGAGGCACCACTATGAGGTGTTCTGCCATCTCTGCAGCCCTGCCAGGCTCTGGTGGCTCTAAGTCTGCCTAATCCCCAGAGCTGGCACTGAGCACAGCACCTCTGTTCCACTGCTTCCCAAGCATACTTCACACTAAAACGACCTCATGCTCATTACACAAATAGATGCTGAAGACCAATCCAGACTTGAGTGCTTCAGCAGCCATCCTGGCTCCCTGCTCAGAAAAGCATTTGAGTGCCCAAATCCTTCTTCATGAGATGCAGTTATTGAAGTTGAGGTGAGGAGAGCAGATGAACGCAGGAGGTGAGCTAATAGGGGTCTGGGCTGTACCACCCATTTAAGAGATTTAATTTCAATAATGTTCCTTATTTTATAGGGGTGCCTCCTTTTCCCCTAAGGCTCTTATTCTTCCCTTTTGCAGAAGTGCAGCACACCTAAGCACAGGCTGAGAAAGCCCTTTATTTTCATCCCCTGACTCCTTGAGTCTCTGGCTTTTAAAACCTAATTTGAGATGCCAAGGATTCATGTTTAGCTGCCATCCCCGAAGATGGAGTGCAGGCAATAGAAGACACCCAGCCCATTAGACAATGTTGTACTTAGTTCCCTGAAGACTGCATTCAGAAAAGAAAGTATAGACTTTTAAGGCTAATTGGTTCCAAAATATACTCCCCAATCTCCCTCATTATAGCCCCTCTAGGGATAACTTCAGTAAAATAACTAGCGATATTTAGGTAGCTGACGCTAAGCAGACTATGCAGTGAGACTGTGCAAAAGAAGTCCCCAGGCATTTTTGTCACCCAGCTGCTTAAATGTTTAAGTTCCATAAAAATGCATGTCCCAGATAGCTTCTCAGTTTGCCTTTGTCCTCTCAGGCACCGGAACAATCCTCTTCTGGACTCGTACTCTACCACAAAAACCTCCTTCACAAACCATTACCTCTGACAATATGAAAAATACTGCTCTGATTAAACAAAAGCGAAGGTTGGTTTTAGAAAACTGTCTTCATTCTGAGCTCGGGCAGTTGGTTGGCTTTGGAAGCTGGTTACTGATTGCAGCAGGTTGACCATCAGGCTTTTCCATTTTTTATGTCACAGAATCACAGAATGGCCAGGGTTGGAAGGGACCTCAAGGATCATGAATCTCCAACCCCCTGCCACATGCAGGGCCACCAACCTCCACATTTAATACTACACCAGGCTGCCCAGGGTCCCATCCAACCTGGCCTTGAACACCTCTAGGGACGGGGCATCCACAGCCCCTCTGGGCAGCCTGTTCCAGCACCTCACCACTCTCACAGTAAAGAACTTATGTCTCATGTCAGCCACTCCTCAGGCATTAGGGTTCCTTAGCAGTGGCCCTACAGGGAGCATTTCCACACATGGGGAATGTTCTGTGGAGAGGAATGACCCAGGAAACAGAGGAGCAGTAAATGGTGATAGCTCTCCTGGGTCTTTCTGGTGGCTGCTGTGTGAGATAACACTAAGGATGGCAAAACAACATAGCACCATACCTTTCCCAATGCCCTATTTAAGCTGCATTAAAAATACCAGCCACAGTTCTCCACAGCTCATTAATGACTCATGTATTTCCCAATGAAAGATAACGAAGATCCCTTTGTCATGCTACAGCTCAGCTAACATTTCCTGCTCCAGTAACCCCTCTGGTGCCGAGCTGCTCGCTGGCTGCAGACTTGCAATGCTACCCCTGGCAACTGGGTCTTGCCAGTTAAAAATGTAATCAATAATGACATTATTAGGAGCGTGAAGCCTAAGCATCATTAATTGTTAATGAGTGGAGTTTAGCTTTCGGGTGTGTAGCCAGCAAGCAAAAAAGAGGTCTTTGAGCTGCTATTTGCTGCATGAGGCAAATTCTGCATTACTGAAATACACTGCCAAGGGTTTGAGCTACCCCTCCCGACAGCACGTCCTAATTTTCTTCAAAATAACGAAGGGAAAAAAGTCCTCTAACTAGGAAAAAAATAGTGTAGGAAAATAGTGTTCGGAAAAACCAAAAAGAAACCTTAAGCTAGTCTGAAAATCCTTCACGTGCAGCTCTGCGCTCCCCCAGCTGGCTGACTTGCTGCAGCCATCCAGCACAGTAACACTGCCGTTCCCCAACTCAGTGAGGATACGGAAATGGACCCACAGCCACCGCTCCCAGCACGGGCAAACCCTTGTGAGAGATGAGGGAACAACCGGGATGCTGAAGATGATTCCAGTGCAGATGCCCATACAGTAAAACGGCAAACATTTCCAGTGTCCAAATTTGATCCAGATGCACATCTAAGCAGCTAGCACACAGGGAGTTCCTAGAGACATTAAATAAGATGGGTTTTCTAGCTTAGTTCAATGCTTAAGCAGTGTCCATAAGCTGGAAAAACAGTTCCATCTTGTTTCTTCCTTCAGCTTTTAACATCTCCACAAGGCTTTGATTTTCCAGGCTCCAGCCTGAGTCCCCAGACAACCACTGCCAGCGAAGGAAGATGAAACATGTTTTTGGTTTTTGTTTGTCTCAAAGCAGCAGATGATTATGAATCACAGTCACATTTTGCAAAGCTAATGAGCATAACTGATACACGTCGGTCCTCTTTCAGATGGCAGGAATTGTGGGAGGAGAAAGAGTGTTCAGAATGAAGTACAGAGCAAATTGTCATGCCAGCTGAATCCAGGCAGATTGAATGCAGGACTTAAATAGCTTGCATATATGTCAGATGCTCATGTCCATCTGGTTAGTGCCTCAGAGTGAGCATGCTCTTTCTAAACCATGAGGACATCATGTCTGATGTGTATCAGATTGAGAGCTGGAGCTGCTGGGCATCAGCACAGGAGACTTCATCTCAGCAGCTTACCTTCAGAGCAGGAAGAATCCAAACCTTTTTCCCCTGTCTAATGAATGGGAACCATTCATTTCCATCCATTTTGTGTGGAAATGTACTGCTATGAAAGAAGGTGAGGAGAGGAATATGTTCTCACAGGTTTCATTCAAAATCGCATTTGATCACTGCTGCATTCGTACAAAGGAGAAGCTGGAAAGGTCTACTGTGTTTCTTAACATGGGGTTGACTTGGGCATTTAAACTGGTCAGGGGGTAAGAAAGTTAAAAGCTGAAATACTAATGCAAAAATATACTGCATAGATTAGCAACATACGTTTTAATGCTTTCAGTGTTTTAATTATATAACAGTGCCCTTGGTCAGTCAGCACAGGATCACAATATAAATGTCTGAAGACATCAGATAGCCAGATGAGGCAAATAAATTATAGCTGTGTCAGATGAAAAGTGCACTGAGAATGCTGGGTATTAAGAAAACATTTAGACAAAGGTGACATCCTTGAAGTGAGGCAGTTATTTTCTAAGCATTTTGAGCAGATCAAGAAAGAGTAAAAGTGGCTGGATAATTACTGAAGTCATGCTGCCTGACATATTTGGCTCTAACATCTTTCAAGATTGATGATAGTTTATTGGTAAGAGCAGGCACATTAAACATGTCATCAGCAAATGTAATAATAATCAGGGCTACCTTTCAGAGGATGGGAGGCTTTACACTGTCAGGATCAGCACTTCTGTTCAGACCAGGAGCCCCAGAACACTCCTGTCCTCGTGGGATGGGGCATGCATACATCCTTAGATCGGTGCACATTCTGTTGTGTGGTTGTTCAAGTGCTAAGTCCTAAAATACACAATTAATAACCTGGACAAGGAAAACATGAGGCATTGATTCATTAAGATACTCTTCAGTTAGATGCCCTGGAATGACAGGCAGTGCAAGGAGATGGCAGCAGTTCTGAGTGAGGCAACACAGGTGGGGCTTTCAGTGCCTGAACTGGGATGACAGCTTATATTTCTCTTACATTTCAATGGTCACTGTGGCCACCAATACCTGCTACATCTTTGACATCTCTATATTTACATTTCCACATGCAACTGCCAGCTCAGTATCAAAAAGCATTGCCTCAAGTTGACCCAAAAGACAGACCGAGATCAGAAGTGTACTTGAAGAACTGAAATTTGTCCAAGTTCTTCATTTTACGTCTCCAGTAGCTCACCTCATATCTCCCTGGACTGAAAAAGATCTCTAGAAAGATACCACAACTAAATGCAAACATATCTCAAACAAGCGATTTGTCTACAGTGCTGTGAAATTCCTTCTCTGCTTGGGTCAGCTGATAAGGACAGACATCTCCACAGCCATTTTTCTAATCTCTGTCCTCAAACACACAGAGGATGTAACATTTTTGAACTGAACATTCTCATGTAAAACAAAGAGGCCGAACCTGAGCTCCAACCAGTCCTGTATTTACAGTTTGTTTATCTCAGCATTGTATCACATTGCTGTCCTGAGGCTGTGGCACAATCCTTGTTATCTACTTTCTAGTTTCCTACTCCAATCTAGACTTATTTTCCCCCTACAAATTGCTTGCTTTTTTTCTTTTTTAATTTTGCAATCCGTTTTCAACAGCTGCAAAAGATTGCCCTGAATGTCAAATGAGTGTCTCTAAACTTATCCACAAATCCATGAACATCTTATCTAAGATGCAAATAACTTCCTAGCATCTTCTTTAGAGAGAATTACCAGAGGTCGGGGTTGCAAAGATATCTTGACCTCTATCATGAAGCATAAATGCCAGGGCAGGGGAAGACTACCTGGGACAAAAACTGGCTGTATAGCAGGATTTGCAAAGCCAGCTCAGCACATTTTTCATTCCATACCAGGCACTTGACCCAGTGTCCTCTAGAACAACCTTTGCTGACGTCAGCAAGTTCTGGCTTGGGTCCCAGGAACCTATGGAGAATAAACCCTGTTCTTGCCAATTTGAAGGCTGACTTTGCAAGCTTGTGAGGTGTGGCTATTTTAGATTGGCTTTGGATGAGGAATTGAACGTGATCTTAACAAAACTTGAGTTAAGTAACTACAGCATCAAGCAGGATTAGAAATAAAGTACAGGCCTTTGGAATTGCAAGTTTAAAGACAAGTTCTAACTACCCAAATACAGATCAGCCTAAGGCAGAAGCCTGCACTTGAATATTAGCAGAGAAATCTGGCACCCATACGGACTTCCCATTAAACAAGCGAAACAGAACAACTTTCCCTGTCCAAACTGTCCCTGACCATAGCAAACTGGAGAAACATGCATTCTATGCTCTGCTTCCAAGCCCTGCTTGCCCCAATGAGATGGATGTGGTGCTCTTGGAGGATGCTGGAGAGCTAAAATTGCCATGCCTTTAGCAGAAAAGAGGAGGGGAGATCTGAGGTTTCAGAAATAGCTGCCTAGCATAAGCACACTTTATAAGAGGCCCAAACTTCCTAGATATGCTGTCTTTGAAAGGCATTAACTAATATTTGGCTCATAGAACTTAAACAACTCCATCTCCTTCCAAACGTGAGTTGTTGGCTGATCCCTTTCAGATGCCCCAGCCTGCCTGCACACACCTGCTAGGATCATACAGAGCCTGTGCTCCAGTGGGGCATCCCTCCACGCACCAGTTTTGCAGCACTGGCCCAGCAGAATCTGTACACGTGTTTGAGTGCTGTGATATATGAGACTGAGGCACATAATCGGAGCAACAGTTCAGTCTGTTGATATATTAGTGTAATACTCTGGATGATGCAGGAGTATCAGAACAGGCCTATCTGATAACATGTACAAGTAATTCATCACCAGAATGAGTTGCTTCAGTGATGTATTACACAGGAAGAAAGAATGCACCATCTAAGGGGGGAAACAGGTCCAGCAAAAGAAGCTGTTTATTTTGAGGGAGAGAGATTCACAGAACCTAAAGGGCTTCTTTGTCACCAAGGCATTGGTACTGTGCAAAAACACATGATGTGCATCCACCCTGAAGTAGAAATCTAGTTAGTTGACCACTGGGAACAAAAGAAACTTCATTTCATATGCACTAAAACCACAAACCTGAGTGCTGCATTCAAAATTCATACTGAGAATCCCCTTGGATTTCTTCCGAGTGTGGGATCTGCAATTTAAGCACTTTACAACTTTGCAGATTAAAATAAATTCAATGAAGTGATTTTTAATTTCTTATTCCTTATTGATTCGCTTCTTTCTTTTGGCTTTTCAAGCCTATTTAATTTAGTCCAAACTAATCCAGTAGGCCAGCAGGACATACAGAAGGGAGGGGAGGAGATCCTCTTCCCTTATAAATCCAGAGTGGCTTGTGTTCTTTAATATCTGCTGTATATAAGTTCTTTGTGTCTACAGAGATGACAGCACAGTGTAATGAGAAATGATTTTGAAGTAGTAATTTAAACCCTATACAATAATGACAGCAAGAGATAAATAATTAATGTTGCACATCTTTTTTTTTTTTCCAGTGCTTTTCATCTCAAGGAGTCTCCAGACTCCTTGCAGTCTTTATAATTGACAAGAATCAATTCGCTCAGTGTTCACACATCCATTTAAACAGAACACAGATCCTGCAAGAGAGCATTCAGAGCACAGCAAAGAAGGCTGGGACTGATAGCAAAGCATGTTTCACAGCAGAGGCAGCTTCAGGGACGCACGAGACTTGGCCACACTGGAATTTGGCCAGAACTCACGCTTTGCCATCTACATATTCACAAAAGGTTTCACTGCTTAGCTTACAAAACCCTCGGGTTTGTCTTGCTGCTCACCTGATATGGGAAGCTGATAAAGGGAATAGATGCATCTCTAAACCCTTTGTCAGAAGGCAGGACTAGGTGAACCCAACATTGTTTGCTAGCACTCCAGCAATGAAAACATGCTACTCTGCCTTCTGCAAGGGTTGAACGCTTGCTGCTCTTAAGCTACAAGCTGGAACCAACTATCATCCCCATGGCATGTTATGATTTAATTCAAATCTTCTTCCTGAGCAACCCCTTCCAGCTCAGAAGAGCCATTCCCTCTTAAAAGAGTCCACCTTCCCCAGAGCTGCCATCCAGCTGCTGTTCAGAGGGGCAGCCTGCTGGCTCTGCCAGCCTCACGTGGCACAGAGCCACAGAGCAGCTCAGGGAGAACAGCAGCTGCATTAGCAATTATTCTCTTTGTGAGCCAGCACACAAGAAGGGAACATACCAAATTGTACATAGCATATAAGTAGAGGCTGACTTGTTTTTGAAGAGATTCACACAAAACATTTCATGCCTCCCTTCCACCACCACCTCTTTCATGCTTGGAGAGGCAATAATTTCATTAAGTGATTAAGTGCTTTTATTCCTCTGACTCATAGTTCATAAGACATATGAGCATGAATTTCAATTAGTGTTTCTTACGGAGAAAACGGGATGGAAAGAAAACATTCCTGAGCAATACAGCAAGTATGAGCTCAGCTGTCCTTAGTAACCCTGGTGTAAATCAGCTGTAACTCTACTGAACCCCTGCAATGCATGTGCATAGAACTAGTGCAGTTCTGGAAGACAGCTCAGCACATCCAACTTCAAACTGCTCAAGCAGCTTTATTAAAAGCTAATGAAGTTAGGTTTTATCAGTTTTATAGATGTTTAAATTGCCCTTAAAATATATATATAAAAATAAAATTCAGCTAGTGGATTTTCTTGTGTGAAAAATCCCAATGTTCCATGAAGTTGTGCGTAATAGTTTGGAAATACCACATCTCAGTTGTTCTTTCTTCTAGAGGGCTAACTGTGAAAGAGAGCAGCTGAAGAAACAGCAGTTTGATTTCTCTATTAGAGATCCTGCAAGAAAGGACAAAAAACACAGCCTTGGGAGGAGCGTATTTCCAAGCCTGAGGAGTACCCTGGTCTGTACCACACTCACTGCTGTTTTCTCCCTAGGAAATAATAATTTCAATCACAACAGCTGTAATTCCATTTACAAAATAGCTACTTTTAATTACCACCTCATTTGATGTTTTCATTGATAAGTTGATACCAGCACCAGTTACCATGGAGCCGCACAGTACTTTTCTCCTGGGCTTATTATTTATCATCCAGATCAAATGGTTTGAGGTTAAAGCAGGAGGGGAGCTCAGAGACATCAGCTGGACCACAGACTGACTGCATTTGCGATGCCTTGCTTGCCTCCAACTTGTGGCCTTTGGGGATGTCACTGTAATAAATAATAAGCAACATCTATTTCATTCTCTGAACTACCTGTCTAATTTCTGGAATAAACATCTCCTCAATGGAAATGGCTTTTCTACCAGGCACAAATGAGTGCTCCCTGAGTCAACTTCGGCAGCCAGAGCCCCACAGGAGCCAGAGGAAATATTCCAGTTACACTTCTGAAGTTCTGGCTCCAAATGACACAGAGGTATGGGAGTTACAGTAGTTTCATTCAAGTCCATAAGTAAATGAAAATCAGCTTCTAAACACATAGGTCCTCTTTCTACATTGAGACAAACGCTGCTTGTAGATTCCCTTGACACAGGACCAGACTGCAGCCCTCGCCATCAGGGCATCCTCCTATGAAAGGTCACACAGCAGCAAGAAGAGAAAAAACAGTTTCAGAGAACAGATGCTGTAGCAGAAAACATTCCAAAAAGGACACTTGTGTCAAAGGAAAGCCTGAAAATGAGACAGTTGCAGCACAGTTCACTGAGCACAAGCTCATGAGAATACCTTTTTGTTTTGTAACCAGAAGCAAGAAGGGCTTCAAAGGACCAGAGATTCCAGATAAACCATCCCTGCATTACTTCTTCCAGCACGTAATGGATGGAATCAGACAAGCTTCCAGAGTGAGAGCACAGCAAGTTTGGTCTAATAATTAAGTACCGTCAAATGGGTTAGAGTAGATTTGTACATCACTGAACACATGGGACCTTCATTAAGTTGCATCAAGTACAAAGCACATTTTTGGCTCCGTGCTGTTCCTCAGCACTAAGATCAAGTTGCAAAGTCAGACTGGCAGAAAACCTGAGCCCAGCACAGTTTCCTCAGATTCACTTCTTACTGCATTTTGGCTTCCTAGGGAAGAGTTCAGAAGCATGAAGCAAACGGGTAACCTAAAACATATTTGAAACCGACAACTACTGGCAGCTGAGGTGGAGCCACTTCCACATGCACAGTAGAGAAGCAAATACTTTGTAATGCAATGGAAAGCACAGCAATGAAAGCAGAGCAGCAAGGTCTCAGGCTGCAGCAAGTGAGGATGTGCTCAAATGCAAAAAACTGTGGGCACGGAAATAAAGGAAAGAAGCTGCTTGACTTCAGAAGGTCTCAGGTACACAGGAAGCTCCAGCAAGATCCCTTTGCCTTCACTGCCAACCCTTAAATGAGGGCTGGGAAGGGGTGGATCCTGGCTCCAGCCCTTCAGGTCAATCAGTGCATTGCATTGCATGCAGCTGAGCTCCCCTGGGTTGACGCTGCCTTCCCACCAGGTGCTCCATCACTGCTTCAAGCCATGACTCAGCATTTCCACTACACACAGCACCTCAACAGTTAAAAAGCAGATCACCATCAAGAATCTCCAGAGCAGCCTTTGATAATGAGCTTTATATAAGAGAGATAGAAGATGAGCTTTGCCAAAACCCATAAAGGGTTGATTATACCTCTCAGCACTAAGACAAGCCTTGTTGTAGATTTTCATGATTATAACTTCCAGTGAGGCTCAACTTCAAGTTCCTTTGAGAAATAATTCAGTTGATGATTATGACTCCAACAGGGAACATCCGTCCCTCAGTTTGATTTGTTGTCTGTTCACTTTTCCTTTTAGCACATGGGAATGAGAACAGCATGGGTGATGGCCACTGCTATCGAGTGCCACTGATTCATTTCCATCCCCATGTTGATTTTGTATTGATCAGTGAGCTGAAACAGACTTATTCAAATTCTGTTTCAGCAAAATGAACCCTGATGTTTGCTCTGATGTTTTTAAAGAATGCAGAACTCTTCCCTTCCCTCAGGATTTCTTCACACTGCTTGGTGAAGCTATTTATCTCAGAACACTTCCAGGCCCTTTGCTCAGGGCCCTGTTGTGCCACTGTCCAAAAACAGTAGCAGCAAGGCAGCTCAGAATCAAAGCTGTGGTTTAACAAGAAATATTAATGCAAAAGTCAGATTTAGGAACATTATCCTTACCTTGCATATGCAGGACTTCAGGACTGAAAGCTTAAGGTTTTTAGCCTCTTTGCAATGATAAAGGCATGTCAAATTCTAAAATTAAATCCTATCACTATGCTATCATTAGTCCAACACCTTAAATACAAGAAACTTTCCATTTACAGAGATGCACGGAATCTCAAAGACAGCCTGGAAAGATTGCTGTGATGACTTAACACCATCAGCTTTGGGTGACAAAAGAGCTTCCCCATCCATCCCTCCCAAGGCAGAACCTGCATAAGCTTTCATCTGCCAAAGCAACTGTTCTCTCCCAGGACAGATGCAGTTAGCTGTTTCCTGACCAGGTCGTTCACTGAACGCGCCCTAATAAACATTCCTCTGTTGTCCAGTATAATTATTTGTGATCAAGGCCAAATACACAATTCTGACAGGGATGTTCTTACAAGTTCACAGCCTGTAAAACTGTCAGGGCAAATGTCTCTTTACATGTCCGTTCTTTAAGTTGAGCTGTCAAGAAGTTACCAAGGGAAATAGCTTATATAACTATTAACTATGACTGGAAGTTCCTTCCTCTGTGCCTAGCTCTATTTAATTGCTCCTTTATGGTTTCCCCAGTGTATGTGAAGGTGGGATTAACTCCAGAAACTGTGGTAAACACAGGGGGTGAACTCAGCACCCCTGCTGCCACAAAGAACATGCATTAGGAAAATCAAGCACAGGAGCCTTTCAGTGCTGGTCTCATGAAAGCACCAGCCTGACAGCCCAGACACCACAGGCCTTGGTTAACTCTCAGCACTGAGACAGCCAACAAGTCCTCCTGCTCCATCAGTTCTTCCAGCTGAAAATACACAGTACCAGCAAAATCCCAGCATGGATACCCCAGAAGCTGTTGAAAGGAGGCAAAGAGCTGGTTTGTTGGCATACATTTTGGTTATACCAATGGTTTTGGTAACAAGGATGCTATTCAAACCAGAGAATGCCTTGTAACTGCTGAAATTCCTCTTATCAGCCACATAACAGCTGTCATAAGGAAACCACTCAGACTTTACTGTCCCGGCTAAGCTGACAACATCAAAATCAGTCCATTTTGCAGTAGCACAGTGCAAGGCAAGAGTAGCAGGAGGAAAAAATAACAATTCTGTCTCTAGAAAGAGGTGAGTGCATCACATTGTGCCTGTTTATTACCTGCAGTTTGTTATATCAGCAATAATTCCAGATAAAATAGGTAGAACCTTTTATTATACAGCCTGAGTGGCCAACACATCAGGGTTAAAAGGTCATGTACCTGTGTCTGTTTATTATGCAGCCTGCTGTTTTGCAGATTAGATTGCTTTTTCTATGTACAAAAAGGACTGAGATTTTACATCTTCCAACCAAGCACCACATCTTTCACAAGAAATCTATTTCTTCTTGGGATACCCTCCGCTTTTCCAAAGCCTATTCTTCACACCAAACGTGCCTGCTAACTGCTTCTGAAGAAAGAGCTCCATGTAGCTGCAGTTTCCTCTCACACAGCTCTGTGATTTTGCTGTCTTAAAGCAACACCTTGTCTTCTTCTATCACATTATCTCAATCAAAATACAGCCGAGGAATGAATATTTGATGCTATGAGGCAGCAAAGGACCAGCAACACAAAGCTCAGTGCTTCAAAGGAAGCATATCTTTGTGCAAGCCATGTTTTAGATACAGTTCCTTTCCTCCTGCTCTGCTACAGGTGCATCACACGGCTCTGTCCTAAAGTTCAGCACAGAGAATGAACTGAATATACGTGAAAAAACTCAGTCCAAAGAAATCTGAGGACCTGGCATATTGCAGCAAGAGCCAGAACTGAGTTTCCTACTTTGGTGTTTATGTGCTGAATCCGATACATTCAGAGACCTACCTGAAATGCAAGTCTCAAAACACAACTGGTAGGTCACACAGTTACCTACCAAAGAGTGACACACTCACTTGCTAACACTCAGTAACAAACAACACCCACAAGCATGACAGCCTCCTGCTGTGCCACTGCTGCAACCTAGGGAACATACTCAGGGCCTGCAGCTCCTGGGCTTCTGTATCTCTGAACACACAGAATTGAAAGGGACTGTAAGATCAGCAAGTCCAGTGTGTTGTAACCCCTGCACAAAAGGGCACAAAACAAGCTGTTGAGGCCATTTGAAAGGGTTAAGTAGGCTAGCACTAACTCAGAGGGATAAGCATTGCTCCTCCAGAGGAGGCAGAAGCATCACCACTCACCAAAACACTTTGTAGAAGTCTTTCATCTGAATTCCAGCTTTGGACTTCAGGGGCATCTTTGACATTAATTCCCATTCAAAGTCAGCACAGTTCTGCAATATCAAATAGGTACAAAATCAGTGCAAGAGGGAAGGCAAAAATCAATTTGGAGTAATTTGGCTTTTACATGATTGTACTCAGTCCTTTTCTATCTGTTATTGCATATTCAATTCCAAGTTTCCACGGCCTTAAAAAACAGCAACTGGTGCTGGAAGGAATTAACTTCTCCTTGTTCTGCTAATAGAGCAATTTTCCACTTGTCATTAAAAACATTAGGGTTGGAGGTGTTTGTAGCAAGGGTTACATATGAAGAGAGGGAATCTGACACGTGCTGTGGGACATTATTTGTCTGCAGATGTCAAAGTTTCATTAAAGAACTGACTCTTATTTTTTTAAGCAGACAAAAGACTCCATGGTAAAGCAGTTCACCCAGAGGTCTACTACTCTGCTAGTGATTGGAAACTCCATTCACAGCAGCTGGGAGCTACAACTTGCAGCAGGATTTGAGCAGCCTCATCACTGAGCAGACAAACCCAGAAGACCCCAAACCCAGCTGATTTCCATAAGAATTCCTTTTACCAGAGTCAGAAAACATCCCATGAAATAAGTCAGAGGAAAAAAAGCACCCAGATATTTTTCTTCTTGAGTGCTGCAAGACAGAAGGACGTGAAACACCACGCTTTGAAGCAGGAAAGGAAAAGCAAACCTCATGCTCTCCCCTACACTGTTATGAAGGTTCACCTAACCCAAAACTGCAGTTCTGTATGCAGTATACCACACAGCAGGCCCAGGAGATGCATCACTGTCTGCCATAGGTAGACTGCCCTGAAATGTTTTAGGCTGCAGTGTTCCATAGCATCTTTCTCACAGTACTTTAAAAGGGTAGAAACTATCCCTCGTGTGGCAGCCTCAGCTTGCCAGGGGTAAGAATAAGCTTTCTTGGCTTGCTCAAAGCACATTAAACAGCTTTAATCCCTTCACAAAGCTGTAGGAAAATATCATCTCTGCTTAAGTTTATTCTCTGGAACGGGACAACAGTGTTCTTTCCTCCACATCTCTTTACTCATCAAAAGGTGAGACACAGTGTAACAGCACTCAGATCTCAGACAGTGCCTGTAATCATTAGTCTAATAGAAATAAAACTCCGTGCAATTACAGAACAATGTTTAGTAGACTCATTCCAGATAACATTTTCCTTCCTAATGCTTCACCTCCACATCCTCCCTGGCCTGTGTTGCAACTATTCCTTTAAAAGCAATCAGCCTTGGTGAACTCCTTTGCCTCTTCAGGAATGCAGCAGGGTTATGAGAGCAGTCCTATCTATATGGAAATGCACATTTCAAATATATCCATCCTAGTAATCAAGTCCAGAGGAAACAATCCCCTAATATGGAGCTAATAAAAGTTGATTTTAAGTCAGCCTGAAGCTGTAAGCAATAAGGAGCAGATTTATAACAGTGGCTTTCATTACTGCTGTTTTTGTTCTTTACATCTACACCAGCATAAACCTATTGGTCAGCTTGCTAGCAAAGTTAGCTGTGTTCCCCAACCTCTCTTAGCTCAAACCATGTTTCTTCTTCCATTCAAACAGCTCTAAATCAGCCTGGCTAAGCAGAAAGGTTAGGTAAATCATGAGAGCTTGCCTTTTCTCCCTGGTCTAATCATTGAGGTAAGTTAAGGCATTAAGCCTTTCCCCCTCTGTGCTCCCCCCTCAGACACTTGTGAACACATGCCTTGTGCCATTAGAAGGCAGCAGTGCCCCCAGAATTATTGATCAGCCATTGAAATCCTGCTACAAGTGGCTACAAGACTATTAGCTTCAGAGTAGAAAAATAAGTCAGTAACTAGAATAGATAAAACATGAGAGAAAGCCTGTGACTTAATGTGGTCAAGTGCATTTTTCCTGTCTCCTCCCTTCCTCCCCATGGATCTTTGGCTATAAAAGGCTCTGATCATCTGGAATTGGAGCAGTGATGTGACAAAGCAGAAGGCAGCAGACCAAAGCAGACATATATCTCACAAAGCCCCTCCGCAGACAGCATTCAGGAATTCTGAACCCAACAGAAACCCTCTGTTCCACTTTGTGGTTCCCAAGTGCTGGGCACTGCTCCTCCCTGAAGGCTTTGGGTTCACCATAGGCCTTAGAGAAATAGTAGTTCCACTTTGTTTTAAGTAGAGGCAGATTGTAGATAGTGCCACTATTTCTGGATGCTGTGCAGTTCCTTCCAGGATCTCCCCCTGGGGACTGAGTAGTTGGGCGCATAACAGAAACATCTGCCTTGCCCAGGGAACAGCACCTCTCCAGCAAACATTAAAGAATGTTTTCTGCAGCAGCACGTGCTAAGAGCACATTTACCTGCAGCATTAACAGGTGAGCCTTTGTGCACGGCTGCTACTGATGATGTAGAACAGATACAAAAAAAAAAACCCCCCACAACATCAGAAGTTCCTGATCTTAAGAAGAATGATTGATTTTTCAGAGGGATGATGTAAACAGGATTGCATCAGCCATTTATTTTTTAAAGTGGTAAACTGTTGTCCAAAGCCTTTGGTACAGCTATTCCAGACTAAGAGTTTACTACTTAGACAGCAGATTATACTTCTAGCCAGCATCTTTCTAATTGAGCATTCACTCCAGATACATGCTGGGAATATTCTTTATTTTGTTCCCTCCCTACAACGACCACTTACTCCCTGGACACATACACACATTAATAGAATCCCAGGTCAGAGAGCAGTATAAACAGAACCATATATTTTTTGTTAAGAGAGGTTTGGTCTCCAGAGCTTGAAAGCATAAAATTGCCTCTAATAATAACCATCAAGAAAGCTCTTTGGGTAATTAACAAAGCTGACACGACAAACAAACCCAAAGAGGTAATTCCCCCAGCTCTAACATGAAATTAATGTATTATTTCTGCCCTTTCAACACTGCAGTCAGAGAAATCCTGTAAGAAAAGGCAGTAAGGTCGACTCCATGACTTCACTGCAGGCAGATCATCAATAAACTATTTGCTGCACAAGGTATGTTTATTTTGTCAATGCTCTGGTTCCAGTTTTACCAAAGAAATTCAAATCAATATCCAGCTATTGAGACTTCCAACCTGCCTCCATCTCATTGATATTTCTGTCCTGCGACAAAAAAATGTCAGTGGAATTAAACTGCTGAGCCATCCTCCTCTCTGTCTTTAACTCATAATAAACAGAGGAGCTGGAAGGTGCTTCCATCAGAGCTGATATCTGGCATACCTCTAACTTCTGTCTTTACCACTCAACACAACCTCCTCCTGTAGCTGTCATCTTCAGCATCCGACCTTCCCAGCTGCCTTGTCCCAGCAGTGAACGTAAGCTGCATGAACAGAGGGTACAGCTACATAAACCACTTTGCAGCATTAATTTCTGCCAGAGCTTGCAACAAGCAAATGATGCCCACTTATTTATAAAAGCACACAGCGTACAAAAGAGCATTTCCAACAGAATCCAGAACGTGGGATTAGCAGATAGAACACGTCCTTTCTTCTATCCTGTTTTTCAGGCTGTTAATGATGCTTAGGTTGTTTTCATGGGGAGCCATGCTCCTGATTTTTGTTCCCTGCTGAACAGAGACAGGCAACACCTGATTTTGGTATAGTCACAGCACACAGATGCATATTCTGCTACTGCTGGTTTAGGATGGAACTGTATAAACTTGTTGATTTAGAGCAGTGCAAGCCATGCTTCCCTTAAAAGAAGAAAAAGGAAAAAACCACAACAGCACGCCTTATTGTCCTTCATTAGGAATACAAGTCTTTAAAAGTCCCCAAACTTCCAGTCAAAGAGGTTGGCAGGAGTAAGAAATAAGGGAGATGTTTTAATGGGGGTACTGTCAGCATTGCCCATTTTACAAAACAGATGTGACAAAAGGCAACGTTCTCCCCACCCCTTACTGCATTTCCAGTACACTTGGAAGAGGAATGACTTTTCTAAACCCTAAACTGACATGGCTCCATATAAATCAATCTCCCATCACGCTCAGGAAAGGAGGACTAAGACAATCTCCTCAGCATCTCTCATATCAGCATCTAGCCTAATTACTTGTATATCCATTTAAGATAGGGTTTCCTAGCAACCTTAAGGATCTGTAATTAACATTGGGCTTTAAAAAAAAAAAAAAAGGCAGGTTTTAACACCCCTTGTTTTACCTCCAGCCATAAGCTGCACATAGCTATAAAAATGGAGTTTGATTGAAGTAAATTATCTCGGAAGCAGTTTAATGTTTAAATAACGGAGACGCTCCTCCAGGTGGCAAACCTGACTCTTAAACATGATATTATTAAGTTTTTCCAGCAATGTTTGGTCCCACATCATCGCAATACCTTACCAGGCTATTTCAAGTACAGTGTGGTTTAGGTAATTTAGGGAGATTTGAGCAGTATAGAACTGAGATGTTGATGCAATTCCAGCACTGTAAGAGTCAGAATTTGACCCTTTGTTCTGTGCCAACAGTTAACACAAAGCATCCCTTTTTTCCTCACCTCAAGTATTACATCTTTTGCTGTTTACTGTTATTCAGTACCAATAACAATGAAGTAAAATACTCATGTACTATCATTATTCTAATGCCTACAAGGATAGGAGATGCAGTTGCTAGCCATCATGCTGCTCAAAGGAGCCAAAAGTTATCAGTCCCGTTAGTTTTACGATTATTGACATTGATAGCATTAAATCCTAACTAGTCAGCTACAAAACCTATGGTGAAAAGCATGAAACACCCATAAGCATCACCCTAGCAGTGAATCTATGTTACGTGCCCAGAACTACAGCCTTACTAAATAAGACAAATGGCCCCACCAGCATCCGAACAGCTAACTGCATTAAGGAAATATAAAACTGTCTCTAACAATGACAAATCCCTCACACAGCCTTGGCTGCACAGCTGGAACCCCCACCGCCCTCACTGCCTTTCCTGGCCAAGCCTGGAAGGAGCAAGCTGGTTGTAATGACAGGAGAAGTCAAAGCTCATTGCAGAGGGAAAGAGCAAAGTGAAATACTGGCTAAGAGGAAACAGGAAAAAAAAATATCTCAGCTTAACAGAGTGTGTCACTTGAAAGCAATTGAAGACAATATTTCTATTAACGGGTCAACAGGAGACCTCCTGCTTTCCTCCTCTCCAACAAAGGGTCGCAGCCCTGTGTTGCACAAAGCACAGTTCAGACCCTGGCAGAATGGAGACAACGATGGAGTCCAAATGTGAGGCACCCACTGCTGGCAGAGGCCCATGACAAGCAGGGAAGTACAGTTACTGCACCATGTCTGGAAGCAATAACTTCAATTCTGCTAAAAGAAGTCATGCACCTGGATGGAAGAAGCTGGTAAAAGTAACAGCATTAAAAAAACACTTTGCATAAACTTCTGATAGCAGCAAAGTTGCGACAATGAAAGTTTTGACACTGATAGTGCTGGAGCTGGGCATTAGGTGAAGCTAAGGAGCTGCTGAGAGTCACAGCTCTTTATCCATCCACTCCATGGGCAATGCTATGGTGACAAGTGTCAACTGGAAACAGCTGAAAGAAGGCATCTCACACCAAAGCATTTCAGCTGTGTGAAGAGTGGCCTGGGCAGAGCCAAGCACTAAAGGAATAGCCAACTTTGCCTTGACAAAATATTTACATTTTGACATTGTGTTCTGAAGAACCATCTGCAAACAGTTCTGAAATATTACACAAATATTGAAATATCAGCTATACTTCTACATTACTATACAGAACGCCCTTATTGAAGTCACAACATTGCCATTTACTCAAAGAAAGACATTGATTTTTCCTTATGATGCCTTTGAATTTCACTCCTACTTTCAACCAAACTAAAAAGCAGGAAGAAAATTGCACATTAAAATAATGCACACAGCAGTTACATTTGAGCCCCCCTTCACTTTTCAAATATTTGGGTGTTCTCACTTCAGTTTATCTCCCTCCCCCTTTAACAGATTTCCACAATGATGAAAGCCTTTCCCCAACCACCTCTACCACAGATTCTCTGCTTTAAATCACTTCTCCATAGGCTGAAGTGGCAAAACCCAGCAGTAATCAAACACTCTTTTCCATTTCAAGCACTGCTATAGGCTCTAGGTCAATTAGAACTAACAAAACAGAAAAGACAGGTAGAACCAGAGTGACAAAGTCAAGCTTAGAGCTATATTAAAGCATGAGATAAAGCTCAGATGTGACAGGATTTTTAGACTAAATAACCTGCTCATCTGAGAGCTCTTCCACGTCTTTAGCTTGATCTTTTCTGTTCATATAGAGCAGGCTGCAAAGGTCAGGAAATATCAGATAGAGAAATGAGCTCTTACAATCTCTGCTATTCCCAGGATGCTGGGAAAAGGTAGCATCTTCCTGCGGTCTTTGGCACAACAAGCTTTTCAATAGTCAGCTTAGACATTTGAGTAACTCCCAATCCCCGCCGCACAGCCTTTGAGTTTCATAACCTTTGTATTGATGGTGGATTTTGAAGGTTGTTCTGAGGGGTTTTCTTCCCTCTCCCCTTTTTTTTTTTTTACAACGGCCTGCACAGCTCTGCTGCTGAAAAGCTGCCAACAGGACTCGGGGCTAGAAATTTTAATACAGGTTTAGGGCAAAGCTTCTGTTAGGAAAGAAAGATCACTCCCTTCCTCAGAAGGAATGGAGTAAGAAATGTGAGCATGACTTATCTCTCAAACAGAGCCCCTCAGAGTACCTCAAAGGAAAGGATGCCCCAGAGCAGCACTATGCAGCACTGCAGCCAAAACGCAGCACGATCCTAAATCCCCATCTAACAGGATTCAGCTGCTCCAATGCTCAAGCAGGAGATGATCTCAAAGCCAGCAGAGATCCTGGCTCCACAGCCCTTGGTTTTGGTGCAGAGCTGCTCTCACAGTGAGCACAGCCCCCAGCACCACCACCCTCCACCTCATGCACAAAATGGCAGCCGAGCTGCTTCACTTCTTCCTTCATTTCAATTGGGAGTGCTCAAATTACTCACCCTTATCAAAGTTGCATAACTCCATTAAGGAATCCAACTGCACCAGCTGCAAGACACACAGACCTCAATCTTGCTGCCGTTTCCATGCCCCACAGCAGCACTTGCAATAGACGAGCACTGTAGTGCTATCTATTGCACCTGAAAAATAATTATTTAAAAGAAAAAAAAAAACAATAAAACAAATAAAACACATCAATTTTACTCAGTTACACCTATTTCCTCTCAGAAAACCCCACCTCAGCCCCCCCCCTGGCCCCCTCCCCCCCCCCCACAGCCCCTCCTCAATGCTGTGCTGACTTCAGGAAAAAGCACTGAATACCTGTGCCGTCCAGGAGAACCTTTGCATGTGTAATACAAGGGATGCACCGTGAGCCTGTTTGCACTACGGGTGGAGCAATCCTTGTGCGTTCGGTGCTGCAATGAGCCATGCCTGCTTCATCATGCCTGCATGGGAACTGCTGAATGACGGCCTGAACCTCTGATTGATCACCTGAGGCGAGCAATGAGGCAGCCCTGGGAGCACAGGTGAAGGCAATTTACCTGTGCTGCTGCCAGAAGGGATGGAGCCTGGCTCCACCTCTCCTAGACCCACTTAAGAGCTGACTACCAGTAGGGAAGGATCTTTTTTTGTAGATTCTTTCTTTTGGAGTTTTCTAGTGGAGCCTAGGATTAGGGTAAGCTCTCTATTTTTATTTTATTTTTTTTAATAACCTGCTTAGCCACACTCTTGTATATTTCTTAATCATAACATCTGTCTATTCATTGGTTATATGCTGCTATGTTGGTGTCACACTCAGATGTTTCCAGCAGTAGAGATGGCAGCTCTGCACAGGTGTGCTGCAGAGCCTGAGCTGTGTGCTCTGTCCTCCAGCAAGAGCCACAAGGCACAGAGAATCATAGAATGGCCTAGGTTGAAAAGGATTACAGTCTTATCTGGTTCCCATCCCCGGCTACATACAGGGTCACCAACCATCAGACTAGGCTGCCCGGATCCACATCCAGCCTGGCCTTGAATGCCTTTAGGGATGGGGCATCCACAACCTCCTTGGGCGACCTGTTCCAGTGCCTCACCACCCTCTGGGTGAAAAACATCCTCCTGATATCTTCCTCCTAATATCCAACCTAAACCTCCCTTGTCTCAGTTTAAAACCATTCCCCCTTGTCCTATCATTATCCATCCTTGCAAACAGCCATTCCCCCTCCTGTTTACATGCTTCCTTCAGATACTGTGGAGCTTTCAGCCCTTCGAGGTCCTTCTGATGCATCATTTTGCTCTCTCTGCTGTTGTTATCATGCTCCAACCCTCAGATGAAGGAACACTGCGTTGTGGTGACATTCCCACAGGAAAACAACGTGGCTGTAATCGCTTCCTCAAGAGCATTCATTTATGTGTGATGGGGAAAGGAAAGGGGAACAAACCCAACCCTGCATAAAAGCAGTGCTTTGAGCAAAGCTCTGCGATGATTATTGAGGAAATAAGTTCCCCGATTAGAATGGCAGAGAGGAAGATTGCACACGCAGGCTAAATTGCACTTTACAGGGAGGTGGCACAGAAGGGCTTTCTGCTGAGGTTACACTTAAATTGCAGCCGTTGCTAAAGCAAAGAGCTCACAGTTTATGCATGGAGTTAAATTATGCATCCAGCAGGCAGGACGTTTATGGAAGGAAAAAAACATAAAGGCAAGTCAATAGATTACTGAATTGCCACCACACTTTGAAAGGACAAAAATAACTGTAGTGATAGGGCATCAAAAATAAGCCACAAACATCCATTATTCACCACTGTCCGGTATTCCTGAGAGAAGCAGCTCAGCTCTTGAGCACCCCTGGACTCATCGTCAATGTTGAAATTGTAAAGTAACCGTATGCATCTCTGCCCTGTGAGTTCTGATGCCTTAAGAAGAGCCGCCAGATGCTTTGGGGAAATCTGTTCATCAAAGCATGGCATGTGATGGTGAGTGGCTTTGCAATGCTTTCTTGAGGCATTGCTGGGGTAAGAAGGCTTGTTCACACTCATCCTGGTGCTCTGGGCTGCTGACACTGAGGTACACTGTGCCATTGGCACAGCTGCTTGGAGGTGTTTGGCTCTCCTCAGTGGGGCTCAGGTGTTACAAGGAGGGCAAACTTCCACAGTGCATCCTTCTTCAGAAACTGCTTTTTTTACTAATACCGTTTTTCTGCTTGTCTCTTGTTTAAACCTAGCTGTTATTTTCCTGGGAAGTCTTCATGTGTTTTTTTTTCCCATTGTTTTTACTATGAGTGGAGCATATGAAGTCCCTAACGAGGATACAAGTCATACTGTTTTATTGTTACGAAGGGAGAGGTGCACAAGGCACTACAACACGTGCTTTCTGTCTGGTGTGGAATTGCTCTAAGTAGTCCTAGAAGAGACTGTGAGTGATAACATACCGCATATTTACCATGTGCTATATCTAATTGCTTTTAATTAGAAGTACAAGCCTTAAATTTGTGATCCAGTAACTGTAATGTTAGGATCATTGGGATGTTCTGCTCACCAGCCTTTTTTATCGCAACCACAGTAAAAAGGTAATGCAGGATTCAGTCGAGCATTTTCAGTGTAACATCTCAAACTGTCACTTAAAATGTACAAACCCTTCTGAGCAAGGGAGATTTTTTTTCTACTCCCACTGTTCTGCTGCTTTGTGCTTACTTCCCTAACGGTGCCTTTGACAGCAGAACACGGCTTCTGACTTCTGGTCAAAACTGCAGCTCAGTTCCTCCCCATTTTCCCCTCCCTCCTTGTGCACTGCAAACCGTTGTCCAGGCTTCATGCCCCTGCTTAAACACACGGGTCATCAAGTCTTTGCTTGCTGCCATGTAGTTATCCTTCAGTACCCCCCCTGCAGGAGGTATCATTTAGGGATTAAAGAAAAGAAAGGATTGGGGGGGGAAGAATGTATCTGAAATGTGTAGGAAAAGTAATTTAAAGCCTTGAAAGTGAAGAGATGAGAATAGAAGTGGTGTGAAAAGGAAGAACTACTTGGGTTCTTCTGAAGACCTTTTAGTAAAAAGAGGTGTGGCACAATCTGCAGAATTACAGACCTTTTCAAGAGCTAGAAATGTGGGAATGTGCATCTTGGAACACTTGCTAAAGCTTTTTTTTTGTTTTTTTCTTAAAGCCAATAATGAACTTTCAAAGGAATCTCTGACATGGAGCATTAAGCATCGAGATGGTCGAATAGACCTTAAGTCTTACAAACAAATCTGTCAGCACAAAAGCCTTGACATTAAGGACAGAAAATAGAAGATGGAGGCTACCCTAAACATTTTCCTTTAGTGAAGTGTAATGGGCCACCTTTGGACTCATAGGAAGATGCATACAGATGATGCACTAGATATTTTTTCCCTGTCTGTAATTACCAGCTTGAGCTGAAGTGCATCTGAGACTGAGGAATTGCAGCTGTTGAGCAGGGAAAATTGTAGGGAAAACTGGGGCAAATACTCATAAATGAAGAACCAAGAACCTGAGGAAGGAGAAAGAAAGTGGAAAATTGAAAGCAAATGTATAGAGTGATAATTGATATAATGGCAGAAACTGAAAGGCTTCAGGTATCTCAAGCATGTGGATGTGCAAGGCACTTTCACAAACATTAGAATATAAGTATTTTTCTGTAGGAAGTGATGAAGAAGAAAAATAGGAAGAAATGGATGAGCAATAACTGCTGCTGCTGTACTGAAAAGAAGCCTTTCCCCTTGCAGATTCCTAGGCATACATCTTGTGTATACTAACAAAGCCTAAAAGGTCCTTCTGATTTGTTCAGCCTTGATGATATGAATGAAGCTCAGGGAGTGTCTTGCAGTAGCTGTGGCATCCGTGTGCTGAAAGGACCTGTTGCACACCTGACTTTCTAAAGTTGGGGTAGAGAGAAGGGCAGCTTGTGTACAACTCCACTGAGGCTCCTCTGAAGAGCTGCACTGTGAGCCCATCTGCCTACAAGCCACAGGATAGATGGAATTGGGCAGTAAATGTAGAGATAAATGACTCATGAAGATGGAAGCAGCCCATAACTTGTCCATGCATAACAGAGGAAGGTTGAGATAAATAAAAGGATATTTCTTTTTCCCCCAGGAAACATAGGAAGTAAAATAGGTAAGGGAGATGGCATCTCAGCAGACTGTGACACAAGTAGCTCATGCAGCTAAGCATTAAGAATGGTTAAAAAGTAGAAGAAACATCTTAGAAAGAAACACTTGGAATTGTGGCAGTAGGTTCTGAAGAATCGGAGTTTCTTAACTCTTGTTTTAGCTGAGAACTTGCCTGGTACTGTATCACCAACAAAGAATTAACTCAAGGAGGCCTATTGTAGAAACCACTGTGATATTTTAGGGTGCAGCTGTGTTGCAATTCGTAATGTCTTGGTCCCAGATAGTGTAGAATAACTGATATGATGTCATGAAACAAAGTACTGAAAAAGCTATGAGCAAATGCAGCCATCTCCTCCTACATGTGTGAACAGAATACCATTGGCAACTGCCAAATGATGTTGTGCTGAAATACGATTATTTAAAGGGAAGATGTCCCAAATAAACTTCCATAAAAATGTTAAGAAATGAGATTAGAATGGTCAGCAGCCAGCTCCAATCTGCAGCACCAAACGCAAGGAGGCCAAACACCTTTTTGGCCTTTCCAGATTCTATTATAAAACAAACCGTAAAAACCAATGATGTAATTATTCATTTCTTCCCTTTTATTTTTGAGGTATAAAAATACCAACACGAAGGGGGAGGGAAAGGAAGGACCCATAATTATTTCACAGAAGCTATTAAAACGTGGTATTAAAATAAACTTAATGAATAGATATTAATATCTGGTTAAGGCTGCTCTGACCTCCCATCTTACAGGTCCCTTTTATGTCTTGTTTGATGAAAGTTTTTTGAGGCTGCGAAGCAAAAGGGCAAACTGATTTATGAACAAGACTTATTGTTGCACTGGCAGATTTGTATAATGAGAAATATATTAAATCTAATGAGGGGAAAGCGTGCCTTTCCAAGGCAGTAAGTTTCCACCATGATTAAGTGATTCAATATCCCTCAGTGGATTAATTTAGACAATGCAGGAGGCATGCAGCCACTGTTGCAACCTCTTGCTCTAATGACAAATGTTAAGCAATGTCAAGTATGTTTTCTATTTCAAGCTGTGGTGATAAAGTGAGAGGATGTTCACTAAGAGATGAGTTAACAAGGGAATTTGCCCTGATGCCAATGCACTGGAAGATGCATCTCTGTTGCTTTGCATTGGAGAATGGCATGGCTTGTTCCATTTGACCATCTGTAAGCCTTATTCTACAGCCACCAACCTCTACTGGTGTAAAAACTGGTCTTCAGATCTTTAGTCAAGTGTTGGTAGAATAGGGTGGGAGAGCAGAGTTTGAGCTGCTGGTGGTGGTACATCACAGTAAGAAATGTGTGAGGAGAAACGCAGTGGACAGAACTCAGAGCCAACGCTGTCTCTGTGCTCCTGGAAACGGTCATGGTCAGCGTAGGTATGTCTTTAGATGCAGTTCTAGAGCTTGGAATCTTGATGTCCCTTCAGTGAGCACTATTTCGGCAGCAGAAGCAGCAAAAATATCCTTGACCTCACCTGCTTTGAAGTATGAGAGGACAGACTTGTGTCAAGAGAAAACAATTGGTATTTGTCTGAAATAAAGCAATAAACCCATCCCACCACACTGAAAATACTGATTAAAGGAAGGAGAGCATGTGAAGATGGTGGAAAGCAAGGCCAAAGAAGCCAAACATTGACAAACTTAATTAAATTTCTAATGAAAACAGAGACAGCCTGCAGTGATTACTCTGTGTAACTGAGACTAATACACCAATTAGGCTAATTCATCCCCCAGTGCTCTAAACACCGTTATAAACTTAATCCATATTTCTTGTCATATTGTCAACAATTGACTTCCTTCATTTGGGACACTCCTGGTTTGGGCACAAAAGGCAACAGATTCTTTTTCACTAGGGAGATGCTCTATGGGAGCAGATAATGTCCTCCTGGCTGCAGATTGTCCTCTAGGGAGTCTCTTTTCTTTCTTTCCCAGACTTTCGTGGGAACCCTAATGTGCGCTGAACACATAACGAGTCTAGTTCAGGATATTATTAATTAGTGAATTCAGCAGTTGGAAAAACATTATCTGCATCGGCACAGATGTGCAATGGAGAAGTTCCATGTTTCCATTGGGCTGAGGGAGACCTGCACAAGGTGAAGTTCAAACTGTTCCTGTTGGTCCCACATTTCTGGGCCTGGTGTTGCAAACGTGATCAAAATATCAGGTTGGACAAAGCAGCTTGCACCCAAACTGAAATAATTTCTTCCTCAAGTACTGTCCATCAGCTGTCCATCACAACACAGGCCTGCATTCCAGATCAACGCCCTCTTGTGAACTTGCAGAAGTGTTAAGGCATGTTTAACCCTTTGACATGCCAGCACACAGAAATTTCTTCTGTTGCAAGTGGAAATTGTAATAGAAAGGTCAGAGACCACCTCATGGCTGTTCTGTGTCTCCAGGAGACAAATCATGGGCAAAACAAAGAACAAGCATTTGGCAACGTTGGCTCAGTTGCCTGTCAATAATGTAAACTTAGATCAGCTGGTTAGATACAGTGGCTGCATCAAATAAATACTGTCTCTGGCAATTAGCAGCACTTAATTTTGAAAATGAGCTAATATAATCAATTATGTCTTTTAATTTGTCAGACAGTATCTTACAGGGTTTAATTTTCTGCTACTACACCTTTCAAATTATCTTCAGGTGCTGTTTTGAATGCGATCATTGATGCTCATTCTGAAACCATTAGCACTGAAAGTGCCCCCCACATAGAGACAGCCAACCCTCGGTGTCAGTGATCGATGGAAAGAAGGCAGCAGGTGATGTCCTGGTCCAGCCAACATTTCCCTGTGGCATCAAAACTTTTAGATTTCCACATCAATGAGTGTGAATCTGTACTGCTGCTGTGTGAAACGTGCGTCTGGCATGTCTTATTTTTATCTCATCCTGCTGAAGGATAACGCTATTTCAGGAAGTTTTACATGAGTAGATTAGAATTATTACCAGCAGGAGGATATGCCATATGCAGATTGTGAATGGCATAAAGAGCGTGTGTATGCATGTATTTCCTTCCCTCCCTCTCTCTGAATCAGATAAGCTGCGCTGAGCTGCCTTGGGTTTGCACAGAACTTGGAATTGAGAGCTTAAGGAGTTTAAATTAAGGAACTGCCTTTTTTAGATAGGAATTGTGTTATTTGAATGAACTATTAACTTACTAGTCTAACGTTTTATTCACGGATGATTCTAGGAATTGATGGTAAATGCTTGGCATAGCTTCCTCCTTTGTATTTCATCCCCCAAGCAAAGGTAGTTCCCCAATAGTTCAGCAGAAGTGGGGGGAGAAGGGGATGGTTGAGTGATGGAGGTCCAGCTGTGGGCAGGCACACAGCTTTAGCTGGTGAGTCCCATAGGGCAGAGTGCCCAGGGCACAAAGGTCACTAGTTAGGGAGCTGTGGATGGCTTCCTAGGGAAGATGTGGAGGCAAAGGGGAAGTTTTCCAGCATAGGATATAGTCTGTTTCCTACGAGCAGCCACGCTTTGTTTTTTCTTTGCAAAATCTCTGCTCTTGCAGAGATAGAGAACAAAACTCCGCTTGATCTCCTTGCTTTCTTCTTTCTAGTGCAGCCCTCCTGCATGTTTCTGTGTTATCCACTGTTCTGCAGGCTCTCTCTGCAAGACAGGCATGCTTCAAGGTAGACAGGGCCTCAGGAATGCCACTGCTCTGCACACAACTCCTGAGAACTGGCTCTGAATTTATTGGAAGAAGTTCTTAAGCTGATATTCTTCAGTTCCTGTAAAGGCAGTAAGGAAGCTGCCTCCCTCAGTGGACACACAGCCGTGGCTCAGTGCTCTCATTGACTACACACTGTATCTGACTCCTCTGTTTCTTTACCAAGCTACCAGGTATTTGAGGATGACAAGAAACAAGAAAGCTGTTTTACTCATTCTTAGGTGGTCAAAGCTTGAGAAATACACAGCATCTTCTTTGGCTGCTCTTGTCTCTTCAGGCAGCTTTGTTTGTGCCTGACCTAGGCAGAAGAAAAAGCATTTAAACATGAAAGCAATTATATTTATGCAAATAGAGCAAATGTGCCTTTCGTTTTGTTTGTAATGAGCGCTGTGCTTGCATAAAAGCTGTGGTTGAATGAAGAGCCAGTAGGCATTGCTGGCATTTGGCTGATTTGCTTAGCTTGGAAGGAAAGCATGCTTTCCAGCAGTGTGGTAAGTTATGAGCCATATACGTTGAGTCATTTCATTGAGAATCTTCATTTCCTCTTAAAATTGGCTCTGCTCAGCAGGAGACCCAAGCACAAATCCATAGGGTCAGCTGCAAGCTTGCTCTGTGCTTCCAAGCCTCTTGTTTTGCACGATAGCAGCAGCCAAGCTGAGCAGTCTGCAATACCTAAGACATTTCTTCTTAGCATTTACCACTTCAGAAGCTTCTGAAACATGTGTAAGGCAGCAGCAACTCAGATATTCCCTTCTCAACTTTGAACTGCTTCACAAGCAGCCACCAAGGTCAGAAGCCCAGATTTGAATGTAATAATAATTTTATTCAATTTACAGAAATAATGTGATTTCTCAAAACGTGGGAATTAGCAAGTCAAGCCCAGAGAATTCAAACTGCCCTGAGGCTCAGCTGCCCTGAAAGAATCCGGTAAAACTCCATCTCAAGTTAGCAAGAAGCAGAACACGGCATCTATTTTTATGATGACATCCTTGAGGTCAGCCCAGCAACGGGGAGGGGAAGAAATTAAAAGGTAGTTTCTCTGAAGACACCTATTTTACAACACTTTCTTTGCTCGTAGCTTGTTAATTTTCACAGCAGAGTTGCCTTGGGATGTGAATTAAAGAAACAGATGAAAAAAGTCTTGTGCCTCTAACTGTACCGCAGGCCCTACGCATACTCCTGTGCCTTTGATGAGAAACATTAAACATTTTTAATTTAGCACATCAATTTAAAAATCTAATTTTTTTAATGCTTTGTAGCAGCAGACGCTTTTCACGGTGCTGTCACTACCACAGAAGAATTATGAGAAACTTGAACCGCGAAAAGTAAATTAGAAAAATCTCATTTCAGTTACTCTAAAAAGAGGGGAAATTAGATTTTGATTAAAATCACTCACACATACAATTTTAGGTAAACTAATTTAGCAAGGCTGACTATATAATTTTTTTGCTTGCCTCCTCGTCCCATAGCAGCAGCTGCCATGGCCCTGGGGTGGGAGGGGAGCTGCCAAGCGTGGCCATCCCTGGTCAGTCCCATGGGAGGGGAGGTCACCGACTGCAGGAAGTGCTCACAACTTGTCCTTGAGGTGCCATGTTGGATATTCTTGTCTTTACCAATCTCCTCAGCTGTAAGAGCAACCAGAGTCACTGCTCTTCAACTTTCTGATAGACTTGAAAGGAATTTAATGCTTTGACTTTGGGGACGGGTGAGGGATTTGCAGAAGGCGCTCTGGTTTTGTTCTAGTTCGTGTTGCTTTGTGACTTCTCCATGAATTTGGTGTGATTTTCCTGTGTCACTTTAAGCTATTGCCTGTATAATGGCAGCGAGTATTTTTGGATCTGCCCTGAGAGCAGGATTTAAATGCATTCTGTGCTTTTGGGTTGCGATTTGGCATAGTGAACATGCAGCTGCATTCTCCTCCATTGCTTGCAGAGTCATTCAGAGCCTGATTTTGGAGGTGACTCTGCTCCTGTGCATTTCAGCCTGGTTGAACCAAAAAATGTTCTAGTGAAAGTAATCAACCGAGTTCTTTCCCCTGCTGCTTGCATTTGACTTTGTGCACAGTCAGAGATGTTCCCTGAGGCATCATCCTCAGCACTGAAACAAGTCTTAACTGGGACCAAAGTGATGCATGTGTTGCACAGGGATGAATTACACACAGGTAGCCCTGCAGAGCCTTCTTCTACTTCGTGTCCTCTTTTCTTCCACCAGTAACCCAGATGCAGTAGTAAGTACTTTTTCCCTGGATGGTTGGATCAAGTGAAGTCAGTGAGCTTTTATCTCTTCTCTGCTTTGATTTAATTTGAATACCCTTATAGCAGAAATACCACGATCAAAGATGAAATGCATGAAATGCGAAATGAATTTATTTGGTCCTAATATTCATGAGATATTTGTGTGTTTTTATTTAACTCCAGACCCAAACATTTGCAAGAATGGTTGATGTTTTAAAGATCTGTAAGGAGACTGAGGAATAAGACGTCTGACACAGAGAACTGGGACTGAAACTTTACTAAGAATGCTGCCATTGTGCAAACCAAGTGCACACCAGTAGGAGAGCAGTGCCACGACTGAGCAGTAGCACAAAGCATCACAGGAGGGGGAGTGATTGGTAAATGATTGATCTGCTCAAAAGACATCACAGAGGTGATGCAAGGTAAGCCTTGGCATAAACACATAACCTTAGAGATGACAAGGCCCGTTTCCCCTTTGCTCCCAACTTTGCTCTGAAGCATGAGCAATATTAGTCAAATTCTATTTAACCTTTCTTTCACTGCATCTGCTTTTGTTTGTTTGCATCTGTGGGAGCACCAGAATCTCTCCATGGGTGAACTTTCCTCTGCTTCTATGCAGCTGGGATCTCCAGCATAAGTGTGTAATTTGTACCCGTGGTGAACCTGCCCCATAAATGTGATGTTTAAGTCTTTTTAGTACTGTAGCTTTTAAACTGCAGATTGCTGGCATTGTTTTACCCATCTTCACAATATGCTCCCTTTTTATTAGCTTGTTCTGGCCTTTTAAGTATATGATTAAACTATTTGGTAGTTTTATTGTAAGATCCATAAAATAAGTAATTTACAAAGAAACTTAAAGCAGGTTTTATTTCCGTGATAACTGTTCCTAGTGTCATAGTTCTGACATAACAGTGAGTCAGATGGGGAGCTGACCTCTGTGCCTCATGCATGGCACAATGCATGGCCTCAGCACGAGGACACTGGATGGGGGCTGAGCAGCTTTTGCAGGATGGCTGCACAGAATCCATGCTGAGGAGTCCTGAGGTCATAAACTGTAAATAAATCCGAATACCATGCATGTTGTATCTTTTTCTCTAAGCAAATGTGGCTCGCAGTTGGAGACCATCAGCGTCCTGTTATTATGTGTATGATCAGAGCCGTCTGTGGCTTTGCCAAGGCTGATATTTATTTCATTTTTGGTGTGTTTTTGTGGCCAGGAGCCCACAGGAACCAGTGCCCTTTCCGTTCTGCCCTGCAGCAGTTTGCAGAGCAGCGAGTCACGCCTGCACGGAGCTGCAGCCAAGCTCATGTCCAGAAGTCGTGTGCTTGGCAGCTCCTCCTATGCAGGCAGGAGTTGATGAATGCCAGCTGAATCCATGGTGATAGGAGTCAGCGTGGCAATGCTGCCCGTGGAAACCAGAGCTGCTGACTGTCATTGCTTCCTGCTCCCAGGCTTTAATGCACTGTCACTCACTTTGGCTTTGCTACCACTTACACCTTCCTAAATCTGGAATGAACTTGCTTGTTGATGAGAGCCAGAAGGCATTAAAAGGAACAGGAGCCAACAGTCAGTTGCCCTCCCAAGGAATGACCAGCACAGCACATTTTTTTGCTGCACAGGAAAATTAGTGTGGCTTCCTGACTGTAACTGCAAGCAGACTGCCTGCTCTCAGGAGATCCAAGGAAGGGATGACTTCCTGTGTGCTGCTGCTGAGGAGCAGAGGAGGATTTAAGTGGTGCAGCTGGAAGTGAGGCAAGCACCCAGCAGCCAGATTGCAGTCACTGCAAAGGGAATGGGGACCAAAGCAACGCAGCCCCATGTGGGGTGGTAATGGTTTTCCACTCAAATCTGTCCTCTGCACTCCAGATCTGACAGCATAAGGACCCATACACAGTGAAAGAGTGATGTTCATTTTCCCCTTTTGGCTTCATAACTGCAAAAACTAAACATTATTTCTTGCAATAGGTCAGTGGCAACTTTCCCTAGGAGGGACCAGCCAGGCATCCCAAAGTGACTGACAGGTATAGTCAGACAGGCAGTTTGATACTGGATTAGATGGTAAAAATGTACTGTGTTGCTATTAGCTGTAGTAGTAATGGTGGGGATAGACATACTGGTATCTGTCATGAAAGTATTAAATCCAAAATTACTCATTGTTATCAGCACTGATAAAAATCTAGCTATCAAATTCTTAAATTGGTATCTAGAATGATGAACTCTCGGTCTCTGTTATCACACTGATCAGGGACAGGCTGCTGCTGAATCTGTCTGGACTCTTGCCTCGTGCTCTCTCTCCCAAATAATATTCAAAGCCCAACACACGGAGCAACAGCTGGATTCTGCAGACAGATGTGGGGAGCAGTGAGTCAGTGAGATGGCAGTGATTAGTGTGATAAACAGCTATCACAGCACACAGCTGCCTTGTGGCTCGCAGGGTTTTGCAGCAGCAAGGCAGTGATGTCCCTGCCCAGAATGTCCCCATGCTGAGCTGCTGCACAGCAGGGCTGTCTGCCAACCTCAGAACCTTACAGCTGCCCCTCAGAGGTGGATGCAGCCCACAGCTTTATGGGCACTCGTAGAGGTGGTCCAATTTCCTCACTGAGCTTTCTGAACTCTCCCTGGCCTGTATGGTAGGCATCATTTCAAGCTGGAGGCGCTAATTGGTCATTGACTGCCAGACTGTTCATGGTGCCATAACATGACTTCACTTTTGCCAAGGGCTCAAGTGCTGCTGGTGCTTTGGATACCCTTTAGATACCCTTTGGATACTCTTTGGATACCCTTTGGATGCCATTCATACACTGCTATTTCAGAGGTACAGAGAAGGCCTCGTATTTAAGACACTGCATAGTGCCAAATGCTCCAAAAACAAGGATAAGACCATGAGATGTTCATTGCAAAAATGGGTTCCAAATGTCATTGCCTTTCCTTTATCACCACCAGCCTGCTGGTGTCCCAGCATGTAGGAATGCTCCAAAGCAGTGTGGCTCTCCCTAACTTAGTACCTCCTGCAGCAGCGATATGAAGCCAAATTTTGTACTAAAGCATATGAAAAGAGTCTTCTGCTTACCACTTTAGTTTTAAAGCAGAGTGATTTTTGGTGAGAGGAATAATTTAAACCATTGTAGCTATTTTTGAATGTGAATCTTTTCTATAACCTGAGAGCTAGCTTCTTGCCTGATGCAATGGCACGCTAAAAGCATAATGCATACGTAGGGAGAACAGAAAGGCAGGGTTATCATCCCCATTTCACAGGTGAAATCTGAAATGCAGTGGAGATTGAGTGATTTTTTTCCCCAAACCACATTGGCACTGAAAAAAATCTCTCCAGACATGAATGAAGATGCATCCATCCTGCAGTTATTATGGGAGGAAAGTGCAGCTTGTGCCTGCAACTGCAAGGTGATGTACAGTCTTCTGACTTTCATGTTTGCATTTGGGTGGAGGGACTTGGAGGGTGACAGCAAGGCTGCTGGGGGCTGTGTTAGATGTGCCTGTGCAAGCATGGTCTGGGAAAAGGGGATGGTTGTGAGCCTGGAGTCTTTCAGCACGTTTAATAAAGATCTTTCCCGTTGCATCAAGCGGAGCTAACAAAGCAGTGCCTGCACACACTTGATCAACCTGAGATCCCTCATGGCTGCCCCTGGTGTGTGTGTGCTCAGTGAGGGCTGGAAGGTTGCAGAACAAGTCAGCTGGCAGCCTCTCTCCTGAAGCAGCCCCTTGCATGGCTCCCATTGCTGTGCTGAGAGCCAGCTGGGTGCATGGAAGTACAGGAGGGCTTTTGCATATGGGAAAATATATTGGGAGAAGGGGTGTGAAACCTCCCTGCAGAGTGGCATAAATTATCTGTTGAAGAGCTAGTCTGTGGCCATCACCATTACCTGAATTATAGGTCTTTAGTCTGAACAGCTTCAAAGCAAGCTGTGTTTTTTTGTATATTACCCCTTCATCCTTGAATATTTAGAAGATGAAAGGAAGGATTTCAAGCACCGGCGGGGAATTTAGGCAGGAACAGAACGTTCTGTTACTTATTGTGTACACAAAGGATGTTTGTCTTAATTAAGGTGAAAACTGAGCAAGACTACAGAGGAGCACTGCTCTCTGATGGCGGATGGAATGTACCTGAGAACAGCCTACCTGTGTGAGCTTTGACCAGGTCAGACCACGGTCCTGATTGTTCAGGTCAGTTTCTGCTGAACTGTCAGATGTGTCATAAGGCAAAGCTGCTGAAAAGTAAGTTAGAGCAGGGAGTGAAGTGAGCTTATGATCTTATCAATAATTAGAAATCGACTTGAGTAGGCTTGATGTTTTTCAGAAGGAAATATCCAGTACTGATAGCGACTAATGTTTGCTTGGGGGTCTTTCTGGTAGACCAGAAAGCAGCTTTTGTGAGGCATAGCTGTGTACAATGCCAAGAGAAATGAGAGCTAAATAAAACGGAGAATATACATCACCCATTTACATTTATTGCACATTAAACCTTGGAGCACACAAAAGATAATGACAGATGCAAATTGAGAGCACTTGAGCGGTGTGTCTGTCAATGGGGAGCAGGCACAAAGCCAAAGACCCATATTTCCACCAACCACATGCTTTGAGGTGGGGTCAGGCATGAACTGAGCTACAAAGTGTGGTCTATGAGAATGTAGGCTAACCTCTGCCTGCTAGGATCTATTTTTGCATCCAGACTTGGCAATCAGTTATTTGCAGCAGTGGAACTGAAGCAGATGCCCCAACGCTGCCTTTGCACATACAGAATTCTGATCCAGAGAGCCTATCCTGGGCTCCTTCAGCTTGCTTGTTTTAGGAACCCAGCTGAGATCAAATCCCCATTGAACAAAGGCAGAAAAGGCAGTCCCTAGCCTGAAGAATTTGAATACAAAGAATAAGCAAATAAAAGTGTTGGCCTTGTAACTAATATACTGGCATAAAGACAATACATTGGAAGGCAATTTCCATCCCACTTGATGTGGAGTCGTGTATGTGTCATTGAAGCTCACTGTCACCCCAGCTGAGCAAGAGGGATGTTACTCTCGCCTGATTCACCTAGGATCAAAGTGCTTATTCGTTTTAGATCACTGTTCTTTATTCAGCCAGCACAGCTCTATGCCTCTAATGCAAAAACTTCATTTCAGATGGAAAAAGTAGAGCAAGGTGCAAGTTTCTGCACAGCTGGAGCACAGCTACAGCACTGGAGAAACATCTGCATAGAGCACAGAGCCCTTCAGATGGCAAGCGAGCAAGTCAGCAAGCCTCTATCAAAACAACCCCCGGGGCAACTGCCTGGAGAGCTCATCCTTGGTCAAGTATTTGTTTTCAAGGAGGAGTTCTGGCACCCAAGCCATAGTGTTTGCCTTCAGCCTTTCTGTGTCTCCCCTCCTCCTGTGAGCGGATTGCTGTGAGAACATCTTGCTGCTTCCTTTGCTTCTGCTGCACCAAACATCCATCAGTGCAATGCTGAAAAGGAACAGGGAAAGGGGCTGGAAGCACTTTAATTACTGTGAGTGCTTGTTTTGTGTTCATGTGATTGCTTCCTATGATACGGGAACTTCTCTTTCGTTCTGCAAGCATGGTGTTTCTATTTATCACGATGAAACCAGAGCAGCAAATTAGAGAGGGAAAGGGAGCAACTGCATTGCTCTGTTTGTAAGCAAAACTGGCAGTGCATGCAGAGGAGCAACAGTTTCTGTTGGAAGCAAGTGATGGACTTTCTCCCTGCTGAACTCCTTTAGCTTTCACTTCCTGTTCTTCATTTGCTTTTAAAAGATTTCTCAAGCTCTTGCCAAGTTTAGAAGAGTTGAGTGCTATTATTCCCATTCACAGAGAAAAAAAAAAAAAAAGTAGATGGAGAGAAGCTTCTATCTGTGAACATTGGTTGATCCCATTCTTTTTAATACTGAAAATCTGATAAGGAAAATGAGGTGCAGAACCAGACACCTCTTGGGCTCCAGGGGTCACTGAGCAGCAATGGGCAGCACTGCACACCATGAGCTGGGGCAGCTTCCAGACCTGGAGCTCCTGGTGGTGGGAAGGGTTCTGTTTACATGAAGTCACATTCCCTCAATCACCTTTTCCATTTAATTTTCTGTGCTTTGTGCTGCCTGCTAGGGATCGTTAAGCAATACTCCTGTTATCACTGCATATCACTTAGTGTGCTTTGCTCTAATAAGCTTTTGTAAATAAAACCCAGAGAGATGAAAAGGCCAACGTCTGATTACGAGCTACCAATTTTGTCTCATTAAGTTCTTATAAGGAAAAAAAGCAAATAGAATCTTTATCAATCTCACACACTTACAGCTCTGAAGAGAGAGCTTTCCACATTCATTAGGAAGGATGCTGAGAACAGAGATGTGTTTGCAGGCACTTCTGCCTTATGAAGTTGCTGAGGGATGTTTTACTGATGATCGGCCGTTACTTCAATCAAGAGATGAGAAGGCAAAGATGGAACCAAAGGAATCATAAAATATTCAAAGGCTGTGGTTGGAAGGAGCCAATACACAATGGTGTGCCATATTTGCTCTTCAGATGCTTCTATTGATGGTCTTCCCGCATACTAAGATAGAAATAACTTTCCTCCTGGAACTTACTGCATTTCTATTTCAGTAGCTGTTGTGTAGAATTATCGATAAACGTGGAAAAATGTAACAGAGGAATTGTGTGGTCAAGCTGAGTGGACATCTATCTGCTGATCAACAGCATCTTGCCTGTCATTTTGTATTTCTTTACTTCTCACAAGAGAACCAGCCCAGAAATTGATATCATTTACTTCCTTGCCCATCTTTTTTCATCCGTACTATCCTGAATTATGTTATTAGAATCATCAGTTTAAAGGACAAAATGACTACTGTGGCCAATTTTTGTAACTATTTCAACTGAGGGCTCCATGAGAGCTCAGCAGGCAGAACTTCAGCTCTCACTCAGTGAATGGGAGAAGGTTTTCTATTGCACTTATTTTCTTAAAATTCAGGGTTATATCTGCCCCCAAAACTGCAATTAGCAAAAGCTGGCCCCAACTCTGGCAGATCCTGGAATTTACATCAGGTATTTGAAATGGGAGGTAAGGCTGATAGCTTGCATGTGTATGCCTGCTTTCTTTGCTACTCATTGTACTCATTTCAATACATGAAATGCGTAATATCCACCAGGTTTTTCCACCTTTCATCCCACACTCTCCTTTTGTTTCATGCTTCCGTACTCCAGCTTCAGTGTTTTCTCCTTCCTTCACAAACACAAGCAATTCATTCATTCATCAGGCAAATTCATGGAACAAATGAGTAGAGATGACTTAGTCAACTCATTTCTTGTGGGCGTCACTGCACAAGTGGATGATTTAAAAAATAATTAATAGCATTTTCTTTTGGAGAAGATAACACATAGATTTTTTTTTCTCTTTGCTTTTCACAGTTCCATTTAGTCTTTATTTTTACCTAGGCTTCAAAGCTTTAATTCCTATCATTTCTGATCACCCTTCCCTTTGTCCTGCTCAGGAACAGCAGCAGCCATCCTCACGGGGTACAGCAGCACTGAGCTTCACCTTGGCCCATTCTTTTTAACTACTGGACAGAAGTCATCCATTAACATCAGCTGAATGAATCCTCCGCTCCCCAGATGGCATCATCCTGTTGGCATTTCCAACCTCTGCTGGTATTTGAATCATTCTTCTGGTGTGCTGTTGGCTGAGTCCTGCCAAGCACTCTGTGCCCATGGGCTGCCCCGTCTGTGCCTTGCTGGGAAGACCCAGCTCTGCTCAGCTGCACTGTTGCCTGGGCTGCATTTCCTGCAGCACCCCAGCCAAGCTCTCCTCCTGCAGTCCTTGTGCTTCCCACAGCCACAGCCTCTCCGTGCTATTCTCTGTGCTCTTTGCACCATGCTGTGCCATTTGCCTCCTCCTGTTCAAAGGCTTTGATGCTGGGATGTGCTGTACTATGTGCAGCTGATGTTACAGACACATGGAAAAGGGCTTTGTGAAGCAATGCAGCTGTGGGTTCTGCTGTGCCCAGTGGTACTCAGGGTCTGGAGGGCTGGTCTTTTTGTTGTGCGTTGTGCTAAAAACTCCCTTGGGCTGCTGGGTGGGGATGCACAGCCAGCAGCACCTCTGAGCACAGCAGCAGAGATGCATCGACACACTGATGGCAAAGGCAGAAGTGCCTGTGTCAGACTTGAATGCGTGTAGCTAAACAATACACCATTTTAATCCACAGGCAACTTAAGATTCTTCTTCTTCAGTGAAAGAAATGTTTGCCGAGGAGCAGCGCCCTTATCAGTAGATGCAATAGCTCCACCTTTGGGTCCTGGAACAAAATGCGCCTTGGCCACAACTTTTTCCCCCGGTTTTTTGTGTAGCAGACTTATCTGCTGCATTGATGAAGATTTAATATGAATAGTAAAACTGGGGAGGGGGGAGGAACTGCTGCAGTGCTGAAGTAGCCTATCACAGGGTAGAAGCAATGGTAGGTCCATAGCTATCATGTACATGATGTCTTGATGCTGGTAGTCAGATGGTAAGCTCAGAATGCAGAGCCAAAGTCAGACTGAAGGCAATATCAGAACCCAGAATTAGGCTAGGGTGGATTTTTCCACCTCTAATTCTTAATTTTGCATCTGGTAATAATTTATGCTAATGTTATGCATTTGACCAGACGCGTTGTAATTAGAGAGATTAGCTGCATGAATGTGAGCCAGGTTTTTTTTTCCTGCTGAAAGCAGGTTTTGAACCTTTCACTTGCAGAATCTGCATGCCTGAGACTGCATCAGATGAGTGCTGTGCAAATAAAACAGCCGCATCTGCATGCTTGTGTGCTCACAGGCACGGCCATCAGATTGAGATCCCCTATGTGCCCATAGGGCAGTCAGGCACCTGCATGGGGCAGTGGTTGTATCTACGTGCCTTCATGCAGCTGTCGTGCTGCTGGTGTGTCTGTGTGCTCTCGGTGATGCTCTGATGTCTGGTTGTGTTTGCATGGCTGTATCTAGAGACAGCGCTCCTGTACACACAAATATTTATCATACTTGCTTAATAATGAGATCCCTATACAATTGTGTGTACAATATATGAGAGTGTTTGCCCAAATACCAATGAAGTTTAAAAAAAATATCCAGTCGAAGTAATCAGATACTTGCTGAATGCATTGACAATAATAAGCGTGAGATTCCAGACCAGAACACTTATTCCCTCTAGAAAAAAAAAAGAAAAAGAAAAGCTCCAAACAACCAAGTAAATGAAGTAAAAATGTGTTTTGCTTTCATATGTGCAAGGTGAAATCTAAACCTTGCTGGCTCTTACTGCTTTCCCGTGGTGTAGGAGACTGGAGCTTGCTAATCACAGCGAGATAAAGCAGAGAGGTCTGCTAACAAGCCTTCAAACTGACAGCAGGTTTGGCAGGGTTGCTGTGCTGCTGTGTTGAAGATCTTTAAACTTCAGGGGTCGTTATCCTCTGACCTTGAAAAAAAAACCCTACCAGATATCCATATGGGCTGGCTGCACAGGTCTCACTTAATTGGATGCACAGGTGTGCAGAGGAGCAGCTGACACTGCTTGGATGGACTGGCTGCACAGCTGCAGATGCTCTCTCAGCTTTGATGTGCTATTAGAGAACCAGGGACAGCTTGCACCGCGTCCATCTCAGGGATGGCTTCAGCCTCATCTCCCACAGAATGCCACTCGAAAATCTCCCCTGGGCTCCAACACGCTTCAAAGCAGACTGGGCAGAATTCTCTTCTTGGTGGCATTTGTGCAGATGAAATGTTGCCCTGACTTTGATCCTCTGCATGCAATGTCCACAGGACCCGCTGTTTAGCAACCTGCAAAACACCTCTTTGCATTTCATGTTTGCATCCAGCTTTATGAATTGATCCCTTTACGCTCAGACTCAATGCTCCTGGGAGTGCAGTCCTGCAGTACTATTATCTTTCAGTCTGCTTAGCTCTCAGCAAGGTCATTTCCTCACCCTTCATACGTCCTGTCATTCTCCCTTTCCATGCTTGCTTTGATGCAATTGATTTCACTTCTGTTTCTCCAGTCTCCAAAGGGTTTTTCTCAGATCCTGCCAAACATGCTGTAGTCAGTCATGCACCTTTTAACGTTTTCCAGCTAGGCTCTTGTAATGACCCTTTAATTGAAAAGGCTCCTAAGAGGTAGCACTGTATGCAAGTGTAATTGGAATATCTTTTTTTTTTCCTTGAGGTTCACTTGCTATAATGCTTAAAGGAACAAAATCAGTGAAGGCGGGTTTGGCCTATCCATTCCCTGCCACATATCTTAGATCAAATGACAAGAGGTGAGGATGTGGCGTATCCACAGCCACACAAAGAGGTGGACTCCCTGGGGCAGGAAGGACACAGCCTGGATGGCTCTGCCTTACACCAGCCCTGTTCTTTTTGGATCCCATGGGTTCTGTCACTGTCAGACCAAGCGCAGTTCTGATACCACAAAAACTTGTCTGATCAGCACTGCGGCCTCATCCACATCTTGTCAGCCCCCTCTGAGTCTCCTTGAGGCACATGGAGGGCTGGGAGCTGCCAACAGCTCTTGGAGCAGGCTGCCAGCACAGAGCAGTGCTGCAGATTGGCCCTGAGACATTTTGCATGGCCTTCATTCTCCTCCCAGAGCTCCGTGGGTTCTGTTCCCTATTTCTGTACCTGAGTGCAGAGCACCAGGCAGATGGACAGTGGCACACTGATAACTTGAAGTCCCCATGCAAAGTAGGTAGCAGCATCTAGCTGTGACACAGCCTGGCCCTGCCAAGTGCCATGGCTTCCCTGAAAGCACGGTGCTGCCAGCTCTCCCACCCTGATGGCTGCACCCCTGGGGAGATGTCCAGGTAATTGCTCCCTGTGCAGACCTTCGTTAGCGCCGCTTCCGGATTGTGTCCATCAGAACTGCTTATTGGCTGAGTTATCAATACAGGGCAGCAGGGTGACACAGCAGCTAACAAGGAGATGTCTTGAGAGAGTTCCCTTGTAGGAGAGGGAGGAGGGAGGGAGGAGGGAGCAAGCGGTGCTGCTTCCAAAACACTTCTTCAGGGGAAAAAAGAAAGCAAATGAAGTGGAATGAAAGCTGCAAAAAGAAACACCCCTGATAGTTTGCTACTGAATACTGCTTTTCATTTGGAACTGAGAGGGAGGTTCAGAATGGGAGTACAATGAGGGACACACAAGTGTAGGTGCCATCCCAGGGAGATTTCAAAGAACATCTTGAATGGAAGAATTTATGCGATTAGCTGGAATTACACAAAGATGCACAAACAACCTTGGCAAAATGGCAAAGAGCAAAAAAGGAAGAAAAAAACAATCCGGTGCTTCAGCGTCTGATGCTATTTTGTCTTTTGATGTTTGTTTTCTGCACAGTGCCAGCAATTCCTGTCATCTCTGGCGCATGTTGCCAAGTCTATTATTTGGGATGATTCCTGCTTTAAATATTTTTAGCTGTAGCGGATCTTTAATCACGGGGAGATTGTTTTCAGGAATGATTACTTTATGTGCATCCAAAAGCATATCTGATCCAAATCATTTGTGATCCTTTTGTAGCCAAAGGACAAAATGGGAAGGATGGAGCAAACTCAAAGGCCTTTGAGGGAAAGAATGTTCTGTTTGAATGAGGTGACTGATCTCTGCCCTCTGCTCAGCCCTTCTGGGGCTTAGGACTAATAGTGGCACATTTGGCCTGCAACCAGAGAAAAAGGTCCATTCTTTGAACTCTACAGTCTACTGTAGAGTCCAATTCATTCCATTCAGTATTTGTCTGCAGCAAATAAGCAAAACAAATCATAAATACAGGAAAGACTTCTTAATATTCCACTATATGTGCTCTTTTTTAAAAAGCAATGATTTTTTGATGTTAGAGAATGAGATACCCAGCTGTATGTGAGCTTCCATTGACTTCACCAAGGACACAGCAAGCGGGACAGCAGCACGGTACAACCCAGTTGTGTTTTCCTATTTCATTCCTAAGATCCAAAGGTAAAACTGTCCCCCTTTGAAAAAATGCCATTAAGAATTTAAGAGCTGAATGAGCCGCTGACCTCAGGTTTCCTTCCCGCGTGGGGCAATTCTCAGCCAGTATGTGGTGGAATCTGAGCACAGAGCTGGCGTGAACCTCACAGCCCTCAGTGTGCTGAATGCTGCTAACAATGCTGCCTCTGTAGGAAGGCTTGGAGTTTCAGATAAGCACAAAACCTCAGATGATTATCTGAATCAATTTTGCAATGCAAAATTAATATGAAAACTTAACAAGAGGGCAGCTTTCCCAACAGCCTCTCTCCACGGCTCCTATTGATTATTATTTGTATTAAGGGAGCACCTGTAGTTTCCTACTGAAATTAAACCCCGGCATTTTTCATGCTCAAGCTTTATAATCTATAGCTGGGACTTACGAACTGAAACGTGCACACAACATGCATTCACAGGGCTTTCTGCTGCTGACAGAGTAACAAAGATTAAGAGTTTGTAATTAAAGAAAAACTAATCCAAGTTAACTTTCAAAGTAGATTAACGACATGGCATTACAGTGTGGGGTGCAGCTGCCCTGCTGCTCTGTGGGCAGGATGGCAGAGAGGTGAGCAGTCTGATGTGCAAGGTAACCCCAGTGCTCTCTTCCTCTCTACGTGGAATTAACATCACTTCAGTCACGTCTGTGCATGTGCCCATGAGGTTAAATGGGGTTTAAGTACATCATTCTAAATTTACATCGTTAGTTAATTAGGATCAACTTTGCTAAGAATCTTGGCATTTCTCTGGAGGAAAGCCTGGGCAGAACAGGGAGACCTGCTACCCATGCTACTCATTCACCAGCCAAGAATGTCTTTTCTGCTCTGGAAACCAGATGTTCTTCCATGGTATACTGTCGTGTTTTGCTGTCTGTCTTTCCCTCAGCCTTTTGATATCAACCATAACACGGAAAAGGAAGGAAGAAAAAAGCTCTATGTGATATCTGGTGCTTTCCACACAGCGAGCTGTGGCTCAAGGTGGGTGCAGCACAGATCCAGCAGCTGGCTCTTGCTGCAGCTCTGTTTGCTCTGGGCACATCCCTGAACATAGCCATGTCCATGACATCCCAGTGCTGTCACCTCTGCAGAACACTGTGGCCCTGAGCCCCATGAGCTGCCAACCTCACCACATGAAGTGTGCCCAGCTCTCTGTAGTGGTAATTCAGGCAACCCTGTGTGCTCCTTCTGCTCGGGGAGCCCAGGGAGCAGCCCCAGAGCTGCCCCTATCTAACAGCAGCTGATCTTCCCTTGCTTAGGGTGCTGCCTGCTCGCTGCTGGCCTCTTTACTGCAAATAGAACATTACAACAACCGACAGGACCGCGTTAGTTACAGCAAATTAGCTTTGGTAACACTTGCAACCAAAATGCAAGCAGGCTCTGAAGGAGGTTAGTTGCTCCTTGCTGGATGAATGCAGTGGGATGGTGTGTGCATCCTCCCCGGTGCAGAACCAGAGCCTCGGTCCAGCTCAGCACCACAGCACAGAGCTGCTAAGAGGCACTGCTTGGGATGGAAATGTACAGTGTGATGGATTTGGGAACTTTGGAAGAAAAGGAATTGGAAAGGGAGTATGTGACACAGGCTAAAATGGTGCACGTCGCATTTCTGCTACTGCTCTCCTTGCAATCTTGTTTTCATTGCCCAATTTCTTGCTGGGTTGGATATCTAGCTGTCTGAGGAAATAAATGAGTGTGACTGAGACAATCTTCTGGGTAATGTGCATCTCATCAACTCTAAGTAAAAATTAAATATATCAGGGAGAGTTTACTGTTCAAAAATCTTACGTAATGGATGGTTCCAAACATGCTTTACCTTGCTTAGAATGGAGAAAGCATCCACACAGGTGAATATGGTTGATATAACAAGCATGTGGGGGCAAGGACTGCTGTTCTCCTTGGTCTTCCTCACATCATTTCTTGTTGTATCTTTAGACACTGCCAAAATAAACACAATTGCATCTTGATGAGCAGAACTGGAGTACACAGGCTGCCCTGGGTCAGCACTGAGCTGCAACAGAAGAGCTGGGAAGAAAAACATTGTTCCTTGCTTGAATAACCACCTGACATGTATTTGGTACTTAGTGCTGCAAAGAAACACCGTGTGAAGTACTGCTGGTATCACTGGGTCCACGTGAGCGTGTCTCAAGCTGAATGTTAAATCCCAAGCATAATCATGCACTTAAAATCTAAGGTGCTGTATACATGTGTTGAGAAGATGGCTCTAATGAAATTGGCCCCAGGAGCATAATTCATATTTCAGTATTCATTATCCTCCTTGCTTTCGTGATTATACTAATCCCAAGCAGGAGGAAGGGAGAGACGGCTGAGGCAATCCTGCCAGTGAGCTGTATTTGAATACCTATATGGATATATGAGTGTGGGCTGACACGAAACAAGTATTAAATACAGCCAACAACCCCAACGCAAACCCAAAATGAATGAAAGCGTTTTGTTTGCATTTCTTGCTCCCTTTTTTCCTTTCATGACTTTGGAGCTTTTCTGTGAAACTGCCAAAGCAAGCGAGACAGGCTCCAAAAAGGAGCTATGCTGTTTGCACAGGAGCTAACCCGGTGTGATCCACGTCTTGGTTGCTCCCACATCACTCTGATGACAGAGCCCATTAATGCACTAATTACAGTACGAGGGAAAGGAGCTCTGCTGAGCGAGGAGCCCAGGGCTGGAAGAGGGGAAACAGATTGCAGAACCCGGTTTCGTTGCTCAGCTCTTGCAATGTAACCACAGAAATCCAAGGCAGTGCATATCTGTGGGAGCACCACACACCGTTTGTTTTTCTCTCTTCTCTTATTTAAATCACTTCCAGCTTCTAGTTAGGAAACAGAGCAGTAAGACAGCAACCAATCTCCCACCACCAACAGCGGGTAGCGGCGTAAAATTTACTGAGCGAATATCAGTTGGATTGCAAGCTTTTAAGGGTAGGCAGGAGATATTCAGTCTCCAAAGGGATTTATAACGCTGCCAGTTTTTGCGATTCCATCAGTACAAGTCTCTCAATATTTACTGTTTGTTCTTAAGGCTGCATTTCTTGCGGAGATGCGATTACATGTGAATCTCAGCATTATGCACTTGTTTCTTTACAAAAAGGAATATTTCAACCCTCGTAGATTTAGAGAAAAAATGGAAAATATGCCTGGCCTGTACTCTGGAGCAAATAGAAAGAAATTCAAACTCCAAGTCTAAAGATATTCCATAAATTGAATTGGACTTTGCATACGCTTTGGACGCACGGTAGCCTTAGCCTTAATGGGATGGAATAGAGGTGCAGCAGAGCAGTGCCAGCCAGCTCTGCCACCAGCACCAGCACTGCTGGTGGCTCAGACCTGCTCCTAAAATGCCCCCTAGATTGCTTATTGCCTCCACATTGCTTATTGCCCCAACAGCCACAACCTTTCCCAGCCAGGCTGCTGGTAGCCAGCCTAGCAGCGTGCTGAGCACAGGTCTTCTCATCCTCTGCCATTGCAACTATCTTCTCTAATATAATTGAAATGATAATTATTCCCCATCCAGAACATTTTTGCTTACTTATAGTCTGTGGAAATATTAAAGTTGATTAAACACATATGCTGCTGGTAGATAGCTCCTCTGATTGCATATGGAGCGATAAAAGGTTAGCTAAGAAGGACAAAATAGAACACAATGCTCTGCTAATGCAAAGAACCTGCAGCTGAGAAATGCCAAGTCTGTGACGGGGGAAGACACCCACACTCAACAAGAACACCCCTCTGTGTATAAAGGGGTAAGATGAGGGGAGGAATGGCATCCAGGTCAGCACTTCGTACCTCTTCCTCTGGCAGAGATGCCCTGAGCTGCTTGGAGTCAGTTGGGCCGGGTCTGCATGGTCTCAATTTTGAATGAAGAGCAAATGCAGAGAGATACACAGGCATATGCCAGACAGATCTGATCTGTCCATCTGTCTGTTTGCCTATATATCCATATGTCTAGCCATCCATTTATTCCTATATTTATTTGCTTGCCTTACATATGTCTTCTCTCAATTCTGCCAGAACAAATGGAACCAGGGAGGCCATATTACTAACAAGACAGCTTCCCTGCGCCCTGAGATGGTTGAGCAAGGTCTGGAGTGAACACAAAGCCACCCACACCTGACACAGCTGCCTTAAGGCTGAGGGTAGTTTGGTATTGGTATTCCAAACACCAGGCACTGCACATAGCCAAGTCTATTTCAATATCTACTGCAGCTCTGGACCTGAAGAGAACCATGGAGAAAAGTTTGAAGGTCTTTCTGGATAAAAAAACTTCATCCTCCAAGGCTTTCAAAGGATGTTATTCAACTCATATGCAATCTAACAAAAAGCAAAGCTCTTCCCTCATTCCCTGACCTCACAGACCAGATGCAAACTGCTGAAGGTGGTCATCTCTTCACCACAAACAAATGTATCTTTATGCATCTTAAAAGCATTAGGAAGACTGCTAGGAGAAAGGGACAGGAATAGCATCTGCTTTCACAGCGTAATGGCCTGTATTCTATCTGGGGAAAAAGCATGCGTTTTCTAATTTGCAGAAGTCACAATCTAAAATGCTTTAAAATATACTTATTTCTCCCCTTTTCCTGCTATGGAAAAAGTGCTGAGGTAGATTTTTCTTTGCCCATAAACAGGATGCGTTTTATCATTGTGCCAGGCACGCTGCAAAGCTTTGCAAAGCAAAGAGTGGAAGTCAGGGAATGACAAAAGCTTCACAGATTGAATTTGCTCACTTGTATACAAGGGGGAATGAATAGGAGAATGCTGGCATGGAACGAGGTCTTTAATCGTAAGAAAAAGTGCAGGAAGCTGCAGAGGTAGGGACAAATTTTAAATAACTAATAACTCACCACAAAAAGTTCTTGGGCACACTCTTTTTGTTCAGAGTTACTTCCCTTCTCATCAGCACCTCTGCCCACTTGTTTTTGCTGACAGTTGCAGCAAAAGTTGCACGAAAGAGCCAGGTCCCTTTCCTGCTTCTTCCCCTACAGCTCACTGGGACTGCACTTCCCAGCTCTGAGTCCCTGCATGGCTTTACATTTGCCCACCTTGACCCGTGTTTTCTGCCCACACAGACTTCTGTTGGCCTGGCCGTCCCTCGGGGCTGTTTATTTTTTAATATATGTTCGCATGGTGCCTGGTGCAAGGGTCAGGCCTGGGGTCTGTAACTGCAGCTGTAAATAACAGAAATATCTGGATCTCACAGCCAGGCAACAGCCTGCCACGGGAATTCCCTTCTGCAAGGTTTACTTTCCCTTTGCAGGACTTTTCCCATGCAGAAGGCCATGGCAGTCTGTGAGGAGCTCAGGTGGAGCTGTGGTTCAGTTACACATCCATGACCTCCAAATACAAGACTGCTCAGATGGGATCGCTGCTCTGAGCTCTGTGTATTCATGCCCTCCCTGCTGCTTTGCCCATCAGAGGCTACAAAATTAGTTTCCCCCTTTCCAAGATGGGCCCTTGAAGAACACGTGATGGGGCTCCAATTCAGCCTTTGGAGAAATTGAAAACTCCTCCTGACCATCTATCTTGCTGTGGTGCACGAATGGATGATGAGTAGATCCTATTCCAGTTCCTTCTCTGCCCATCCATCACCTGCTCTGCCTCCTGCTGTCCCCATAACCAAGAGAACAGAGACAGATGAGAGGGCCAGACAGACAAATGGGCAAGGACAGACGGAGGGATGTGCTCCTGTGTTTTGTTGCCTCTCAGCACTGTTTGAATAAGGGATACATGGAGGAAATGGAACTAATTTCCCTTGATGGAAAATCTTCCTATTAATGTGGGTTTTTTTCTCATCGGGATTTGCAGATAGCTCTTGAGAACAGCATCTACACAGCCATGGTGAGCAAGGCAGCTAAAGCAGGAATCGTTAACCAAAGGTATTGGTGGGAATAACAGATTCCATAGAATATTACTGGATAGTTATGAGACAGCCTGTGCTACTTAGTGCACAGAGAGAAGGGATGACGTCTCTGTACAAAGAGAACCTTGTAGCCCCATGTCTCACTCATATAATTCTAAGGAATCTATCACAAATACGATTGAAAGCCCTCACAGAACCAGATATCCACAGCATTGGTTGTCCTCAGGACTTCCACAGGCAGCAGCTCTCGCAGCAGTTTGCAGAAGCAGACACTCCAATGCACTGCCCCTCATGCCAATTGCTGCCTTGCACTGTCTACAGCTGACCAAACCCATCCCTGGCAGCCCCCTCATTCATGATCTTGGATCAACGCTGCCTGCAGCAGGGAGAACTGTGCCTTCCTTGGCTGTTGTCAGAGAAACTGTGACAGAGCGTTTCTTTCCCGACAGCCGGATCTCTCCCAGAGAAACCACTGCCGAGTTTCTTATAGCCCAAAGAAGATCTGCTCTTGTGCCAAAAGCTTGTGTAAGAGGAGCTGTAAGGGCACCATCTGCAGCCCCTGCAGCCGTGGCAGCAACAGAGACATTGAGCTGCACTGATTTGCAATGAAAGCACTGTTTGATTTCAGAAGGGAGGAGGGGAATTCACCACCACACCGTGATGGGGTGTTGTCCCAGATGCCAGAAGAGCACACAGCAGCACCGAGAGTACAGTTCCCAAACACTTACATCAATTCCAACAGTTGCAGGAGGAAATTGTCCCCATCCTGTAGCTCTGTCCATCATCTCTTGTGTAGTTTTCCCAGGTCAGCTCCTCGCTCCTCGCTACGCACTGCTGCTCCCATCACTGCTAACACATATCAACGTAATGGAGAATCTCCCCCCTCATTTAACTTGGCAGAAAATATTACACTGTTGTTAGCAGTCTTGAGGCAGTGAGTTCCATTCATAAGCTCATCTGTCACCTTCCAAGGTTTGAAGACATGGGTTTTTGAATGAGGCAGAAGAGTTTTTGTTCATTGAGTATCGGAAACCCTGTGCTGTGCTTTTTGGTGCATGCCAATTTCCTGGAAGTTCCATGGAACCATACACCCCTGTTCCCCCCCCCGCCCAGGATGTCATCTCTTCACACAACCTAAGGTGATGCTGTGCCAGCTGTGCACAGAACTGCTGTGTGTTTGCCCCATGGCTCTTGCTGGGGGGACTGCAGAGAACAACGCACTGAGAAGGCAGATGGCATCCCTGTGGTGCCAACAACTGGGCTGCACACTGCCAGTGCTCTCAACCTGCTTCTCTTTCTCTCCTTGCTCAAGCTTTTTCAAACTCTTGCATCAAATCCTTTTCCCTGTATTCTCAGCCCTGAGTACCCGGTGCTATAATAAACGTGGATATCTCCCAGCCCTCTGATCGCATTCAGTATGAAAGCCACACAAACACTAATTGTCTCCCTGTGTACTACTTCTGGATGCTTTACATGGGCTGTGATGAACTTACTGGCTTGTTTGGCACCATCCAGATGAAGCAAGTGAACTGCCAGTTGGGCCTCTGGACATCTTTTGCCAGCAGACAATTAAACCTGTGCAAGATGGTCCTGGCAAATAATGATATACCTGATCTAGCAGGAGATGCAGGTTATGTTCGTTGCAAGATTCATGAACTCTTCAACCTACAGAGATTCTCCATCAGTAACATCTGAACGTCTCACCAGCGGGAGTGCTTTACCTGTGCTGCCACTGGCCAAATGAGGTTCATTCCCACTTCATAGGAAGAAGAGAATCATCAACATGTGAACTGACTTAGCACAGGGGGTGGGACCAGGAAATGAATCTAGTTCGTGTGATGGCAATTAACTGTTAACCTCTCTGAATGCACACGCACACAGTCGTTGACAACATTTTAGGAGCTTTGCCTCAAAATGAAGTGAAACTGGCACTCTGTCAGCGTTTCAGGGTAAAATCAGGTGCTTTTTGTCCTTGAGCCCCATTGGTTAGTCACGCAATAGGACTTCATCATCACTTAAAGACTGTGAATTCCTTACACGTAATGTCCCACAAGCAAAGAGGACAGAAAGAGGTGAATTTCCCATTGCTGTGATGTACAGCCAGCCCCCCTTGCAGCACTGGGGTATTTGAAGAGCTGAGAGCTTCTTTAGATCAACAGGAGCCAAGGACAGGCAGTGGTAGCAAAGACTGCAGTGATTTTCATACGGTGTTATGAAGAGGGAAAGAGAAATGTGCCTTTCTGCCTCAGCTGAAGGGAGGGTGGGAAAAGACGGCTCTCTCCTTCCCTAAACGAACCTATCTGCAACACTTCCATTTGAATCCAAATACTATCTGAGGTTTGGGATTCAGCAGCAAACTAGCTCTGAGTCCTTAATCCCAGCGCCTGATGTCTGGGGGTGTTGGGATTTGGAGCTAATTAATTCAGCCACCTGTAATTTTCACTCAGATGTTCTGTCTGCCTCTTCTTTAGATATATCATATGGTTTGGAAGCTGCAGACAATGCTGGCCTGAATCCTAATCCCTCGTATGTTAAGTTTTTTTCAATTTTTCCTTCTCTCTCTTTTTTTTTTTAATGCTTTTTCTTGTTTCTTTTCTTCCATCCTTTCCCCACAGCCATCTCCCGCTTCTGATGCCTATTTAAAAAAGCAAAACCCCAAATATGTGATGTGCAGTGGGTGCTCTGGCTCTGCCCTCTGGGTTCCCTGCAGGGCTGCCTGCACAGCGCCCATCCTGTTCTGCTTTCACTGAAGCACAAAACATTCAGCTCCTGTTGGGAACAAGACTTCAGGTGATAAATGTTGCAAGATCCAGAAAGCCCAGGAGTGCTGTCCTGATTTTTCTCCCTTGGCAGGAAAAGGATGGAAGAAGAATGAAAAGATAATTAGTTTGGAGTTTTCTGAAATGAAATGGAAAGGTTAGCTCATTGCCTTCTAATGCCAAGTGAGAGCTTGGGCTTAAACTGCAAGATTCTGCAGCCAGGGAATGTGTCTTCTCACTTGTTCACAAAACACCCTCTGCTCTTTTATTCCTGTAAAAATAATGGCTTGCAACAACTAAAGCTGGAGTCAGTTTTCCCACATCTGTAGAGCCTGGAGCTGCTATTTTTTTATGGCTGCTTTTCATGTTCCATCACTGCCAAACAGACCTGGGGGCCCGGCTCTGCTGGGGGCTGCAGAGAGGAGCAGGAGGCAGCAGACTGCTCACCCAGCTCTGTGCTGCTGCACGGGGTGGTTGTATGAAGGGATGGAAGACATCAGAGCAATGAGGAGAAAGCATTATCGGATTGGTTACCTTTCCATCCAGCCTTAGGTACCTAATAGAGATGCACTAAACTGACCAATGGCACAAGGTTCATCCCCTGCCCAGCCAGTGTCAGCAGGCTGGTGAGCTTCTGTGTATGTCTGTCTGTCTGTCTGTCTGAATTCCCAGATCTAATGCTTTTACCTGGATTTTATAAGGAAAAAGGGTTAAGCTTTCTGGGGTTTCCTAGTTCAATCCGTTTTCCCATGCTGTTAAAGATATCTGCTGATAAAACTTCCCCCAGCCCACATTTGTCATTTCGCTTTGCGTAAACATGCATCAAACTTAACATCATACAGCTGCGAGCTTCATGTGCTTTGGAGGTCTCTGTTGCAAAGAGGCCTTATTACTCCTGCCTGATTTCAGGTGTGCCTGGTGGAGTGAGCTGTATACAAACCCCTCCATCTCCTGCAGTCTACAAACAGAGCCTTGTATTCTTGTTCCATGCAATCAGACAGCAGAGCTATAGTATCTGGCACTGGCAGTTGTTCATTAACATTGCTGTCCGTGCTTGGATCTGTCTTGAGGACTCAGGTGGGGCACTTTGATACCAGACTGCTAATGAACATAGCTCCTGTTTCCTGCAGAAATCCTTCTTTGGAGGGCATGGAGTCAACCCAGGTCGCTTCAATTGAAGGTCAAGGGACATCTGCAGTGGTGGCAACAAATAGGCCAAAAGGACCCTGGAGCTCATGGGCCGTTGCTGTTTGAAGGAGATAAAGTTATAACTATTTAACATTCTTGGGTGTGAAATTAGAATGATCACTTAATCTCCTTAATCTCTGACTACAGGTCCAGCATGGGAATATGGATCTTAATTGGTATTTCCTTATCAATACACTCAAGTTGAGGGATTAAGGATAAGACTCTTAATGCAACCTGAATTTTTGGAAGATGTCTCTGATTTTAGTGGGATCAAAGAAGCATCGCTGGGGAGGAGTGATGGAACACGAGTTTCAGTTCTGGAGGTGGAAGCTGTGTGCCCACATGGTCACACCCGTGCTGTTGGTTCCCTGCACACCTAATGCATAGGCTGTGCAAAATGTCCCAAGGAATCAGTAACACAGGCAGGTAGGAAATGCAAATGTGGTGTGGCTTCGTCCCCAGGCAGTTTTTCAGGCATTTTATTGGCATGACAGCGCTTTAAATGACGTTCCATAAAAAGATCCGTCACCACGTGCATAAATGCACAAAGGATTCCTGTTGATGGCTCTGTTTGATTTGTTATTTGAAGAGAAGGGCACGGTTCAAAACTTTGCTGAACGCTGATGGGTTCCCTTAATGCATACCAAAAGATGCATTACAACCACACATTGCATCTCCTCTGTCATCTCTTAAATACAGCATCACAAATTACTGTGCTAACACCAAACTCTTGCCATCCCATCCAACGAGGAGCAGCAGGTGTGCCTCTCCATCAGCTGCTAGCTCTGCCAGGGTCACCCGAAGCAACAACATGATATGGGGGTTGGTGCACTTTTCCTCCAATTAAGTGCAAACTCAGGGTTCCTTGGAGCACATTAATGAGCAGGAGTGTCCTCTGTGCGACCCTGCCTGCCAGCACTCATCCGTGTCTATCTTCATTTACAGTGAAAGGTGAAATTTGTACCTTCTGTGGTAGAGAATGGGCAAAGAGGAGAGCAATAACCAAATCTGCAATTCTCTGCTGTTGTGGGAGCTCTGCGGATTTGTTCCCTCCCTGTCACCTCCAAGTTGCTTTTCTCCCTTCATTATGTCAGCTGTAAGCGTGTATCTCAGCTCTCCTTCCCCGCTACCCCTGTTCCCAGGAGCTTTTCCTGCAAGGTTTGTGTATTTCATTCTTTCTTAACTGCAATCATGTCCTCTGCCTGACCATCAGCCCCAGCAGCTGAAGGGATGTGAGGATACAACCACGCAGCGGGTTATTTCCATTGCCTCGTGCTCTCCCCTCACTAAAGGCTCTGGTTCCCAGCACGTCCCTGCAGACCCCACTCACAGCCATGAGATAAATCCATAAATTCCTCATGAGAGCTGCTGTAGGAGCAGGGGCAGCTGTGCAGTGAGGAGGAGCAGACCCTATCTGTTCTGTAATCATCCTCTGCAAATGAGAGCTGCACACACAGAACCAGGAGCAGAGGTGATAAGGCCAACACCCCCATTTGTTTTCATTTTTCATCTCTGCCAAGCAGGAAGATCACAAGATCTGTTGTGTCAGAGCACATCCTCACTCTGGGATGCATCTTCTCTCTAACACACGTGGTGGGGAAGGCACTGCCATACCCAGCCATGCACTGTGCCCTGCATCCCCTGTGCACCAGCCCTGGTGTCCTGCAGGACCACTGTGCATAAATTTACAGCCCTATTCCTGTCCTGCAGCCAGTAGCAGAGATGTGCATTCTTCCTCAGCTCCAGCAGCTGAAAAATTAGAAAGAGAAGAGGTTATTTTATCCCTAGAGCACAAAGCATCGTACAGATGGTAGTGGGGACAAGAATGCGTATATTACCAATGTCATTTATTAAGTGAAAGGCAAATTAGGAAAAACTCTTAACTCCCAGGACCAAACAGCATCAGGCAGGTGGTCTGCAAGGGCTTCTGTTGAGTTTATTTATTAAAAATAGATATACGGAGCCAGGAGCTGAGTTGTTCAAACAAAAAGCATCCTCTTTTTCCATACCCTTATGACTGCCCCACTGTCAGTTGCTGCTATTTCATTGCCCTCCAAACTATTTACCCTTTTAAATTTTGGATGCAGCAAGAATTTTAAGACAAAAGTCCCCACACGGCAAAGAGCCTCTTGTAGCCAGTCAAAACAAAGCACAGCGTGCTGCACATCTAATTGCCAGCAAGATAAAAAAGGAGTTATTTGCACGGATATGCCATCAGTATTCACAAGCACCCGAGCTCGTGCTTCCCAGCAGAGACCATGCCTTGCAGAGAGCTTCAAACATTTCTATCCTGGGGAGTGAGGATCCTGTGCAACCCGGGCACCAACGCCTCTCTTGGCAGTGCTGTGTCGAGCATCCCAAAATTGCCCTGCTGCTTCATCCTCCATGCCCAGCATAACGTGGTGCTTAATTAAATATAGCGTTTTCTCTTCCAAGGAACATTGCAGGAATAAAAGGAACCCTTGGCTTCGATGAGCAGCCGTTCTGTCTGTGGTTATTAGCAGTGGGCTGCAGAATGAGCTCACTGTGTCACAGCCATGCAGTTGGGTGGCTGCTGTAATGCAGTGGGCACAGCCAGAGCATGGGGCCAGCTCAGAAGGTGACACAGTGGGGCTCGGTACCAATGCAAGCAGTGATGGGCCGTGGTATCCAGAAGCAGTGCTGGGCTCAGCCTGCTAATATAGCTTTTTCTTCCCCATGAGGCACAGCATCATCTCCTGCACTTACAAACCCAGTGGTTTCAGAGCATCGCAGCGATGCACACATGGAGCCATGAGCTGCTGCAGGCACAGCCAGGATGCTGGGGTGCTCCTGGCTGAGCGGTGCGCTTCGGGAGGCTGCACTTAATTAAAACTGCAAGCTGGAACAATTAGCTGGGGCTGAAAATATCCTACAGTCTCAGCTGTGTCTAACGGGTGTTTTCTAATCTCCCTATTTATCTTATTGTCAACCTCGCTATCAATTAAAACAATTTTCCAGACTTTGATGGGTCCATTTGGAAACGACTCAGATAACAATAGAATCATTTAACTTTTCTTTTGTGAAGCTTAATTTGCCTGCACCTTCTTATCAATGCTCGCCAGTATTAGGAGCAGTTTGTGCTCTGCTCTCAGAGCTGGCATGTGGCAGAGGATGAGGTTCAGCACCAGCACACCAAGGGCACGAGCATCTGCAGGAGCTGTGGTGCCTCCAGGTCGTGCTGACGGTTGCCATCAGCTGAGGAGCGACGTGCAGTAGTCTGAGGCCAGGGAACAGCTGAGGTACAGAGCCTTTGAAGTCTGGAAATTGGTTTTCTTCAAAAAGAAAAAAGCTTCCTATCAGCTTACAGCCACAGCCACGAGCAGTGGTGGCTTTCTCCTGCAGTCACAGTTCAAATCCAGAGTGAGAGTTAAGGAACAACTGGTGTGTGATGCTCAGTCAGTCACAAAGCAGACGGAGGTCCATTTTTTGCTGGTCAGGCAAGGGGCACCTAATTGAATTGGCACCGTTGAGAAGCTGCAGTGCCAGTTCAGGGTGTCACAAATTTCTGCTGATGCAAAGAGGAACTGCAGAGTCAATCAGTGTGAGCTGCATAGCTTCTGCCAGTGCATCCCCATGTCTGTGTGTCCCCGTGCCCCAGTGTCCCATTGTGTCCCCATGTCCCAGTGTCTCCATGTCCATCTGCCCAGCAGCGAGCAGCTCTCACCATGTGCAATGCAGCAAGGCTGGCAGTGCTGATGCACGTGGCTTTATTTCCGTAATCCAATACAGATCCTGTTCTTTCACACAAGGAGCCAGGCAGGTGGAACAAAACTGCAGTGCCTGCTGCCCTCAGGCAGTGCCCAGAGCTTTGCTGCAGGACAGGAGCTCTGCTGGGGCCGTCGGCTTCCACTTCAGTGTTTGATTCAATCACTGTGAATAAACTGCAGGAAGAGCTGACCTTCGCAGTGACCCCTCCTGCACAAAGCTCACGTTCCAGCTGAGAGCTGCATTTTTGTTTTTAGCATGAGTTTTATGCACTCTAATTAAATCAGGGAGCTGGTTTAATAATCCTGGTTGGCTCAGGCAGCTGAAGCGGTTCGTTCACAGTTGCTTTATTAATGCAGCAGTAATCTCCAGGTTGGGAGTTCACCTCCTTGTTCGTTCAGCCAAGTCTTTGGGAATGGGGATAAATGTGAAGGCAGCAGCTTTGCTCTGGCTCTGATGTGCTCTGGTTGGAAAGAAGCAGCAGCACTGTGCACAAAGCTGAAGCAAGGATGGAGCAAGGCAACAGTTTCCATCAGACTTCTCTATGAACCCATTTTGTATTTCCACAGCACCCAGCAGAGTCCAGCTCCATTAAGTCATGAATCTGAGCTCCTGGCCATCCATTCTAGTTAATAAATCTGTTGTCACCTGTTGATGGCTGAAAGCAAGCTTAGCAAAACTCTGAGTGTGTTCTGAGTTGGATATCACATTTTTCTGTAAGTTTTAAGTACACGACTCTGCCTATTGAACGTCCTGGATTTATTATGGAATTCTCCCTGTAAAAACAATGTCCTCATCCCATGATGATGCTGTTTGCACTGACTGGGCTGTAACCCAGGAGCCACGCAGCTCCCACTGACAGCTCCACACATCAACATTGGCTGAGCAGGAGGAGAATCAGTCCCCTGTGTATGTTCAAGGTATAGGATGAAACATGCTTCAAAATGCTGCATAACGTACAAGCTGGCAAGTATTCATGCTGGTTTGATTTCTCTTAGTTCCCTAAAATATATAAAGGGTTAGAGACACAAAAAGGAGAAATACACATTACTCAGTATGTGGAAAATATATAAGAAAGGACTTGGAGGCAGATATATCTTCTCAGATGGCATTGCTTTCTTAGTGAAACGCCTGACATCTCAGCTGCTGCAGAGCACTGTTGCATTGGCACGAGTGAAGCTGTTATGATTTACAGCAGCCAATCATGCAGCCTTTACTGCAGCCTCAGATTGATCCCCGTGGAGGAAAACAGAGAAGTTTGGAAAGCTGAGGCAGTTTGTTGTGAGTGTGTATTGGGTGAGGAAAACTTCCAGTAACTCAGATAAAGAAAAACACTGAAGTGAGGCAAAGATGAGTAATTGACGATCGTAACTGTGATTAGAAGGTGTAATTACAATTAGCTGCACAAGAGTGTTAATCATGGAAATAATTACATGTCAGCTTTTTCCAAAAGAAAAGGGAACGTAATTAAGTGGCCCAAATAGGTGACAAAAACACACCAAGCAATGATGTTGGCAGGAGGGAAGGGAATGCTGAGGGGATGCATCCAGAGGGGATTCGTCAGTGCCTCCGGGGTGAGAGAAGCACGCGGTCTGTTTGGGTTGATTGAACCAGGTCCTTTCTTTGGTCTTTTCCCCCTTTTCCTGCAGCATTTACTCACAGCTGCCGCTGTGGGAATCAAACCTTGCAGCCTCAGGAGTGGGTCATTGTGCCACAGGATATCTGTCAGAAAAACAGCCGCCCATTCTCTTACACACACATCGTGAATTATGAAAAGCTCTCTTTGGGGAGCACGGGTGGCAGGTCCTGTAATTTATCTTGCATGAAATGAGCTTGTTTGAATGGACTGGAAAAGCCAAGCCATTAATTTAGAATAGCTTCTGGACTCTGCAGAGCTGCAATTTCATTCTGCATATCCACTGCAGTAAAAATTATGGGATTTTAATACCTTTTCCTTTATTTTCTTCCATGTCGTCCTGCTGCAGGTTCAGTACTGCTGAGCGCTCCCTTGTCCCATTGCCATGTGTGAGCCGTGGAGTGAGTTTGTTCAGCGTAAATCCTCTTCTTTAAACTCATTAAAGTGTGCCAAGCCTCTCTAAGAGTCATTTGACAAACTCCCCTGAGTGGCAAAGTCATGTTTATTACGATTATTATTGCTATTATTATTTTTCTCTCAGCTCCATCTGTAATGTAAACACCATTATGTTTTAATTATCTGTTTGAAAAAGAGATTTAAAAGCGAATCCCTCAGGAACCCGGGCAGCATACACAATGGGATCCCCCCGAGAGCTGCCTGCTGGGTGAGCACAGGAGGCAGTGATGCTCTGAAGGGAACACAGCTCAGCAGCACAGCCACCCACTCCACCACCTCATCCCATGGCAGTGGGCCTGAGTGCTCCAGAAGCTTGCTTTATTCCTCTTGGTGCATTCTCAGCATTAGAGGAAGGAAAATGTTGGAAAAAAAACCACCTTTCTCCAGCTTTCATAAAGAGATTGCCACCCATTCAGCAGAGCAGGGTCTCCAAGGAGCAGCATCCTGGTTGCCATGGTGCCCAGCCTCAGCCCTGCGGTGCCCAGCAGGAGCTCCACAGCTGCACATCACCAGCTCTGCTGGCTCTGCTGCTCCCCTTCTCCTCCCTCCCTCCTCAGCAGCCCTGCCCTGCATCAGCAACAGTGATCTTTGCACCAAGGACTGTGTTCCAACAGGCAGCGTTTGGTTTGGAGGGGGACATTTGGACTCACCCCAGTGAAGGAAACGGGAAGGGTAATTCAGGAAAACAGGGCGTGCAAATGAATTCATGAATTAAAGACACTGCCGAAAGGAGAGGAAGGCTTTGGGAATGAAGTCAGATCAAAAACAAGACAGGAACAAATTGTTGCAAAACCATTTCTCTTGCTTCTTAAGCCTGAAGTAAACGCATCTTGGTGACCCCTTTTTCACACCCTTGCATCAGGACAAACCTATTTGCCAGCCCTCCTCCGCAATGCAATCACGCCACTGTTTAATGTTCTGCATTTTCCATTATCACTAATCTGAGCTGAAGGGCAGAGCTCAGGCTGCTCCCAGCCCTTTCTCAGCAGCGCTCTGCCTGCACAAGAAGGAGCAGCGACTGCACAGCCCTCACCCTGCCCTCATCTAACGCTGATTGCAGCGCCCAGCGATGCACGACTGTCTTCAGAACTGCAAAATTCTCCTTCCTGCACTGCAGAGACCTCAGCAGTCTCCCAGGAGAAGCGCTGTAGCATCACGGGACGGCCTCAAAACCTGAAGATCCTGCACTGAGGTCCTCCTGCGCTCTGCAAACCCAGAGTTCCTGTGGGAGGAACGAGGCTGAGAAGACACGAGATGAGAATATTAACACCCCAGGGTTACCAAATACAAAAAAAAATTGATTTTTAATAACTCTAACCATCTCTTCAGCTTTCATTAGTCCCTTCTTTGGCTTTATGGTGCTGGGCATGAAGAATATGAGGATTTGAAGAATTAACTGAGTTAATGAGGGCTGATTATTAATGTTCAGAGCTCAATAAAAAAGGGAGAGAGAGAAATAAAACACAAAAAATGAACTGAAAATAAGGGCAATCTTTCATTCCCCCAAAATGAGATACATTGAATTATCGCTATTCTTAAGGCTGAAGCACTGAAGGAATGGAAATAAATACCACCCGTTAGCTATTGAAAGACCTGTGAAATTCACTGCAAGCAGATGTCTGAGGGGAAGAGGGTGATAATTAGGAAGCAGCACTGAGGACTGCTGCTGAGGCTTCAGGCCGCCCCTCTGGGGTCAGCATGTAGAGCCCTGAGCACTGCAAGCAGCTCATCGGAGCAGGAGAACCTGCTTTGTATTTGGAACCCACTTGGGGCTCAGCACCTCTGATGGTTTAGTGTTTGCTCCAGCAGAAGGCCCATTCCTGGGCACCTTCGAACACCTGGCCATTAATTCCTCACCTCCAATGAGTGCTGTGCAGCAGAACCGTTGGTTCTCCCATGTGTTCAGATTGCAGAGTCTTCAGGGGAGGAATTCCTTGTGGAAGCCTGAATTCAGCCCACTTACAACAACAGCTCAGACCTTACAAACAGAAATCCACACCTTCCTCCATCCCAGTGCCCTCACCAGCCTCACCCTCACCAGAAAAGCAAAGCACTTCACTGATGTGCATGGAAAGAACTACATAATTGACTGTCATCGTGCCTTCACCATGGGTGGGATCGTCCAGGATTGTCAGGGCTAATGGTAATTGATGTTTCCTTTCACACCTGCTCTCTTTCCTGCTTTATTAAGCCTCTGCAAACACCGCTGTCTCTGGGGAAGCAGTGGGAGTGGAGGAGGAAACCTATGGAAGAGAACAATTCCGGTTGTTCTGCGCAGCGTTTCGCTAAATTGCATGCAGCCTCTTTTGCACAGTAATAAAGTGTTGTCTGAAAGGCGGCATGGAGTTTTAATTTTCTCATTGTCAGTAGATGCTGTAATCATGTAATTAACAAAGTGCAGGAGATAGTCATTTAAAGCAAGCCAAGAAAGCCAGCACACAGAGCAGATGCTTGAGAGAGTGAACAACTTTTATTTGTGCTCCTCCGGAACTGGAGACCTTTTCAGTACTTAAAAGATGGAGGAATCATGTTTGGATAACAGCAGTAGCTACAAGTAGAGAGCAGTTTTGCTCTCTAACCCCTTATATTTCCCAGTTCCATTCCCCTGCATTACCCCACTCCAGCAGTGGGTGCCTTATGGGCTGGATTCTCACATCTGAGGTCGTTTCTCACCAACCAGGAGACACTGATCTCTGCTTCTTCTCCCCCATCCTCCATGGTTCTCCCCATTTATACTGTATTTATATTTGTTAAGGGGTGTTTTAGGGTGAGGGGATGTCTATTTACAGGTATAACTTTCATCCTTAATTGTTGTTGAACAAAAAAAAACAGTGTGGAGGAAGAGAGGTGCTGGTTTTTATGCAGGAAATGCCTTCTGAAATCTGGGAACCCAGCAAATAATTACAGCAGTGGAAGGATAATGGAGATTTAGAGATGCAAGAGTGCTGACAAAGGCTAAGCCTGACCCATTTGTCTCCCAGTCTCTCTCAGAATATTTAGCAGGAGCAAAGTTGCAAGATTGGAATGGGTGAATTTAAACCATGGCCTCTTCTGTTCTGGCGTTTCAATCTCACATCCCAGGGATTCTTCTCTCCCCATCCCCAAACGTGGAGTCCTCTTCATCTCCAGAGATACATCACCTGCTTGTCTGCACTTCCATGCTCTGGACTGAAAAGCTTTTGCTTAATGGACATTGCAGCTTTGCTACCCTTAATTAGGAAGGGATTCCATCCCCCATGCTGCAGGCAGGGAATGCAGACAGTGGGAGCACTATGAGGCTTGGGGAGTTGGTATGTTGGGAGTTGGGGACCAAAGTGAACTCAGTGAAATATTGCACATCCCAGTACTGTTCCTCCTGCTGTTTGCTGCTGTGAAGCTCCTTTGATTATCAGACTCCATTTTAAAGTGCTTGTTTGCTTTATACCTCATTAACCGAGAAAGAGATTGCCCAACAGAGGCCATAATTTTATGGTCCTGACCTGTGAATGCTCTGTACTTATATGGCTTGGAGGAAACCATCAAGGTTTGCAGTAGTATTTATGGTACGATGGTGTTTAAAGGCCCCAGCTGAGAACAAGACCTACAGTACCAGGTCCTATGCAGACAGTGTGAAAGGCACTGTGTGAGATTTGAGCTCATGGCTTAAAGCTGAGGGAGTAGACAAGCAGTGGGGCTGCAGGGCTATGTGGGGCTGGAGGACAAGGTGGGTCTGAGGCTGCTAACGGGGCCATGGGTGTCACAAAGCCTGTCTGCGAGCGTCAAAGCAGAGCTGAATGGAATCTCATCAAGGCTTCAATGTGTACTGGGATTTAATGGGGAGCAGCACTCAGATTATATGAAGGTTTGAAACTGAATCCGTCTGTGGAACTGCCCTACAGTCGGTGTCGGTGCCTCCCAGTGCCTCACTGAGTGTTTTTGGTGCAGGGCCAAGAAGCAGACAAAGACCTCCAACATCTCATTTTTTTTTTCCCCCATAAGATCACATCTGTGCAAAATTGATGCCAGGTTTATACACAAGCACGAACACATAGGCTCTCTGGAGTGAGTCCCAGTTCAATAGAAGGGTTGTGATTTCTGCGTGCCACACGCAGTCCCTGTTCTGATTCTTTCCATGACCATCACAGTCTACAGTTGTTCTTCCAGAGGGGGAAGAGGAACCAGCCCCAGCAGCCCCACATGAATGGCAGTGCAGAGCCCACATCCGCAGCAGCCATCACTCACAGCTCCTCAAACTCCTTCTGCACTTCTCCAGTGCAATCCCAGATCACTCCCTTAGCTGTGGCAGTTTATAAGGGCTGTTGTGGTTTATCCTCTGGAAGAGACACAGAGAGATAGGAGTGACTTTCCCATAAACTCCCTTTTGGTTTTCACCCTATATCCTTCCTGATCCTTCAGGCTTTTGAGTTTTTAACCATTAGCAACTCGTGCCAGCAGGCTGAAGTTGTACTTCTGTATCACCATCACTACTGTTCACACCGGGCTCCATATTGTGCCCAGGAAGGGAAATCCTTATGTGCATTCACTTCTGCTACCACAACAGGAGATGCAGCAGCCATTGTTGGAGCTTCCAGACACTGGAGGATTGTTCAGCAGCCATCCCTTGGGTACCTCAGAGGGATCAACAGCCCTCTTGAAACACAAGGGATGCTCACGCAGCTCCTGGAGAATGATGAGCCCCATTTATGGATCACTCCCCTGCCAGGGTAGGTGTCAGATTCAGCCAAAACCAATCAGTGGGAGCACAGGTTGTGCAGGAGCAGCAGATCCCGCTGAAAGCCAATGAAGTCAGCAGAAAAATTCCTGGGGATTGCGACAGAAATTGGTCTCAGGTGGAGATGAAGAGTGGAATCACAGAACTGTTTGCCATGGCCCCACTGATTCCTTCTCATGCTGCCCTGGCCTCACTGCATGCCTGCATGAGCAAACGTGGGACAGACTCTTCTTCAGCTAAAGGTTCGCACTCAGATGTAAAACTTGAGTGATGAATTGTTTCCAGATGTACAGCCAGGTCAAGGGAAGGAGTCAGCAGTCTCTGGGCAGTTTTATGGTCTAATTTAATTTCTCAACTGTGTCAGTCTGTGGCTCATATAGTCTCTGACATATGTACTTGGCCAAAACCTAGAAATAGGAGTATGTGGGTGGCAGAATAACTCTGGATGAGACAGGAATATAGACTCTATCAGCAGAATGAAATCATCAGCCCCATTATTGGTTTGAATTACTTACCTGTACTCACCTACAGTCAGAACTCAGGCTGATATATAGCAGCTGAGGATCCTTCCTCATGGCAGCATTATCAGCAGAGAAGAAACTCCTTACAAATGTGCATTAATCATCTGGGAGCATTTGCAGCTCCACACAAAGCTGAGTTTTGCCCTGATCTGTGTCAGCCTGGTCTGCATTTCCAATGGTAGCTGCTGCATCAGCACTGCTGAAGGCAGAATTCATGCCAGCCTGGTTCGGAGCAGCGAAACAGATCAAGGTGCAAATATGGCCAGGTCCTTCTCTCCTCCTATTCATTAACAAAAGTGCCCAAATCACACCTGCATTTTGTCTGACACCCTTATACTGCCTCCAGATGCATAAAGAACAATTCCAGGCTTTGTGCTGAGGGCTAAACCCCCAGCAAACAGCTGTACGAGGCCACACAAGCAGCCGGGGGAGGAACTCAGCTGTGTGATGGCTGCTGAGGTCACAGAACACCACAAAAGCTGTGATTTTCCCACAATTGATTTCCTAAAGATAACTTGTGGTCTGTGTGCAGCGAAGGCTAATTTAAAGGAGAATGATGAGTCTTTCCAACACACCTTGATTGGCAATTGTGATAAATTCCTGTAATTACTATTGACTGCGCAGAGGGTTTTCATTTGTTAAAGATGTTGCTGAAATGACAGCCCAGAAATAAAATGGGTGAAGGAGAAAGATGCACAAAGTGCCATCTTGGCTGAGTTTCCCGAGTAAATCTGCAATGAGCCATCAGTGTTCCATCTCTCTCCCTCCTTCATCTCACTCCTCATGGTCAGACGCTGCTCACCGATGTTGTTCTCATCTGTTTGCTGGCCAAGTGGTTCCTAACGTAGTCATTCATTACCCATTCCTTGCAAGAAAACATAGAGAAACACATTTAAATCCCATGGGTTTTAGACATAGGAATAAAACATAGACAAATATGAACTATTTTGCAACATTCTGTGGTCTCTACTGAGTGTTGGGAAATGAGCATCATCCAGAAATATTTCCATCCATTTTTTTAAGCCACAAGTTTAGCAATGCTATGATGCATGTGGCAACTTCGTCCTCCCTTGTCTGACTCTTCAAGTTGTTCACGTCATGGTTTCAAGCTTTTGTGTTTTCCTTGTCTCCCTTTTTAAGGGGTTGGATAGCTTCCTTCTGAAAAGCGAGCTTTGTGCTGATATCTGCTAATCGTTTCCAAAGGAAGAACACTGCATAAGTGAGAGACAGACCGTATCTATGACACGAATCCTCAAAAGCAAAGAGGAATTGCATTGGCCATGCATACAACAGCACCTCAGAGTTATAAATTCCCATTCCCTAAATTTGGCCAACTGTGTGGGTGTGGAAAGCTCAGCCAGAAGCTGCATTTCTTGCAGTCAAGAAGAGAATGAACACAAAGCAATAGGAAGGGGTAAAGTGAACGCCTTGTAGGAGCCCTGCTCGTCACTGCCATGGTGGCTGGGCTCACACACTTCACTTTCAGCCCTTTTCCCTCCTTGGAGACAGAACACTTAATGATAAAATACTACCTTTGCTAAAGCAGAACTAATATTTAACAGCTGCAAAGCAACCTGCTCACACTGCAGACTGCTTCTTCAGCAGAGGAGGAAGGGGAAATGTCAAGGGCACGGCAGGTGCTGCAGTTTCCTCACTGCTCGTGTTTGATGGCCGGTTGATGGGTCCCTGCACAGGCAAACTGCAGACCCAGCACTGTGTGTGTGTGCACAGCTCTGTGCTGTGTGCAAGTCCCAGCAAGCAGCAGCCCTGGGGTTATTGGCACTGGAAGAGGCCACAGCAGATGGATGAGCCAACGGAGGAATGGAAAATTCAGATGCTTCCTACAGAAATATGGGACAAAACACTGGGAAATTTTCAAGCAGAAAAATCACTGCAGTTTTGTGTTCTGTGAGAGCTTTGTGGGCAGAGGAGGAAGGAACTTCTGGCACTGATGGACATTCCTGAATCGGCTCTGCTGGGATGGGCTGGAGCTCAGCATGGGAACTTCAATGCCTGGGTTGTGTTCTCTGTCAGCACTCAGCACCGAGAGCTCCATGCTAAGGAAAGAAAACTTCCTTTACCTCCTCACACCTCTGCTTGACAACCCAAATGTCTCCTTCTGATCCTCAATCGTTTTGGTGAAAATCACCAAAAGAGAGTGGGAAATGAATCCCACATCTGCATAGGGAAAAGCACACCCCAGAGCAGTTCCCTTGCCTTTGGTTTGCCATCGCTTTTGGGTAATTGCATCATCTAAGATCAGCCCCTTCTCTTCTTTCCTAACCACCTCCAAGCCAGCAATCCAGCACAGCCCTATGGGTCCCAGCAGAGTTGCTCTGTGGTTGCACTATTTTAGGGAATGGCAGAATTTGATGTGTGATCACTGACAATGCTGTGCTATCATTCTCACTGTTGGTAAGTAATTACAACAGTTCTGCATGATAGTTGGACATGTTATTGGCTCATGTCCTCCTCTGGAATTCCAGGAGCATATATACACATCTTCCACATCCACTCTGCATTCTGGCCAAACCATTACTGCCATTGCATGAGTAACTGCAGGAGGAGAGAGGTGAGGGAGTGGGAAAAGAAAGAGCTTCACCAAATCTTTCAGCTCTTCACTTGGACACAGTGAATGAGATATTTAAATACGTTGCCGTGGAAACAATCAAAGAGGGGGTCTTTGTGTGCGTGTGAGTGTGTGTGTTTTAGTAATCCCAAAGGGGGTATTTAATTGGAATCAACCACAGCTTTTTAACTGTGTTTTAAATTGGAGAGAAATAAAAAGAAGAAGCTGCCAGAAAAGGAACATTAAATAAAAGTGGAGAAGAAAAAAAAAAAAAAAAAAAAAAAAGCCCACATGAAACAAGATGGGGGGAGAAAAGGAAATCAAAAGAATAAATTTACTGTAACCGGCGAAGGATTCATTAGGGTTACAACAAAGCTCAGTTCAATTTCCCTCCTATTGACATTAACGAGTTTGATGTAGGTCTGGCCTGAAAGGCAGCAGGGACGGCTCTCCCCCCCTCCCTGCCCATCCTGGGGGCCGAGCAGCTGTCTGAAAATCACAGCACGTGGAGGAATGGGGATTCTGCTCTTCCTTCAAGCACAGCAAGCACTGCCCTGGGGCCTCCTGCTCCCCCACAGCAGCTCTCACCCCCCAGGATCCCGAACGTGGACATGCATTTCTACTGCTGATGAATCCGAGATGTTATTTATTACTACCCCCGGCTTGAATACGCTGGGTTATTACCAGGGTTATTTTTGGTGCCAGCAACAGCCCCTCTGGTCTCGTAATTAGCCATCATTACTGTTAGTGTTAGCGCTGGAGATGCTATTTAAGCTAAAGGACGTTGTTAGTCCAAAAGCAACCGTGCTGTGAGTAAACACACACTGAGAGAGGTCTGTGAGCACTGAAAAGTCTGGTCTTGAACCACAGGTAGTGGCACAGGGAGCATTCAGGTGTTAAGAGAGAACGTGACAGGGAGCGGATGAGCTCTTATCTCAAAGAGCTGAACTGCATGGTCCAGAAAGTCTTTTCCAATCTATTCCTCCTATGTTTTATGCTTTTTTGTATTAAAATGAGATGGCAGTGGGTCAGAATTACAATGCACTGTGCAGAGCAGGAGCCGGTTCCCAACCCTTGTGTAGAAGGATGAGATTACATTTGAGATGAATTCTGCAGTGCCAGTCCTGCATTGAGGGAAGGAGCAGTGATCCCTGTGCTGGGATCTGCTGGGAGCCAACCCACGGTCAGCACGAGGGATGGGGAGTGCAGAGAGGGACCTCAACCAAGGCCCACTTTGGCTGTTACATTTGGATACCACACATTTCACTGCTCTCCAGAGAGGAAATGGGACAACGCTGCCCAGTCCCACTGCCTTTCAAAAGGACTCAGAACAAAAGTGACAGGAGAAATTACACATTTTGTCATGATTACTTATCACCTATTGCACTCATCAGTGCAGCTTTTAGAACTGGGAACCCGAGGGAGGGCAGGCTGCTACCAGCTCAAGTGCAGAAATGTGTGCTCACTTCTCCCTCCTTTCACCATATCATAGAATCATACAATGGTTTGGGTTGGAAGGGACCTTTAAGACCATCTACTTCCATCACACCAAACCCCTTCTTCTGGCCTTTCCCATCGCTCCCCCCCACTCTTTGCAACTCTTGGCATCTTCTTCGAAGAATAGAAGAAAGAAAACATATCGCTGCAGTAGATTTTCCCCACTGGAGCATACATTAAATGCAAGGCTTTGCTCTGGCCCAACCAAACGGTTGGTCATTAACGCACCTCGAGTCAGCAGCATAAAACAATCCTCATAAGTGCTACCATGAAAAATGGTGGCAGAGATCAGAAGTGATCAGAATGCAGACGGGAGCTACAGCTCTCAGCGTAAGAATGATTAATGAAAAATCCCCAGCACCCTCTCTTCTCTTTGCAGGGGAGGAAGCGAGCGAACTTGACAAGAACAACGGCTCCTCGTATGAGGAGGATAATAGCAGGAATGATATGTCTCCAGGAGATTCCCAAGGCCTTGTGCACACATAATAAATTGCCCTTGTCACTTTTGGGAAACTTATGAAGAAAGATGGCCAAAGCCAGCAGAAGCAATGAGGGAGAACAAAAGATGCAGCCCAGCAGAGCTGAGCCTTGCTGGGAGATGCCCTGGCTCTGCTCACCCTTTGCCTCCATTTGCTCAGCAAAGTGGTTAAGAACAGAAGGGGTCCCATCAGTGTGCAGTGGCAGCAACACCAGGGAAGGGGCTGCATTGTGCACAGCTGTGGCTGCTGAATACTTTGCAGAGAGCAGAGGAAGCACTTCTGGTGTGGCCATGTGGATGCAGGTAGGGGATGTCAGACAGAAATACTTTTCTACCCTCTCTTGGCTGCTTATATTGAAATTCCCTGGGGCAGGCACTATCTCCCACTGTACAGCAGCTCAGAATTGTGGTCCTGTGAGTCCAATCAAATCTTATCACTGTGGATTTGCATGAGGACCCGGTGAGGTGCGGAGGAACTCAAAGATGGGGGTCACAGTGAGAAATCTGCTTTCATTTCCTGCTCAGCCTCGAGCTCCCATGTGACATCGTAAATCACTGGAAGAAAGGAACATGAAGATAGATGGACTGTGTGACGCTCAGCTGGTACTGCCCAGAGCACACAGGGACCATCTCACTGCTCCTACATAGCAGGGCTCCTTCAGGCAGCACTTCCAAAGTGAGATAGCTTCCCTCTGAGAATCATCTGGTACGACTTAGGACCTGCAGATGATCTGTGTGTATTTTTCCCTTAATGGCTCGGTGTCTGTATTTTAATGATGGGATGGCAGCACTCGCTGGTGGCCCTCTTCCCCACGGGCATCCATTTGAACACCTGCTGCAGGTGGCTCAGCTGCCCCTGCTGCAACTCAGCTGTGAGGATACTACCCTGAATGCCTTCCAGGTGCACAGAGCAGATAAAGGCTGGTGCTGCAATGATGGCTGCTGCTGGATTTCTGCCCTGGCTCCAGGTGTGGGGGGGTAAAATACCCCTTGGCACAACTGAGATGGCCATGGTCAAACAGATGCTACTCATTCTGCTTTGTTGCTCCATGGAGAAAAATGGAGGGGAAAGGCTTTTGCTGAAGCACCAGCTTTCCCAGGTGTGTGTGGGGAGATAACAGCCTGCCAAGGAGGGTTAGCATTGCTGTCAGCAAAATGTGTGGTGTGGAGGTGCAACAAAGCTCTTCCTCCTGCTTCTGGGCAGTGTAAATCACCTGGAGCTGTAGCACAGCAGCATCCCAAACCAGGACGGCTTCACCTGGACACACCTGCTGTCGTATCCTATTCAGCCCATCAGGCTCTGCCCTCTGCTCCCAGGCTCTGCCTGGTGCTTTCAGGGTATCTGCTTTCCTGTGTGCAGTGTTGCAATAACCAGCCAGGAGCAGCAGCGTTGCTTTGGCCTTTCCTGCTTCAGCATGATGGGTGAGGATGCTGATATTTATGCTGCCACTATAGGAGAGTGCTCCGAGTCCCCAGCTCTCATACCTGGCTGTAGGAATTGCCTTCCTGCTCACCTGTTAAAGGCTTATGGCTCATTGGATGCTGTGCCAGGGTAAAAGCTGTGCCATACAATAGGGGCTGGGAATTTCTTGCTTTGTTGCTGTGAAAAACTGTGAGTTCCTTCCCTGCTTGCACTCAGACCCTTCCCGTGGGGCAGGATCTCCAGGGAAGCCCCACAAACACCCCCAGGGGTTCCCATTCAAACCTGCATGGATTTCACAGCCATTAAGTGCCCAATCCCTTTGCATTTCCCAGCCCCTCCTGAGAGACCAACAGCTGCAGTGAGGGGAATGCATTTCCCACAGGAGAAGGGGAGAGGGGGAAACAGTGAAATAACCTCACCAGAGACACGTCTGGAAAAGGAAGGATAAGGCATGGGAGCAGTGTGCAGGAGGCTTCAGGGCTGCTTTCCTTCAGCTCCCCACATATCTATGCAGCATTCAGCATACAGAAGTGCGGGCTTTAATTTTCTATCCTGTTTCCAAGTGTATTTTCCATTCTTTTCTGCCCTGTCTATGTGAGACAGAACTCAGGATAGATGTAGATACCTGCATTCTGTGACTGTACATTTCCAAATGCCATGGGACACTGACTTCATTTGGGTTTCTAATTTATTTCACAATACTGTGGAATAATTAGAATTATTAAAGCCAAAACACCCTTTGCTGCCTGTTTCCATGAGGCAAAGCATTTCAGACTGCTGTGTCTTTGGGGAGGGAAGAGGAGGAGGATCATTTTTGTTTTTTACCACCTCCCAATCTTTTGTCCTTCATGACCTTTTTTTTTTTTTTTTTTTTTTTTTGGCTAAAATTAACATTTCTGCAAAAAACAGAGGTGGAAAATTGGTCCCTTTCCCCACTGCACCAAACATCACTGCAGAGGGAAAGGCTGCTCCTCTCATAGCCGCGTTAGGTGGCACAGCAGATGATGTGATCTGCCCTAAACCATCAGCCCTAACGTTTTCCTTTTCTCCTCATTACCATCCTCACTTTGAAAAAGGAGCACTTCCCACATAGGTGCAATGCTGCTGTCTCTGCTGGTGGCAGTGGGGCTCATGATGCAGGCACAGGCAGCGTCACCACTCAGAGCCAGCAGCAAAATGCAGTGGCTTCTCATGTAGCCCTTCAACACACTGACAGAGCAGTTTCACTTATGGAAAAAAAAAAAGGACAGGAAAACCCCCCCAAACCCCTGAGGCAGAACAGAGAAATCCTCCCTTGAAGATGTTGGAAGTTTTACAGCTGGTTTTGATGGAAGCAGGGATTTGTAGCCCTTTTTTTGTAGTAAATCAACCAGCCAAAGGAGAGCTTTTCTGGAGATAAGCAAAGTGATGGAATCCAGCAGCCACATGTTTCAAAGGAGATCTATTTCTCACGGTCTAAATTGGAAGATAATTTGGGGGTTTAACCAGCTGCAGCAAATCAGGCCCGAATGGTCGTGAGTGTGTGCAAGAGAAACCAGAACTTCCATCTGCTGGGGTGACATAATGAGCCTCTGTCTGCTCTAAGCAAACCAATGATAGGGAAACGATGCAGCTCCATTTTTTGCTTGTCAGTTTCAGTGGTTCAGGTGGGGTTGGTCCAGGGCAATGGCCTTTCCTCCCTTTCCCCAGCCCTGCATTGCTGCTCTCAGAGAAAACGCTGAAGTCTGGAGGCAAGAGAATCATAGAATGGGTTGCAAAGGACCACAATGATCATCTAGTTCCAACCCCCTGCTATGTGTAGGGTCACCAACCACCAGACCAGGCTGTCCAGAGCCACATCCAGCCTGGCCTTGAATGCCTCCAGGGATGGAGCATCCACAACCTCCTTTGGCAACCTGAGATCAGAGAGGAGCTGCTTTGGAGCCATTTCATTTGCAAATGTAAACGCCTTGTCGCTGCTCCATCTTTAGGAGCCCTATAGCCAGCATGAGATTTGAAAGCTTTCTGTATTATCTGCCTCTCCCCTGAGCTGCCTCTCTTCCTATTGAAGGAGCTGCCGTGAGCCTTTGTGCCCTGAACACCCGGCAGCCACTGTTGTGTCTCCATTCATCGACAAAGAGAAGCCTTATCTCCTGATGGACACATCCAGCACATCCTCTGTGACATTTAAATCTCCCTTTGTAGCCAACTCAGGTATTTGTGCTGTTAAAAGAAGACCGTGCAGCAGAGTGATTTCATTACTGCAAATGTTATTACAGTGAAAGCCCGTTTAAAATGTAATGTCATTGAAGAGAAAATATGATCTAGCAGCAAGTGTGGCCTGGTAAAGGGTGCTGAGATCCATCCCCAGCTGAAAGAACCCTCTCAGACATCAGACCTGTTAATGGAACAGCTCTTTTCTTCATCAAATCAAACCAGCCGCTTCCTCAGAGCCCTGAGGCTAGGGAATAAAAAGAAGATTGAAAGGAATTAGGCACCCAACTCAATGACTTTATATTTGAGCCCTAAGCTTTTCTCCCCGCTTTAGAAAGCAGCGCAGGGTGTTGGGGTGCATAGAGAACAGAACCCCATTGTGTTAGCAGCAGCAATGGGAAAGGCAGCACTCCGTGTCTGTGCTCACAGTGATCAGACCTGGGTCTGAGGATGCTGGAGAAAAGAAATAATCACAGCGAGGCCTCAGCATCCCTACAATTCAGAGTGAATTTGCCAGGGACCTGCCCTCAATTTCCACCCCGGCACTGATATCATTCCTTCTTTTTTTTCTCTCAAGCAGATTTCCCAAAGGATTTTGGATTTGTAAGAGCAGCAGCTGAGCTCTTGGAGGTCCCAGCGGCTGCCATGGGGAGGGAACATCTGGGTGAGCATCACACCAGGGCTGTCCCTGAGCATCTCACACTGCATCCCCCCCGCTGCTTTCAAGGTGCAGCTTCCAGTGCTGACTGGTGCTGCTCTGAAGAGCGCTTTGCTATGATAGATGTGCCCTTCATCTTGAAGGATTAGCCTTTACAAAGCGTGAGGAGCTGAGCTTTGTTAATGGGGATCGTTGTGCCTCAGCCGCCCTCTCTTCCAGGGGAGGCGTGCGAAGTTCTCTTCCATCTGAGCTCTAAGTTCTGACATCCTTCTGAGCATTTAAGCACAATGAGCATCAGGTCAACAGCAAACCTCCCACCAGCTCCATAGGGCTCAGGCTGTGCCCCAACCTCTCTGCTAACAAGAAGAGACAAGCTGAAGTGAGCACTCAGACAGCAGCCCATCAGGATTTCACAGCGTGTTTTGCCAGCAACTTTCTTTCTTTTTTTTTTTTTTTTTTCCAGCTGTATTTTTTTTCGTAGTGATTTTTTCCTCTCTATGCTGTAGCGACTCAGATTTATCCCAGGCTGCTCCTGACATTAACAAGACAGCGGATGACAGGCAAAACGCGTCCACCAGCAATTCTGAGTCTCCCCGCTAAGTAATCATAAACACTGCAAGTTTGCAACAAAGAGAGCAGCTGTCTCTCTCCCTCTGGACAAGGAATTCTTCCTCACAAATTGAGGCTCTGCGGGTTTTACAGCTGTCGGACAATGAGTCTGGTGCT